>NC_137694.1:84608338-85208338 GCF_964034855.1 Anser brachyrhynchus
GGACTTTTCTCTAAGGTGTAACTATGTCCTTGCACTCAGCTTTTCCATATACAACTAATTGTGAAGAAACAAAATGTATATTATTACCTAAAGAAATATATTGGATTCTACAGTACACATTGGGATTTATTTATTTGTTTGTTTGTTTGTTTTCCTGAGAAAGAAGGATTTTCAGTTCACATGTTTACTGCTGAAGGGAAATGAAGCTTAGCATAACAAGAAGAAATAGTATGTCCAAACTCTGCAAGCACTATACTAGGGGACATTTTCCCTAATACAGGTAATCTTACTTGCTGTAAAAGCTATTCACTGAAGTAAAGCTAGACAACAATGTAAATACTTGAGTGATTACACTCTGATAGTCACTCTAAGTTTCTATGAGTATTTTCTATACACATGATACTGAGATAGATATCTTTTGGCTCTAGCACATGCTGACTTTTCAGTTTCAATTTAAATGAGTTTTTTATGTCGAGTAATATGACATATAAAGTCAAAGTATCTGTGAGTGATTTCCACACAATTGCAGTAAGAAAAGGAGAGAAAGTATAGATCAGGTTGGTAAGACTAGCAGTTTGTGTTCTGGGGAAAAATATATATATATATATATAAATATAAATAATTGTGGAAATACATTTCAGATTAAGTTCAATGAATTCATAAACCATTAAAATGGTATGCAACATCAGCAAGAATAATTTTTGCTGAGTAGATTGCTAAGAAAATAGTAGTGATTCTAGAAAAATATATTTTAAAATACACCAAGAGCGAAATGAAATCTGTTTCCTGCTGACTGTGTGACATCGTACAGTTTGAACAGAATCAAAAGAATATGTGCTATTCAACTACATTGAATCAATGAGGCCAAGAAACTATTTTAAATCTATGAATGCTTATCTTCACAGTGTCCATATACTTATTAATTTATAGTATTTAAATATTAATTTTGCTTCTTCAGAGGTAGTACTCTAGCAGACCACATTTGAAGTGTAGAATATCTGCAGAACTGCAGCCAAGATGTATAGTATACATATCATCTCTTAATCATGCCAACCCAGGAGTATAAAAATCATTTGCAGATGGAGTCTTTATTCTTGATACTGGAGTCTGAAAGTAACCACTATACAAATTGATATATGTCATATCTCAACGTTGGATTAAAGTTTCCTGAATTACTTGGCCACCTGTAAATTTTGGTGCCATATCTGACTCTATCATCATTAAGTACAAAGAATCACAACATTAAAAATTGTTACTGAAGGCTACCTTCAATTAAACATTCAGGTCCCAATACAAAAATGTATCCATTAAAAATTAACTTCTACTTCTGCAGTGTAAGAAACTGATTAATGTGCATCTACATATATATATAGTAGTACTAAAGGTGTTTCTAAGGTATTCATTCAAAATTGGTTTAGTTGTAAATGGAAAAAAGCCTCACAAATACGTTAAGACATGAAGCATTTTAAGTGGGATAGACGACTGAGCCATTAAGCCATTAATATTTCACAGACTAAAAAAAAAAAAAAAGAAAAAAGAAAAAAAGAAATACATATTTCTATTCCTGTTCCTGTATTATTTCTAAAACAATGGCTTTCTACACTTTGACCACTAGTGTATAGTCCATAACGATACTCAAAATGCGTTTCTATCCGTATCTGTGCCATTAAACCCTTCATAATAAGTTAATTTACTTCCACCATAGAAACGCATCAGCACTTCTTATCTGCAGAAGACCTGTCCATCAAAGGCAAGTGGGGAAGCCTCTGGAAGAACTGTGCTCTGAAAACCTAGACAACAACCTAGAGAAATCTGTGAATCTGTGAATCTGTGAATCTGTGAAAAGCAAGAAAGTCTAAAGGCTCAGCAATCACTAGTTTAGAAGTGGAGAAACCCTAAGAAAGTCTGTTAGTGTTAACATGGTATTGTATCTACTGAACTTTGCAAATACAAGCTTAAATGTTGTGGGACTCTCAAGTTGCTGAAGATACATCTGTAATCACTGGCATCATCTGGAATGATTTAATGGGCTTCTTGGACAATGATTGTGGATCCTGATGTGGCAGCAGCTGTTCTCTCTCTGTCCAGGGAAACACTGATGAGGACAACTCTGTCTCTGCTGCCTGCCAGACCTCGTATCTCCAGACTTCCCTACCTCATCAATACCAGCACCTTAACCTGTCCACATCCATGCAGATCTCTTTCCCATTTACCAGCTGTGCCCCTTGAGGTCCTGGGCAAAATCCTAAGTCATTGGGAAGATTGAAGGTGATTGAATGAGAGATTTCAATCATCTTTGATTATCAAAAGCAACTGATGCTACCCAGTAGATTAATCAGGTAAAGGAACACAAAGTTCACCACCAAGTAAGTTTGGTAACACTCACAGAACTGTCTTTACAGCTCATACATGCAGGTACAGACTCTCTTCATGAAGCAGTATTTGAATGTGTGAAAAGTCTAAATGCAGGCATATAGAATTCATAGTATATATACATTTGAAAAATGCGTCTCAAATTAACACTATCACTATTTAACTTTCACATATATTTCCACTTGGGCAGAGATGCCACCTAACCTAGTGGGAGATGTATGTCCCTGCCCATGGCAGGGGGTTTGGAACTAGATGATCTTTAAGGTCCCTTACAACGCAAACCATTCTATGAATCTATGGTATACATCTACTCATTTTGTAACCTGGTTGTTCTTCTGGCTATCATGTATTTACTCATAGTAATGCACAGATTTTTCTTCTGTGCTAAGAATGTCGTGAATTGAATACAAATGTTGCCTTCTCTTTTAAAGAAAGCAAGGGTGTTGTTCTTCTGACTCCTTGATCATAGCATTTCTCAGACTGGAGAAGCATTGTTTTCCATATATTTAAAGAGAGGTGAATAACATTTATATGCTATAACTACATTAGGTTAGCATCAGGATAACAGTTATGTCTAATTTCTGATTCCAGTAACTTATATTAATATAAAGATATGGGAGCATGATTTAAAACCTTTTTGAGGAAGAGGTTTTCTCAGCTATAGTGTGTAATATACCATTTTAATGCACAGTTTCATGTATATACCTATCCAGTAAGTATTTAATACTCTAGGTAGTTTATTTCAACTATATCTCCTAGTTATTAGCATGATCATTAATTAATTTGCAATTATATTAGCTACTGAAATATATTTTTATGTAACTCTGGTTATTGTATGGATAAAAAATAAGCTGAATAAATGTGAAAATTTACATGTGAAAGACAAGTAAAATACAACTTTAATTCACTCATTCTGAAGGAAGGATTGTCAAAATTCATATTCTTGTTTACTACGAAGTTTAAAACTGTATTCTCAGAGGCTGCATTTGAGGTCAGTAAATATAGTCCAATCTTTGTCCCCAAACCTAAATCCCTGCTGTTCAGACTGGTGATATATGGGGAGCTTTGGCTGTTTCCTTTTTGTAAAAAATGGGGTGCTAACAGATCAGCCAGGTTGGGCATGGCCTACACAGTATCAGAAAACAGGCTAACACTGCTCATTCAGAAGAAAGGAATATTTTATCCATTTAGAAAATAAATAGATAAATAAATTTTATTTTCAACTTCTATGGCTGCATTTCCTATTTTTGCTGTTGACGTACCTAGCTATTCAATTGGTAGAATTTGAAATCTGTATTTGTACAGTACCTGTGTAATACGATCAAATATTGTCCGTGTTCTATGAGGAAAAATAATAATAATAATTGTTATTATTATTAACAGTAACAACATAATGAGGTGCTTCCTTGAATTGAAATATAAAACAGAGTTGCCTGTCTTATTTGTTAGGGGCAAAGTTCAGGAAGCACTTCAGGGAAAAGTTTAGAACAAGACTCAGAAGTAAAAAAGTACTGAGCTCTTCTGATTGAGCAGTGACAGTAACACATGAAACTTCTGCATGGATCCTGCACTCAGAAACAGCCTGCCCTTTCCCTCTCTCCTCCCCTCCCCATGCCCCAGCTCCCCTGCCCAGCTAGGCACTAGCTGGATAAAAATTATATTAACACAGAATTTTAAAACTCCACTTTGACTTTGATATGGGTCACTGGATAAAATTATGCTCATCAGAAGAGATGCATCAATTTGCCATAAGTAGAGCATCTTCAGAAAATGAGGGAAAAATTGTCTGCTTACTGCTGAAATAACTTAAAACATATATGAATACATACATACATGAATGAACTTTGCTTTTAGTTCCATGGTTGTTCCAGGAAGTGATAATGTGTGACTCTAACAAGATGAAAATGGAGAATGTAAAGGAATGGGGAAAAGGCTGAAACTGTATCTGCTTACCACTTCCTCCCTTCCCCCCACCCCCCCAAAAAAAAAAAAAAGGTTTTAAGTAATTGCTATAATGTCACTCACAGAAAGGTGGCTCAAGTACAATCTATGTTATCCCACTATGAACTAGAAACCCTCTAACTCGTGATCAGAAAGGGTTATGAAAACCATCTTTTCTTTTTGTGTTCCAGTTGATCATTTCAGGTCCAACTGCCTTTTCCCTCTCATTTATGCAAAGCAGAGAAGATTTTGCTCTGGTTAGTGGCTTATTTAGCATACAAGGGTAGCGAGTGACTTCTATTGCCTACTACTAGAGGTCACTAACTTTTATCAGTCATACTTATATATAGTCTTCCTGAATCCTTAAGTTTATTATCATCTTTGCCTTTTTTATTTTTATTTTTATTATTTTTTTTATTTTTTTTTGTAGAATTCGGGTTCCTCTGCAGCACAGTTTATTGTGTTCTGTCTCATTTACTCCAAAATTTCCACTTTTCCTTTCTAGGGCAGCATCAGGCTAACCAAGTACTATAGTAACTCACTTTTGCTCCTCCAGCCAGCTAGGGTTGTTATTAGAAGCCAGAAGCTGCATTTTGTCTATTTGGCCTAATCAGACACACCACAATAATCATACAAGATCGGGTTTGAATATCATCTCTTTTGGTATCCTGCCTTTGTCAGCAACTTTTACCAAGCTATCAGAAGAAATATAGGTGAAATACATAGAATTATTAGACATTCTCCCATTTTGTAGACACAATAGAACTTGGTCATCATGACTAACCAGTAGTTTGACTGTCTTAACAGTTAACTTCAAACTGTATGCCTAAACTTTCATTAAGAGCCTCTTAAACACTACTTGAAATTACTTAGCCATATAAGGAGGAATCTGCAAAAAGCAACCTACAAAAAGTGAAACCAGCCTCCTGGTTTCTTACAGAAAATTTCAAACAGGGAAGGTTACTTAACTTTTTTTCCCCTTTTTTCCTTAACTTCTGATTTAATTGCAGCAAGGCACTTCCCTCCATGTCCAACCCCTCAACCCAGTCACAGGATTATGTTCCCAAACAGTTCTTCATTTCAAATGACAAATAGCTTATTCGCTCATTTTGAGATGTAAAGCACTTAGTCGTTATTGCTTCAGGAGAATCTGTTTTTACAGGAAAGTGCCCTAAACATTCATTTATGGGTGTTCCAATGCAACCATCTACAACCCACTGAAGCTGTCACAGGCTGAATGATGAACTTTATAGCTGCAAAAAGAGAACAAATTACTATTACTCAACAGTCTAGCAGTTAGCTTCTCTTTCTTGGATAGGACAATCTTTTGCAATTAATATTTTGCTCTTTCATAGTAACTATTCACGATTTTTTTTAATGTAAGTAATGCTACCCTTCTACAAATGAGGAAACAGAAAGGCAAAGTGATTAAAAGCTTGCTCTAGTTCCAAGGCTTAGATCCAGAAGGCTGAAGCAGCTTTGCCCACTCTCTGAGCTGGCAGAATTTGAGCCATTTTGATTCAAAAATAATTTACACACATTAGTTTAAAGCACCCCAGCAGTTAAGTCGCCTATCAGCTTTTCAGAAGATGAGAGTCAACATTCATTTTCTTAACCTCTCCCATAATTCTTGTTAGCTTTTTGTTCTTAGAATTTAAAATCTCCTTTAGTTTCTAATGCTCTACATACAATATATATGCAGCAGACTGACATCTAAAGCTTTCAAGTATCTGTTCTGTTATCAGTTAATTTGAAAATTTGCTCTGCGTGTAATTATCAAATACATTTGCACAATGAGAGTTTAGCCAATGTCCTGTTCCCTGAAATCTCTTTCGTGTTACATATAGATTCTATGAATATACAACAAGTTGAAAGATAATCGAAAGTGTAGCATAATAGACCCCATTTTGGGTATGGGATTTGTTACAGGTTGCAAAGCCAGATTTAGATACTGTAGCTTTTGACATCTATGAAGGTAGTTATAGTTGAAATCCAGTCATGGTAATAAACTAAGTAGAAAAGCAACATCCCAAAGAACCTTCAATAGCAAAGCACAGTGATCTGACAGGTTTGGAAAGGGCCTATTAGCAATTTCACACACACCAAAAACAAACAAACAAACAAAAAAAGGATGAAAAATTAAGTAGGGGGACTTGTAAGTTAAAAGGAAAGTTGGGAGCCCTTCCCACACATTTTCTTGCTTTCACCTTCTGGGTAGAATGTAAGAGACAGGTTCCCAGAGGGTGCATCCTTGCCTCATTAGCAACCTCCAATGTCCAAGGTACTGATAAGTGAGTCATTTCTTCCAAGTATTCAACCAAGACTGCACCCAAGTTACTGCTCAGAAATAGACAAGGAAATCAGAACCCCCTGGAGACTGCATCTCATCAATTTTTCTACATTTTTTTTTTTTTAATTTGTAACCACTTATTCTTCTCTTTCATTCAAATCACATTTGTATTTTCTCTGTTAAGCCTGGAGTAAAGCTGACATACACAGTACATTATTCCTCTAGGAATGATAGACCTGTTTAAACCAAAATATCAAACTGATCCACCTCCATATTCTCCTCTTCTAGAGGGGCTTCCAGCCTTGACCCAGGAGTCTCAGGTGCCTGAAGAGTCTTCAGCCAGGCTCCAGCACTCAGTGCTCACAAGTCTGCAGTTAACAGGCTGTAGGAGAAGGCAAAACAAGTCTCATTTCAGTCTAACAAGGAGACATTGACTATGCTGGCCATAATTTCAGACTCCTCTCACATCATCACAGTGTACCCATAATAGTCTTGAAGGCGGCTGCCCCAGTGGTCTTCATCTGCCTATACTCAAGAAGTGCATGTATTTCTTTCTATTTTCTGGTCAGCTCTGCTTGTACAAAACTAAGTTTCACATAATATCCTGTGCACTCTACTGTGTCTCATAACTTTGGATTAATGATGCTGTTGTCTTCCAGACCAGAAAAGGCTCAGGTTTGATTGGCTTGAAATCTGAACAGAGTATAACTGTGTCCACCATATAAATGAAGATCTTTCTGTGTCATGATATACCCTTGGCAGGGCCAATGGAAATGTAGTTCTTGTAGCCCATGCCAAAGGAAAGCAGAATGGGCTGCAGAATCGTTTGGCAGTCAGCAAAGAAACATGTCATAGACCTGCTTTTCAAACATGACGTTACGTAGCCCAAGTCATGCTACCCCTCACTTATATAATGTGCAGCTCAGAAACTCTGTAACAAATGTATTGATTAGTAGATGGTAAGAGTGAAAAGCACCATTATGAATTCACAGTCTGACATCTTCTAATGGCACCAGTCGTCAAACTTTCTGCAGTGACTTCTGCCCTATGTTCGCACTGGAAAATGCCTTTTTTCTCCTTTGGGGGAAAAAAAAAAAAACTATATGTGAAAATTGAGGGAGACATTCTTTCCCTCTTGAAAGCCTTAATAATTAGCCATTAGCTTTGATAAAGCCAGAAATCCTCCTTTATCTCTATTTTTTTTTCCTTATTTTACTTTTGCCCCTTATGAAGTGGCAAAGCCTCACATTGCAGAATTTTCCCATAGAATATTCTATAAAATAAGTTCTCTGTTAGGAAATGTACTTTATGTTCACATGTGAGCAAGAAAAGCAAAAACCACCCTATTATCACACTCCAGAATGCTACAATTTCAAGAGCAGATTTGAATTGCTGTGCACAGCTGAGTAAAACTGAGAGGAGACAAGGAACAGACAGGGAGAAGGAACATACTTCTGCTCACATTGTTATCATTGGTACATTTGCACTGACATCCAGTGAAAAAGAGTTGGTGTTTTACACAGTCCCATTCATTATACTTACAAGTCAAATTTTACTTGGAAAGATAAAAGTACGGTCTTTGTTTTTTGTTTTCTTACGTTTGCTTGGCAATATAGGAGTTACTCGGGAAAATATTGACTGCAGTTTAAAAAGTGAACAATGTCCACCCCAAACAATGCCTCTCCACATCTCTTTTCCTTTGTGTCAAATTCATTTGGTCTAGTATTTCACCCTAGGTTTACTGAGGATGGATGACTTAATAGATTACTGGAATACTGATATGATGCAATACCAGTATTACAGATTTTTATCCTGATAGCTCTCTGATTTCACACCAACCTAACAGACAAAAGAATCACTTTCACAAACTCAGCAGCTGATCTACAGTAACTGTCCACTGTGAATTCTTTTAGCCCATGGCAAATGCAAAATAAATTGAGTTTGCTTAGCCTTTTTTCATGCTAACTTAAATTAAGTTGCATTTGCCACAGGCTAAGAGCACTCAAATAGATATTTATTGTGGACCTGCCAGCACACAGTAACTTCTTACCCTGCAGTAATGTGTTTGTTTGATGTCTCAGGCAGAGAAGTTCTAATGTTGCATGTTTTCATATTATGCAATAAAATTAATAAACCCTTTACAATATAGTGCCAGGTCCCATCAAGTGAGGCAGGAAGGGGAGCCTGGGTAAATTTAAATCTGAAATTCTGAAGTCCTTCTGCAGTAAGGGGATGCAGAAGCTAAGCTGGTAACCTGATATCAAACACAAGTCTATTCAATTCATAAATAAAGGGAAAGTAAAAAAGTAGTCTGACAAAAGTAGTCTGACACTTTATAGCATACCTTCATACTCCCATACTTCATCCTCTCATACTTCATACACACTTCTCATACTTCACACTCTCCCAGATTTCTCTAAAACTGTTAGATAATGTCTGATCTCTAGATCTGTGCATTTAAGAGCACAATAGCCTTCATTACAGAACTTCAAATTCAATAGCATATTTCAAAGCTGTAACAGCAATTTGTTACTAATAAAAAAATAAATATTTTTTTAGGAGAGATTTACCATCAGGAGGTTTTATGTAGACTTGTCAAAATCTACCATATTTTTGTATTGCTTCTTGAGCAACTCTGAGCTCTGTTCCCTGCCAGTTACTTGGCACATGGACATGCTTTCTTGGTACACAGAAGAACAATGAGAATGGTGAAAGAGCTTAGCTCCCTCCACTCATGAAAACAGATGAATGGATGATAGACTTATATTCTTTTCTAACCTTTATATTCCACTGGAGTCCCAAAATCTGTGGGCTTCTTTATAGAAGTTGGCTACATGCTGTGAATTCATAATTTTCCATGACCAGGTTAGAAAGCCTGAAGCCCCAGAGAATAACTGAGTTATTCAACAAGGTAAACCAGCAGAAAAAGAACATACAAGGAACAAAACTTTTGTTCTAACAGCATTGCAGCTTTTGTGTAGCTTTTCCACAGCAAAGATCTATGTTCTAGGGCATCCAGCCTAAGAATAAATAAATACTAGAACTAACCACAAAAAGAGACAAAAATATTTAAAATAAATATATTTATTTGAAATTGCATGCTTGTATTTTTTCCTGTGTACTTATAGCATGACTATATTTTTCCTTTTTTGGAGGAAAATTTGCATTTTTGGAGAGTGAAAAAAGTGGTTATTATGTTTTAACATTCTCAATAAATATTGGGAGAACTACTGTGAAAAAAGCAGATTTTCCCTCCTTTTCATTTTAATAACATTACTCTCTTTTTACTTTTGAGCATCAAGTTTTATTAACTTTAAGCATGATCCAATATCTAGAGATCTATGCTTAAATCCTTTCTTAGATAATCACTGTTTAAAAAATATCTTTATGGGAATTTGAAGAGTTCTGAAGTAAGACACTTGACCTTTCTCAATATTGCTATTGTAAAATGTTACCCTCTGGCTTAGCTCTATTAAATTAGGTAAGTGAGACTAACCAAGTAAACAAATCATGCAGTGTCCCCCAAATGCCTAGTAACCTTGTATGGTGAAATTGAAGCCAATTAACAGTTCTTTGCTGTGAGTGCTCACACTTGTGTATTCTGAGTTATGGGAGACCAAATACTTAGGTTCACTAATAGACAAATGGAAGATTTTATATGGGGCTTCCTGGGCTATTCCTAGATTTAATGAGTAGCATCTGTCTGTTTATGAAACAAACAATTTATCTGTGTATGTTTTTTAAGAGTAAAATGAAACTTAAAGCCGAATTGGTGTGCCTCTGATATTTCTCCTTTTAATACCGAAAACTTGGTGTTGCCTTAGACCTCCTTAATTTTGATTTCCTTTTTTTTTTCAATTAAAAATAAAACAGGATAATACAAGGAAGACCTTCTCCATGTTGTTTCTTGATGCTTGGATTTGGTATTTAGCACAGCTTATTCACAGCACAGAAGACAGACTTTCTTCCCACCTATTTTTACTGTGTTACATACAGGTTTTTTTCTAGTAGAGTTTTGAATGTTGGGTTCAAGAGAAGGACCACAGCATTAAAATTTCACAGAACTCAGTGAGGACTTGGGGTCAATCTGCTCATTTCCCCCATTGGGCTTCCTATTAGAGGTGAATTTGTTTTCTGATTAAATACTAAACCGAAGTTATCCTTTTCCAGCAGTGCAAAGTGACATTATTAGGCTTGAGGTCATAGCTCTCTATATTTCCTATTAAGTGGCATAAAATGGCTCAAAAGCCCACAAAACAGGTATCATTCTTAATGGGGAGGTACTTGGTATGATTCTAGAATTTTTATGATCTGTAGAAGCAAAGTCCCATTCACTTTTAAGGGATAATCTCAAGTTAAACAAATTAAAATCTTAATTATTTTCAACTTGTATGTGAGATGGTCCCAGCCATCCATGAAACATTTATAACTGCTTTGTGTGGGGATTTTTTGGCATTTTCATCTTGCAATATTCAGAACTGCCATTTTGCTTAAAGCAGAACTAAAATTCATCTTTTCCATGTGGCATAGATTGGCACAACTTTGGCCTCAGCTGGCGCTGTGTCTCTGCTAGAGAAATTGCTGTTTCCTTTCCTGATACTATTGTGATGTGCCAGCTACAGTATGAATTTGTCAAATATAAGTTCTCACTTCTTTGCTTACAATAGTTGTAATTGGGATAACCATGATAATCTTTTTAATTCTAAGTTCATTAAGCCATTCACAGTTTCATAAATTCTAAATATTGGTTATGCAATAACTATTCCTTTCAGATTAAAAAAAAAAAAAAAAAAAAAGCGTGTGTTGATTTTAATCACTTGTTTCTATTTTTTCTTACCCTTGAACACATCCATAAAGCAAATAGTATTTTATATCTACATGTATTCCCCAATGGATATACCCAGATCTGACAAGTTCTCTCTGGATACATAAGTGATGCTTTAATCGGATCCTGGGTGGCATCATCCTTTCCAACTGTGTTAATATGACAAGCCAATTTTCAGTTGATATTTGCAAGTTATCCCCCTCTAGGTATCTTTGCTAGCTGCTACTTAAACTAAAACAGCTCCTTCCTGAAGTGACATGATTTCTGCTTTCCAAGGCAAAGGGAAAGTTCAATCTGCCAGTCACTACTTCTCAAACTCTATGCAAGTCCACTTTTCTCAGCCACAACTTGCAGAGGCTTAATTCTGTAGTGCTGGTGTTGAGAGACTCCTTCCAAAGTTTCTCTTTCCAAAGAGTTTTTGCCTACTCACAAACTTTCTGTTGTTCTAAATTGCTCCCCCCCCCCCCCCCCTCCTTTTTTCCCAACAGTTTAATATTCATCTATCTGATGTTAACACTAGCCTTGAGGAAATAACCTTGTTAGGAACACCATGTCGGTGTTCTGCAGTGACTGGTTCATCCTTGTTTCTGTAAAAACATTAGCATTCCCTCTACAGATCTCTCTGCAAGATATTCACTTCTTTTCTTTCTTTTTCTCCCTTACAGCTGGTGTTTTGACTCCACGAAGTCTGCTAGAATAGTAACAAGTAGCCAAGCTAAGGCACAAACAAAAGAAACACAGCAATGGATCTAATTATTTACACAGCATTCTAGATAGGCTCCTGCACAACTGCAGTGACACAAAAACAAGATTTGCCTCAAAAAATTCCAGGGAGCATTCCCAGGCACTGGAATGTGGTCCACAGTGGGCATCTCTGCATTAGCATGCTAGTTATTATCAAAAGTCCACTTTTCAAACAAAACTTCCAGTCATCCCCACCAGCCACTCTTTGATTCTCACTGTGGAAAGCAACAGGAAAGGGTGAAAGGAATTTTTTTGGAATGAAATTAAAGGTGGGTTTTGGATGCCAAGGGACTTTCAGTTCTGGGGACCAGATACTAGTCTGGTCCAGATGACTTCTCTGACCTTGAAACCCATATGATGAGGAAGTCAGGTCCTTGCTACCAACTATTCTTCTCTATGGACCCTTATGTTGCATTGCTTCCAGAAATTGCCCAGACTTAAACACTCTTTTGTCATGCCAATAATCAGTTATCCATGTGCAAACAATTTGGGGAATATTTTAAGAGACTCCACAGACTAAGGATCACGGTCAACAAGCAGTTTGCGTAAGGCTGCCCTTTTTTTGGGGAAAAAAAATAACATGGACCATTTCAGTGCACTGGTGGATGGATTCCTCACTTTGCAGTGACAGGGAGGAGCACTTTGCTGCAAGAGAAATACCACTTCAGTCAATGTGACTATATCTTAAGATGAACAAAAGCAATGAAAAGTGACCATATATTAACTGAAAAATGCTCTTGGATAGGTGATGAAAAATATTCTAGGTACAAATCTAGAAAACTCTTCACATTTTTCATCCGTCCTCACCACAATGCAGAAACCTGCTGTCTACCTTGGGTGACTCAAGTATTTATAGCATCTTATAGTCATTCTCTAAATTGTGTGGGACACATGCCAGATTAGCAATAGCAGAAAACTTTAGTGCATAAGCCTTATGAAGTGTTGTTGGCACTGATGGCTAAGGCACTTAATTTAATTAGATGAGCTTGCCATTGCTGAAACTGCTGAATGTAGTATTTTCAAGAGAGACAAGAAAAAAATCTAATTCATTAGACCTCTGAAATAGTGTTCAGCTCTTGTTGTTGTCCTCTCTCACAGCAACTGCACCATTTTGAATATAAATACAAAAGGCCACAGAACGTAGTATTTCACTCTTTGAATTTGTACATATTGCTGTAAATTCTCATGCAACAATGAAATACATTGTATTGTCTTCCTGGCTGCCACAACATAGCATGTGGTTATATACCTGATACCTATAACCAACAGCAAAATACACAGTTATAACATGTTACTATTGTCCTCTGTAATGACAAATAACAGCATGATTTTGCAGTATGACGACTTGTCTCTGCTAATATGGAGACACATTTCTAAGAAAAGGAAAATAAAAAATATATTGCCATCGTTAATAATTGTACTGTGAAATGGGGAAAAAATAGATGATAGCCTTTAGGAAAAATTATCAATCCTCTGGCACACGCATTGATCCATTTATTTTGTAAGAGAAAGCAGACGTAAAAGAAAATTATGGCTAAGACAGTGAGGAATTAAAATCTGAAAATTTATGGAGTTGAATATTGTCGTATTAAACTTCTGATTTAAGATAACAGCATTTCTTCATAATATGGTACAGTATTTGTCAAATAATATTAAATAAGAATATATGGCTGGACAAAAAAAAATAAAAAAATTTCTTGTATAGAACCCTGCAAACAGCCCAGTCATATCTGCCTCGGTTACAGTTATACCTCCAGCAGCTTTATGGTAGTATAATTCTACCATAACAGAGGATGAATTGTGTGAACTATACCTGCAGCTTTTTCAGTTTATCTCACATTTCAGTTGGTCATTACTACATTATATCTTTAGAAAATTGAAGGACAGAAAATCAGTGTCCCACATAAGGGGATGCAGGAAGTCTGCACCTAGACTGCAGTGAAGTTCCATCTGGAGGCCAGCCTCCGCACTCTTTAAAGTTGGCAAAACTCCTAATCCTGCCATTTCAATCTGTCTAATATTGTTTTTAATTTGCCTCCCTTGCGCAACTATTCCTTAACCTACCAGACACTCAGTATCTCAGGAGTTAGGTGCCTCCCAGAAGATAACACAGAACTTCAGATTAATGTACAGCACCAAAATATTTTAGATATTAAAGGTTATTTGTCTCTTTTTCAAAGTCTTCATAAATCACTTGTTTGCCAGTTGTGACTGTGTGCGTATTCCAAGGTTTGTACTGCTTATAAGATTCTGACTTCTGGCTCACACTATATGCAGGGTATGGTATATGCATGCTGTGCTCTCTTTACTTCCTGTCTGGCTAAAATGTTTAGAAAAAGAATACAGAAAAATCAAAATAAATAACTCACTTCATCACCATATTTCTGAGATCTAGTTAAAGACACTCATTACTCAATGTTTGGAGATATTTTTCAGACCAGAAAGAACCATTTTGTTTAGTCAGTGAACTTAACACAGAGTATGCGATTGACTTTGGCAGATAGAAGTGGGATCCGGTAATGTCTTTATGAGCTAGGATAAAAGGTTGTTATCTAGTGCTATCTTATATGGTGCTATCTATAACAGCCTCATGAACTCACCAATGCATTATTTGCAAAAGGGCATTAGGCTGATCCCCAAAAAGAGATGTACTGGTCTCTAAAAGTTCCTGCCATGTAAGTGGCATCACTTACTGGTTAGCTGTTTAGAGCAGAATCCTACCTGGAAAGACAATTATTTTTCTATAGTCACTGAAATCAAGGGCCTCCCACAAGATGCCACAAAAAGTTGAGTTCTCCCATGACACTGCTAGTAAACAATAATATGGAAACCATTGCGTTGAAAGTTATATGCTTTATCTTCCTTTATTAAGTTTTCATTATCTTGTCTGTTAAGTTGCCTTGAAAACTTAAAAACTTCCTGATAGTTTTACTTTTGAAAACATAAGACCAAAAAATGTGTATATGTACATACATATCAAAAAATTTTAACCTGGGAACAATGTCCAGAAAGACTTCCAAATGTGCTTAGATGATGAAACCCCTAATATGCAGTAAGAGGTAAATGCTAACTTCCTTAATACCTTATCAAAATGTTTTGTATTTAATAAGTACCTTATCTTCCTTGAAATAAACCTTCATGATTCTTTTTCTCTCTCAGTTCCTGATTTAAAATATGATAGTTGAGTTTCACTTTGATTTTTGAGGTACACTAAAATATTCTGTAGCAATTATGAAGGGCCAGAGTTGAGTAAACCTACAGAATTTTAATGAGTTTGCGGTGGTAATTATTTTTAATTGCTTTCAATCTCATTAGAGTACCAGGTGGCAGCTATGTAACCTCACCATGGATGTTGATTGTCTATATGGCCAAGTATTTCTCTGCAGAGACTAATGAACAGGCTGTCCAAAGCCTCAGTAGTGGTCTACTAACAGCAACTTGTTAGTTCCTTTGAACAAGAGGAGTCTGATTCTGGCTTTACTTGCACTACATAACTGCAAATATATCACTGCATATGAAATATGGATATGAGATATACACTTTCAGCATACCTTTTTAAACAAAAATATATGAACATATAAAGATGTGAATATATTATGCTTCATTTTCTACTATAAACTGTTTAAAGGCTTTTACATTTATGTATCACTTTAGAAACAGTAAGAATTGTGTCATTTCCTGGTTCACACAGGAAGATAACAAAATAGGAATGGCTCCCCTATACTTGCTTCTCTTCTGCTAGACTTTTGTCCTAAAAAAGTATTATTACTAAAAAGAGTTTGTTTCTTATGAGACTGAGAGAAAGAATTTTAAAAGGACAGTTAAAAGCAATAATAATAATAAAGTTTTACCTTATGCATCTATTGAATGCTAGAGGAATTCGCATGTGGTTCTTTCCTGAGCACAATCAAGAAAAAGAAAGAAAAAGTGAAAGCAAAAAGGAAAACAGAGAGGGAAAAAGAAAAATAACAACTAACTTTGGATTAAAAAGAAAATATGACACTGAAGTTAATTCCATAGCTATGTAAAAAGGTATGGCTCTGCAGGATCAATAGTTTTTAACATATATTAGAGACTTGATAATGAAAACAAATACTACAGAAAAAAATCTAATCAATCAAAAACCCTTTCTTTTTACTACTGGAATAGAATCTTTGCTACACCCTGCTAAGAGTGTAACGGTTGTTCTCAGACTGCTAAGAGTTCTAGCTTCAGGATGCTTGAAATCAAAATGATCTATATTTAAATTAGATGGTATCAATGAAAAAAAAAATTAGATGTATGCTAAGTACAACCTTACAGTATATAACTACTTGTGATGAACTACATGTAAAGTTCTGACATTTCCTCCAATATTCTGTAACAGAATGAAGCTCTAGGATATAAAACTTGTAATACAACATCATCAGGGTCTCTTCTTTCAGTTGTTGACTTCTTCATACTGTTTTTTATTTAATAAATTCAACAGAATATCGATCAATTTATTCAATGTGTCCTTTTTTTTTTTTTTCCCTTAGCTGGATCTTTTACTTTCTTCACAGATGTTTATTTCACATACCTCAATTGCAGAGTCATAAAAATTATGCATTTTACCTGTATTATATTAATAATAAACAAATATTTTCTGTTCGTTATCAGCTTACAACTGAGCTGTATAGACACTGCTTCTTTTAATTAAAATACTTTCTTCCTTGGTACAGTGGATAGCCCAAAGTAACAATGTCTCTAAAATCATAAGTTCCCACAACAGATATAATTTAGAAAAAAAATGGATTTTATCTTGACCTAGAGGATTTTCTTAGGCTCTAAACCGATTATCTAAAACTGGATTCTTTAGTCAAAAATGCCTCCAGCCTCAGAGTGTCTACACTATGACATGACCAAATAGCCAATGGTGTTTAAAAAAAGCTATACACCAAGCTTCTGGAAATCAAGTTGTAGCAAGCTGGTTCTGTTACCAGTATTTAAAAAAAACAAACAAACAAAAAAAATCTTTGCATTTTTTGTTTGTTTGTTTTATATTGACTGAAACTATATACTTCCTTTCAATACTGAAGAAACCTTTTGATTTTTGTATATGCTGTTTTTTCATGTCAGGAGTATTAGAAAACTAATCATAACAAACGGAGTTTCTTGTTACTTGACAGTGGTCTATAGGATAGATCTGTCAAATGTGTTCCTCTTTATCCAAAAGACTAAGTTAAGCAGTGAAGATTAGATTAATTTTCACAGCAATATTCTTTTTACTAATTTTAGTGGAGTTGGAGAAGAGAAAAGGAACATGTGTGAACTACTGGAGTTAAAGATGGCTTAAAACAAGAAACTCAAAAATAGATGTTACCTAAAAAAATACAAACAAATAATGCTGGCTGTCCCTATAGTAAGATTAGCGTGGGTGACATTTAGTAGCTGTCTTCACAGCCTAGGAAGACTGCCTGCATACTCAGGCTTATTGTCACAACCTACTTGATCATATCAACGTAATTCATCAAAACTGTTAATTCATAAACACAGATAGGGATAACTCCAAACTCAGACAAATGTTAAAACATCCTTAAAGCCAATCAAACAATCAATCAATTGATTTAGCTTAAAATGCTCACACTTTAAATAATATTGATGTTGATATGCATTAAGAGACTTAAAGTCTGCAATTGAATATTCTATGAAAGAGGTTTGGAAAATGTAGTGAAGCTTCCATATAATAGGCTATAGGTGCATTTGCATTAATCATGGAAGGTTTCATAGTTCAAGCACTATTCTTTCCTTTGCAAGCACATACTTTTTCTGTTACTACCTTACAATTGTGTCAGGACTTTCTGTATCAGCACAGCTTGAACTCATCAGTGGCTAAGCTTGTTATGGATAATCTTATTTATTCTACCACCTCTCTGCAAGATAATCATATTATGGTTTTCTCAAGGGCTTATCACCTTGAATCCACCCAGGACCTGAAACATGCACAGACAGAGCAAGAGACAGAAAGATATACAGATGTATGAAAAACTTAGCTGAAGTTCTTTCTTACTTCTTTATGCTCAGAATGATTTAATCAAGACTAAAAATAATTACCGCATATATTAAATCCTTCAGAAGAATAGATTTAATTGGCAGGAAAATTAAATAAAAATGTTATGAATGACACTTTTGTTAAGGAATAAGCATTTACATTTTCTATTAAAAAGTATAGAATATATTGTATCAAAAACCTCTTATCTGTACTGAGTTAAAGATAATCACAAAGAGTATAGATATGAGTTCTGTAAGAAGACCAAGACCATATTTGCCTTTCAATAAGGTGCAGTATGAAACGGATATTTTCCTCCAAGATTTTAATAAGCATATAAGAAAATGCAATTCATTTGCTGAATTACTGAAAACTAGATATTGAAAGGAACTTTAGAAAACACACAGAGATTCTGGACAATGCACAGATATTTGAAGAGACAGAATTACCTATTATTGCATCATTTGGACTTTTAACCTTGATTGGATTAAATGTACTGCCCATAAGACAATCTTCCACTGCCAAAGAAATCTATTGTGCTCCTATTTATACAATCTAATATTATGTACAAAAATATATCATAATTGTTATGAATTAACTGATTTTCTTCAAATGCATACTATATGAAAGTGTCAGAACATGTCTCTTCATATACTCAGGCAGTATTTGCTTTACAAACTTAATCCAAATTAATTTTTGCCCAGGGAAACCACTGAATCCATTACGGCTTCTCTCTGAAGAGAGACTTTGACCCTTTGAGTTACTTGATCCAATATTATGACTAAATCAGTGAAATTAAGCAATGGTTCTAACTCTTCATTGTGTTTACAGATTGTCATCTCACTTGCGTCTATTAAGACCACCTAAAATACATCAGCTTAGCTACACACAGTTCAACACAAAACTATCATGTCCACTTTTTGTACATTGCTAGTCCGCTGAAGTTCTCTGAAATGGGGGATTCAGTTCTGTCTTCAGATGCACTCATGCATCAGTGAAAATTTGGTGTCCCTATAAACAAAAGATAATCCTTAAAGTTTGAAGCTTTTTATTTGGCTGCAGTCTTGTGACCCACATGGGTATTAGTTTTTATTAGTAAGTGTCAAATAATTCTTCATTCCCATGCATGTAACTGCTTCTTAGATAAGCACAAATGTTAGCACACCCTGTGCAGTGTGGAAGGTGATTAAGTATGAGGTGCTGTTTTGAATTTCAAGTGGCTCCTTCTGCATGAAGTGTAACATGCTGTGCAAACTAAAAAGATTTGAGTGTTTGATTTGGTCTTCATTTCTTTTCTCCACAGAGAGTTTTTGCTGTTGAGAAAAGAAGGCACTCGCATGTCTTAAATCAGACACAAAATCATGTTACAGAATTTTTCAAAAGACATTTTGCACTTTATATGTAACCCTTTTAAATGTTTATTTTCACAGTATTCTCTTGTGACGTAACTGTTGATATATGGCAGAAAAAAATGTGCAATAATGAAATGAGATTCTTGGGATTTACTTTCTTTCTTTTTCTAAACATTTGCCAGGAAAAGAAAAAAAAAAGTATCTAAAAATTCATTAAATTTGTATATAAACAAAGGTGTGGAATACTTATACAGTTGAGCTAACATGAATGGGACCTGAAAAACTGGATGTTAGAGTTAAGGAGTCAAAAATTGTGAGATACCAGCGTAACTTTAATTCACCTTCCTTGTGCACATGCATTATTAGGCTTTAATTTCATATTTTCATTTTGTATTTTCCACTGAATCCACCACTCATTTTGCAGCTTCTGGGAAGGGGTTATAACCACCTTATACGCATTTCATGGAGAATGACTTAAGAAACATATAAGCTTCCTAATTCATTCATGGTATATGAGCATCTCACCTTACATAAATTATTGAATTTTTTTTTCTTTATTTGGTGGATCTCTGCCCCTTGTTAGCCCCGTAATAGGAGAGATGAACCGTCATCAAAACTTTATAATTACAATTGGATACTTAACAGCTTATTGGTGAAAAAAGTCACTGACCCTAACCGTATGGCTCTCTCCCCGGGTGCAGAAATTGGTTATCCCACATCTAGGTTACTGAGCTTTAAAATAAGGCTGGTAACATTTATAGTACACTCTAAGAAAAGGTAAATTTAGCATTTTTGAGAAGAAGGATCTTGACTTTTCAACCCAAAAGAAAGATTTCCTATCTAGACTTCACTACTGAGAAATGAAAATGTTGGTAAAAAGAGCTAACCTGCCTCTCCACCTTATTCCCCTGTCACAGTATCTCACTACTTTTCCTTTAGGAAATGGAAAGTCTGAAGTGACTAAAGGGATTGTTAAAGAATCATTTATAGATCCCCCATATGCTCCACAGTGTACTTACCTTCTCTTTTTCTCTATTGAAAGCTCTTTGTTCCAGACTTCACCTTCATTCTCCCCTCTACTCTGCTCTTGAGAGACCCCACCTGGAGTACTGAGTTCAGCTCTGGGGCCCCCAGCATGAGAAAGACACAGATTTGTAAAAATGGGTCCAAAGGATGGCCACAAAGATGGTCAGGGAGCTGGAGCACGTCTACAAAGACAGGCTGAGGCTGAGGAAGTTGAAGATCGGTCTAGAGAGCGGAACGAAGACCTTATACTGGCCTTTCAGTACTTAAAGGGGGCCTACAAGAAAAATGGGGAGAGACTATTAGGGAGTGTAGCAATAGGACAAGGGGTAATGGTTTTAAACTAAAACAAGGTAGGTTTAGATTCGATATTAGGAAGAAATTATTCGTGATGAGGGTGGTGCAGCATTGGAACAGGTTGCCCAGAGAAGCTGTGGATGCCCCATCCCAGCAACCCCCTCTAGTGGGAGGTGTCCCTGCCCATGGCAGGGGTGTTGGAACAAGATGATCGTTAAGGGTCCTTTCCAACCCAAACCATTCTATGGTTCTATGATTACATGATCTTTGGGGTCCCTCCCAACCCAAATCATTCTATGTTTCCATGATTTTATGATTTATGCCTAGAAGTAAGAATCCCAGAAATAATTTCAGTAAATAAAGGATACGTTACTATTTTTACCTGGTAACAGTTGTAAATCCTGTGGTACTCTCCATCATGCATCAAACATTATTGTGACTACCTGTTGGTCTGATACTGCTTGGTGCTGTAAAAACAAAAATTCATTAGGCTTTGACCTAAATTAATGGAACTGTTTCCTTTACTTGGGTCCAATCTGCTTAATATGATTTAAACAGACCAATTAAAACCAAGCAGTCATTCAGGCCCTTGGTTCTTCATCGTCATTTATGTATATTTCCTCCTATAACCAGTATATACAGTACTTATGCGGCTTCTTTCAGCTACTAATCTGCTGAATTTCTGTGAGAAGGAGAAATCTTCAGCAAGTGAAAAAATTAGTAACATATTACAATCAATATGGCTTTGTACTGAAGTGTAGATTGTTTATTTTGAATCTAACATTCTCTCAGCTCTCGTTTATTCAGAAGTCATTTCCCATTTTTTTCCATGCTGTAATCTAGAGTAACACCATTTCATATGCTATTATTCAGTATACTTTGCTCACATGTTGATACATAATGCTGAAAAGAATTTAGAAGGATGAATATAATTAAAAATAAAATGATCTATTGTCACTTCCAACACTTGAACTAAAACAGAAACATATAAAATATATACACCCAAGTAAGTTTTTACTAAATTTGGTGGTGTAAAGTGCAGAATGGTAACTTTTACACAGATTTTAATGTATGATATTCTTGTAGTTCAAATGTTTTACTTGAATATAATACTTATGTATCAAAAAGGCCACATCTGCCAATGTGAATATTGTCTCACACCATAGGCATATGATTGATCAGAATTAATAGTCTATGCTTAAGAATTTAGACGTTTCTTTAGTGAAATTCAGAATACACTATTTTTCTTGTTTCCAGAAATACATTTATTTAATTCACATATGCACACGGCTTAGAAATCTTCTCTGCAAATATATATATGCATATGAGTGTTTACAGGTACCAGTTAGGGAAATATCACTATGTCAAACTTTTATTTTTGGTACCCGTTATTGAAAGTACCCATGGCAATCACAGGAAATAACTGCAGTTGCTGTGCAAGAATATACTGAAGAAAGATCAGCTAGAAGCCTCAAATATTGCTGTAGTCTCCTACAGAAAGGAGAGCCTCCTGGCTCCTTTATGTAAATATTGTCACATAAAAAAAGCAATATGGGTCATAGTTTAGTCTAGAAGCTGTGAATTTATAATGGATTCTGTCTAATTGAGGGAAAAATCTCCTTTGCTTCTCTCCTCCCTTCAGACACCTTTGCATATCAGCTCTAACGCATAGCTCATAGAACCTTGTAAGGTTACATACCCAGGTTTCAACACTATCAATCATCCTGTGTACTCTTGCAAATTCTGTGTCACCAGAATAGCCTCTAAATAAATAAAACAAATGAAGTTCCCAGACTGCTCTTAAGGTGGACCTTCCTCTGGGGCTGCTCACATGTACTGGTGGAGTCTGCATGATTACCACAGTTAAAACTGCGGGCTCTTACAGAAGGAATCGTGTCTGTCCTTTGCATCCTATACACAATTTAATACACTGTCAATGCTTGATACATAATTAATAGCAACATTAACAAATTAAAAAGCTTGACTCCTTAGTTTCAGTATGCTAAATAGGATGCTTTAATTGGTCACCTTGGATGAACGAGGAGCAAGCAATGCTTCTGCTCTGCATGTTTCCTCTTTCTGTCAAGACTGCCAACGGATTTTCTCATCTTCAAAACTGAAGTGCTTAGGCAATAAAAGCATTTTAGACTGATCTAGTCAATCCATAATTAAGTAATCAGCAGGAAATATTCTTGTACTAGCAGACAAATGAAAATTACGTCCTTTTCATATTTTCAGTCTTAAATGTAGCACTCTTTTCCTCAGCAATGAAATTTTTGCGTGGTAAACAACCACATTGATTCCATGTGCCTAGAAGCAATTTATTCAAGGCATTATTTACAAATACTACATCCTCTTCTAAGAAAGACAAAACCAAGTCCCACAAAAAAAAAAAATAATCCAAGACAAGTGACCATGTTTTAAAGTAAGAGATGTCAATTACTTCCAATATTTCTTAAATTTCCAATCAACAGTAGACTGAAATTTCCACCCAGCACCTAGGTTTTTATAGATGTGACTACAAGTATCAAAGCACAACAGGATGTACTATAACAAAGAATCATCCCTCAAGAGTGATATGGCCTACCAATCCAGCAATCCAGTGACAGATGTGGAAGAAACCTGAGTGATTATTTGGCTATGATCCTTGCTGCCTTGGGATAAGATTTCACTACCTCTTCTCTCTGGTTCCACTATTTCTTGTCTACTTAGATTACAAAATATTGGCTTAAAGACTGTCTGTTACTGGTCATCTCTATTGCATCTGACACAATTGCTCTACAAGCTCCACAGGGGTCCAAAAGAAACAGTGCATAAATACACTATTTAAACCTAATAATAAAATACTATCTATATTGCCTTAAAAATATTACAGTAAATCAAAGATCAGAGTCTGTCAGAATTTGATAACAGTCCCAAAACAAGCTCCTTTATAGTAAAATTAGGAAAGCATTTAGCATGCATTACAGGGTTTACTATCAAGGATTACAGATTATTTTCTATTTTGATCCAGTAGTACTTTACTGCATCTGAGCTTTTTATTCTCTAGGTTTTAGCTCTCTGTGAATCTGTTGATAAGCTCTACTGGATGACTGTGCTAAGACTCCAGGTGTTAGTGTGTAAATTGCTAGCCCACTCAGTGGTGCTTTTAAAGGCATATCAAAAGCAGAAGTTTTAAATATTTTGTCTGTCTTTTGCATTTAATCTATTAAATATTTTTCTTTCTATGGACAACCATACACAGGGAGGTGAAACCACATCAAAAAATATTACCTTAGATTTTTTTTCAATTATAATTTCATGTTTCACATAGAAAAGGTCCTCAGTGACATATTTCATTCTGCAGAAATTTTATGTTTTTGGCAATCAAGTGCTCTGAACTACCTGGAGAGTTGTGGTGGGTTTTATGCTTGATTTCAAAAAAAAGGTCTGTACAATATAACTAGGACATAATCCATGAAGGCTGAGGGTAGCAGTCTATACTTCTTTACATCATCAGAGAAACAAATCTTGAAGACTGAAGACAATCCGCAAACAAACAAGCTAATAACAAAATGCAATTTAGCCTAAGCCATATAGGTTTGCAATGTTTCAACAACTTTTTTTAACAGACCCCATCAAGTCACAATCACCTACTCAAATCATTCAAAATCTGTCACTAGCACTAGAGTATAAAAATACTGCAATCAAAATTCTCTTGCCATTACTGTGGTTCAGAGGTGGAAGAAGAATTAATGAAAACTAAAACTGATCACTTTCACAGCCCCCTAGCTGATATCTTCAGTATAAACCTACATAATTCTGCTTACCAAACTACAACACAGACCAGTTCATAGTTACTTAAGATCAGTCATCTAAATTTAAGGATTTTCTAAATATTTCTGTTATTTTTGGTGTATGGATATTTCTGTGTATGTAAGCAAGCCTAGCACTTGTGAACAGCAGACTAGTTTGTTCTGTAACTTACTATTTAGGATTACTTCTGCTAGGATGTAAACTTGATGTAAGAAGTTTTTTGTACAAAGACCTAATGGCAAAAATCCATGTATCATTTAGCATACTTCATTCACAGAGGTAGTGCATTTACTATACTAAGATAGCCTTTTAAGGAATTACCCAATTTAAAAAATTGAATGAAGGAAATACAAATATCTGGCACTTCAATTTAATTGTAACAGAAAATGCTGTGTTAACTGCTGATCCTCAGAGAAATCCAAAACCAGCAAGAGGAAAATATTACCACTCAATAAAAGTCTTGGCAACTTCCCACTGAAACACAATATGCACACATCAAACAATCACTAAGTTATTGGATCATTAGGTAAAAGCTGAAGTCATTTGAAGAGAGTGCTGCCCTCTTTAAAGCAGAAATATTTCCTGGTGAAATAAATAAAGCAGAAAAAAATAATTCTGCATAATAGGAATTCTTAAGAATAGGAATTAGTTAGGAAGGCATCTGCTAAACTTTCTTGCTTTCAGGTTTATTCTGAAGTTAACTTTTCTTTTTTATTATGCTCAAGAAGTTTTACTAATCCAAACAATGTTACTTTTCTATTCTTGCAAACCCAGAAACCAGATTTCCAAGGACGTGAAATTCAAATCTTTCTCAATGTAAATGGAAGAATGCAGAAGGAAAATAAAGTATCATCTGAAAATGTTCTTGCAAATACTTTCCATTTCATAAATGTACAAATAATTGCATTTTTTTTTCTATTTTTTTTCTCCCTGGTCTTTAAGTGAGCAGTGTTTTTTACCTATAAATGGGAGTGAAAACACAATTGTGTCATATCATGTAACTACCCTAATGGCTTGAATTAAGAAGAAAAAAAAATAATAACAAAAAAAAAAACAGCTAAAAGATGAACAGATGAGTAACTTTGTTGATTTGGTCATAACATAAGACAACATAAAGATATGCTTACCACAGACACTTAGTGAACTGGTTTATACCTAACATTCACAGACACAGAGACTTTTTTATAATAGTTTTGGCTTCACCTCTGTTGATAAAACAAGTCTGTGAACCTGTGCTTTACAAGGAAATTTACACTGGTGGAACCACATTTCATGCTGTTTTGACCTAAACTAGGTTTTGGTCTAGAGCAATTTTCTGTGACTGCAAACACTTCACTTAATCACACCTTCAAATCAGACGGATTTCCATTCCTGTAAGTTTGTAAGAAACCACTTTGACAGTCTGGCTACGCTTTTTAAATCCTACAGCTTAAGTGATTGGAAGTTCATGGATGACACTGCTATGGCATATGGTAGGGCTGTACAGGGATGTTTCACAGAAATTTGGATATCCCTAGAAATCATAACTTTCTCATTAAAACCAACCATTGGCTCTGTGATGGGTTCACTATACTCCCGCACTTGATCTAAGTCTTGCTCAGGCTTATAAACCACAGTAGGCCTTGATGGGACTGCTTCTTGCACATCAGAGTTCCAGAACATGGTAAGGAACCTGAGTTTGACTATGAGCCAATGACCTGAACTTGTAGCAACTGAAGAAAAGCCAATTTGAGCTCTCCAGGGATCACAGCAGGCTGTAACCCTTGATCTCTGTGGTGGGGTAGCCTTTCCCCCAAGTCAGCTATGGTTCAAGATTGATTAATGTTACATCAGTCCTCCATTGTCAATGGACAATGTCCATAACAGGTGAGTATGAGCAGGCACTCCCTGATTGCATCTCCAAACCTGCAGCCTGGACAGTAGCCTGATCTGGGGAGTACCACAACTGTACATTCTGGAAGGTATGGGAATAGCAGAATTGATGAAAAATACCAAAATTGCCTTATCTGAACAGTAGCCAGGATGGAAAAGTATTAACAGTTGTCTCACAGTCCTATGAATGGTAGTCCTAAGCAACTAGTTGCTTAGTAGCAACTAAGTAGTCCTAAGCCCTTTGAGCTTTCCAGGGACCACAGTGGACTGCACCCTCAATCTCCCCTTGAGCCAGGATGCCTCTCAGGGTACCCCTGAGGGGAAGTGCATCTCAGGGCTGACTCCTTGAGGAACAAGCTTTTCTGTGGACAAAAGCTGACAAGAGAGTAGAGTGAGTAATTCACTCTAAGGGGAATTTTGGAAGCATGCAACTGGATTTAGAACCCTCCCTAAGGACCCTGCAAAAACGATACAATCTACACTTGTTATTTATCATAAAAGTATAAAATAAATCCTAAATTGCCGCTATATTAAAGTTGTGTAAAAACAATTCCACAACATGCTCTTCTCAGGGTTTGCTACATCTATACACCAGGGTATAACTCTATATTATGCTGCAATTATTTAACTCCATGTAGAATAAAGGCAGCATCTCAAGAAACAGAAGAAATGCTCTATCTCTGTCCATCACCTCCTCTTTGGTATGTAGCTTCTTTTGTTTTTCACTTTAGAATGCTTTGTTCCTGCATGTCCCCTTCAGTGGTTTTCTTCTTATTATATTCCTAAATTTTCCTTCCCTCTGTCCTGTATGTTTCTGTCTTAACTCTGTCCTAACTGAAACTAGGACACCCCTTTTCTCTCCTCACCAAGTAATCTGAATTTCACACACCCCAAAACATCTACTGCTGTTACTACTACTATTACTATCTATCTTCAGGAAGCCTTCTGAATTTACTTCATTGATGCCTTCCAGTCCCTTGTCCTTACTTCCACTCCCGTTTAACAACTTAGCATCATGTACATTGCACAACAATTTTGTTTCTGCCTCCAATTCCCTTTCCTGACTAATTCCTCAAGCTCAGTTTCACATCCTTCCTCTCATGCCTCTTCTTCTGAGTATTTTTTCCCCTCTCTTCTACCTCCTCCCTTTTTCTCCTTGCTGCTCATGACTGGGAGGTGAAGATAACCTCTCCTCTGACCTAGGGAAGACAATCCCTGAAGATCCTCTCCAGGAAGACAGTCATATTACAGCAAATCAAGTAGTATCTCAATGAGGAGAAAAGTTCCATTTTCCCTCAGACTTACAAATTTTCCCTGAAATTCTTTTAATGTTTCTGCTAGACATCTACATTAAAACATACAAACAAAAATCATGCTGAAAAACTGTAAGAACTAGATTAATCAGGGATCGGTAACAGAGAGTGCGTGATGAGGTAAAAAATTCCCTGGCTTTTACAATACACTGTATAGGTCAGCTGGTTTAAGTAGTTGTAGCTCTATTGACAGCTGGGGACCTATGACAATTTATGCCAGCTAAAGAACTACTCCTGTATTTGCAATGAAATAAATTTTTTTTAGCCCACACAAGTCCTGTTTTAAGCCAAAGTCAAATAAAGGACCTACTTTCAACAGCATTCTTTCATGCAGAGCCAGGAACACAGACATTTTAGCTGCAAGCAATTAATGTTTTATGTATTTTTTCTTCTCAAAGAACAACTAAATGTGGGGCTCTTACATAGCTCTCATTTAATAGTTGTTTTTAATTTGTATTTGAGAATTTACTTCCAGAAGAAAAAATATGAAGTGAAAATACTACCTTGCATATATTTATTTTAAAAGCAAAAACTATTTGCTATTCATCCCACACTGGTAAACTCCTTGAAAGCTCTAAGACACAAGTGACACATAAGCTGCAACATTACAGCATTTGAAATTAACTACATTTGCAAGACTTGCACAGAGAACAAGGAAGTGTGCAATATTTGAGTCTACAATTAACTTGACTATCACTGTGTGCATCTGTGAGTATAAATCTTTACTTCTTTATTTTTTCTTTATTTTACTTCTTTTTTGCTGGGGGACGACCTGCTGGAGAGGAGCTCTGAGGAGAAGGACCTGGGGGTCCTGGTGGATGACAGGTTGACCATGAGCCAGCAGTGTGCCCTCGTGGCCAAGAGGGCCAATGGGATCCTGGCATGCATTAAAAGGAGCGTGGCCAGCAGGTCAAGGGAGGTGATCCTCCTCCTCTACTCTGCCCTGGTCAGGCCTCACCTGGAGTACTGTGTCCAGTTCTGGGCTCCCTGGTACAAAAAAGACAAGGATCTCCTGGAAAGAGTCCAGCGGAGGGCCACAAAGATGATAGGGGCCTGAAGCATCTTCCCTATGAAGAAAGGCTGAGAGACCTGAGTCTGTTCAGCCTGGAGAAGAGAAGACTGAGAGGGGATCTCATCAATGTGTATAAATACCTGAGGTGTGGGAGACAGAGGGATTCGGCCAACCTCTTTTCAGTGGTTTGTGGGGACAGGACAAGGGGTAATGGCCACAAGATGGATCATGGGAAGTTCCGCACCAACATGAGAAAGAACTTCTTCACGGTAAGGGTGACGGAGCACTGGAACAGGCTGCCCAGGGAGGTTGTGGAGTTTCCTTCTCTGGAGATATTCAAGGCCCGTCTGGAAGCCTACCTGGGCAGCCTGCTCTAAGGAGCCTGCTTTGGCAGGGGGGTTGGACCCGATGATCTTTTGAGGTCCCTTCCAACCCCTACAATTCTGTGATTCTGTGATGTGTTGTCTATTACACCCTATTCACCAAAAACCAGTCACATTAAAATGATGGCATACTCATCAAGTTTTCTTCAACTTAATGGTGAGGAAAATGTTTTCATCATCTCATCCTGGATAAAGAAATTGTTGGGATATGAGGAAGTATGACAGATTACTTGCACATGAATGTTTCTGTGGGGTAATTTACGGTGATTGTGTATGCTCAAGAAGAGATGGGTTTCAGAAAATTGGAAGAAGGACTTAAGCCAGGTTTCTTTCTGTACATCTGGATCCTGTGTTACAGCACAGTTCAAACCCAGGGGGCCTGACTGAGAGACGCCTAAATGATGGAATTATTCTTTTTTTGGCTTCTGTTGTTGTTATATGGGTCAAGGAATCAAAGAGACCACCTACTCAAAATAACTTGGGAAAATCTGGGGTTTACATCTTCTGAATATGCTCTAAGAAAGAAAGAAAAAAAAAGGTATTTGTTAGGATGCTTTCACCTCTTCATTGTGCAGTATTCTCTTTGTCACAAACTCAGTTACACTGCATGGACACTCTCTAGGTGTTTCAGTGTAAAGTCTTGCACTTTTATTTAAAATGTGATAGAAGTTCTCAGTCTCCCAGAACCTTCTGTAAGGGTTTAGGGGTGTTGATGATGCTCAGCATCCAGTAGAGCTACATATCAAAAAAACTTCTCTGGAATGCTGTGATTGTGGGCCTCCAGCAAGGAGATCAATAGACACCAACATTGCAGGCTCTTTGCCTTGGGAAAAAAAAAAAAAATCACATAAGCAGAATCAATGGCAATGTAATATGGATGGCATTTTATGTGACCAGGGACAGGGAGAAGAACAGTTATTTTTATGAAAGTACATAGCCAACTGGATTTTGTTTATTCCTCACACGATGTAACATCATTCCCTTTTATACTGTGCAATGCTGTGGTTTTGATTTTTTTTCCAGACAAAGAAAATTTATCTTCCTTATCAATCACTGACATGCCAAAATCCCTACAAATTTATGAGATATAAAACATGGATGTAAATTTGCAGTTTAGAAACATCTTCGATTCACGGTACTCTTTCTAGCTCCCCAGATGCAACATAAAGTCAGACGGATGTCTCTAAATCAAAATTGCATTTTTCTGACACTTCATTTCTTTGTCATGTTGTCTCCTCATAATAGCTGTGCTACAAAACTCTGCTTCTTTGCCTATTTATAGCACCATAGGACACACATCAATTTTACAGGTAACAAGACTAATATATATAGAAAAAATCTTATAAATTGCATTTGTGGGGAAGAAAACTGTGTTAAACACAACAGTCATTTAAAGAAAACCAATTTGTTTTGCAATTTTTTCAGCTGAAGTGTAATATTTTGAAGTGTCAAATCGGGCTATGTTGGACATATTTATTGTGATGCTATATATGATATACAATGTATACTAACATTGAGATGTGATAGTGCATCTCTTTCACTTGAAAGGAAAACAGCCTGGTTACAACCTCAGGTGCTGAAACACCTCTTTAAATACTGTCTGGTGTTCTTTCACCACATTTTCCTTTTACCTTTTGCACCTTATTTGTTCTCTCATTGCCAAAAAGGGGTAAGTGTCTTATAATTCTGACAACTGCCTTCTTCCTCCAAATACATTCTATGAATTTGGGTCCTAACATCCTTCCTAATTGTGTATAGCACTGTGAGTGACTCAGTCTCTCCATATACACATATACATATGCTCTCTTTCTGCTGTTATACAAATTTGAGACAAAGGATATCACTGTTCTCTACTTAGTCAATTTTAATAACCCAGAAGACACAATAACACCAAACAATTCTTTTGAGACTTGCTCATTCAGAAAAGATTTCACCCCTCAAGAATATATTCCTTTTAGCCTTCATTATAAAGAAACATGTAAACTGGATCAAAAATTTTAATGTATCTTCATCATTTGTATGCTCATAACTCAAATGAGTCTAGACAGACAAGTTGAAGTTAGCACATAAAACAAACTATCCTTATTTTCAGAACATTTCAATTAGCCAAACTGTTTCATGTATTCTACTGGTAGTTCTATCAGGATAATGATTCCACAGAAACAAGCATGTTATAGAGAAGTCCCTGGACTAATAAAATGGAAACAAACAAACAAACAAACGAAAATTAAAAAAAAAAAAAAGACTTTCATTAGCCAATCCCAGATAAGAAAACACAGATCTGTCCCCTTACATTTCAACTAAACCTGACAGACTTGCATCTTGAAGCACTTCATTATTCCTTTCGGAAGAAGCCATATCTTTGATTCCATATTCAGTTTGACACCCATCCTTTCATCCATTATTCCTCTAGGCTTGCCTGCTAAACCTCCACAGAAAGATTAAGAGAATATCTTCCCATTCTAGTAACGGCTAGCACAGTATTGGACATAATTCTCTGTCACTATTAAAGGAATATTAGGTTGGATTTAGCGGTCTAGTAAATTAATGTGTTTTATGTTACTGTTTGTAAGACCTATGGTATTTGTTGTTTCTACTTTGCTTCTTTAACAATATTGCTTTGCATGAGTGTATACACACTTGTATCCTCTAATATTGCTCCTCTGGAAATGTGAGGCTGTCATCAATCAGTAAAATTCTCAATTAAATTAAGTACTTTCAAAAGCTGAGGATCTGGCTTTTTGATGTGAGGCTGTTGCTGGTCTGAAGTCTTAATAAGAGGTTATGCTAACACACAAAAAGCATGCAAGAACATCAATTTTTAAAAGAGGAAAAATCGTAAAGACTATTGAAAATGTAAATTACATTCACACTCAAAGTCAGTTGTTCTCTGAGTTAATAATGAAATCCCAAATCTGAAGAGCCTTCTGATGTTATAATTACCCTTTAAATCTTTTTGTATAGCTGTTATATCCTGTGGAGGGGGAATCTGTTTATCTCAGTACAGATGCACAGCAAAATAACACATTTAAATAACACACAGGGTTCTTCATACTAGTCTAACTCTATTGACATTCAGGTCATTAAAGTCAGGTCATTCATACCAGTGCTCATGGCCTGCACAAGACCCAGGCATCACTTAAATCCTGCTTAAGTTCTCTGAATGAGACTTTAAAAGGATTTATGAGGTGTGCAGCCTTTTAAGCCTTCTACACAAAAGGTGAATGTCACCACTAATTTGCTCATCTCTGCAAATCCTTAAAGCAAAGTTACAGTAACTTCAGCTGCTGTTTTTCCTGAAACAGGTTCAGCAAAGTTTGGCAGGACTCTTATGCTATCTGAAGAACTGTGCTTGATCTTATTGCTGGAGTATGACATGAAACAACATGACAAGATTTTTAAAATTTGCTAAAAAATAGCACCTAAAAGAACCACTGGTATTTTTATAGAGTGAAACAGAACATGAGAAGAAATAAATAAGCCATTTGTGAGTACTTATTTTACTGCAACATCCTTCAGTTTGTGAATAAAAAGTCTTCCAAACATTTTTCGTTGTTATGACTAATTAGATTATATTGTATTACAATTTTGAATTGCTTAGTTAAAATTTTTGGGACGTAGTAGCTTCTGTAGTCTTTCCTGTGGATTATCGTTTGACCTTTGCTCTTTGCTTCATGTTTGCAGAGCATGGGAGCTTTCAAACCCATCTTATTCTGCTTTTCATATTTTACACTGTTCTAAGTTGTTTTGTTGTTGCCATTTGGTTTGGGGTGTTTTTGTTTTTTAAATACATCTTTCTCCTTGGATTCTGTACTAGTTATCTAGTATAAGACAAGAACAATTGATGGCCAGTCATTGAAAGAGTAAGATAGAGACAGCCATTTTTGAATCTGCCTTGCCTAATTTAATTTGTCTCATTTCAAACATAACCTAACCAAATCTTCTAAATGCAACTAATAGCAAAATTTAATACCTTTTTGGATCATGCAAATATAGGCTGATCTGGCAAGCTATGTATTTTTCATCCTTGATGAAAATTTCAATCAACATTTCCTATTAGTAAATGACAGATTCATATATATATACTCTTCTATGGGAAATCTTTGAAAATTTAAAAAAGATTTCAATCACTTGAACTTGGGATCAGATTATGACCTTTTATGCTGAGGAGCTGTTACTCACCTGACATAACTCTTTGGAGTAATTAGATTAACCTATTAATGCAATGCTTTATCAGTCAAATGAATCAGAATATTGGCATTTTCTAAATTTGTGTTAGCTTTACGTATGGTCTTGCATGTAAAATTCTCTACATAAAATAAACACATAATGGAAGAACAGTTTCCACAGTTCTTCAGTATTCACTGTCTTTTAAAAGAATGTGTGATGACTTTAATCACCAGTACCTATACATACTTAATATCAAATCATCCTACTTTTTTTTTTTTTTAAGAAAATGACATCTACACTAAGAAAGAGAAAATTTCAGAGATTTTTCTTTGTAAATAGGATATTTATCAATTGAGAGATTAAAAAGCTAATTTAATTCCTTCTTTTGTAATCACTGCTACTGGGGCTCTGGACCATATCAAGAGGGATTCTGACAGCTTAGTATTAGAGGGAGAAGGAAAGAAAAAAAACTATCAGCAGTGAATGACTGTATTTAAGGCTGACAATGATGAAATAGTAGAGGCCGTGCTACAATTTCTGCTCCTTCATTTGTCTTTGTTGATAAAATGAACACTGTCAGAGGCTCAAGCTCACAGCAAATTTAACGTGACTCTGTTTATCCCTGCACTGAACAAGGTTTGCACATGATCAGATGATAAATGCACAAAGTTCTGGGACATCCTTTCTTTCTGCTTAACAAAAACAGGCAATTTTCCTAGCTTCTTCTTCCTTGACGGAATAAAGATTGTGAAAAGCTAAATAACATTTTCCAACAAAATATCTAATGTAGCATGACATCCAAAATTAACACAAAAATACACTATAAGCAGTCTTTGAATACCATTCTTCTAAAATAGTCTTCTGTCCTTGTTAGAAAAAAATACCTCTAAGAAGTGAAATATGCCAGGCTATGCAAGAGAAAACATTTATAACCATACGAAGGTATGAAAATTGAATTTTATTCATGAAATTTCTAATGACGGAAACAAGCATACTAAGATCCTTTTAATTATTTCACTGAGCAGAATTTTCCACAATAAGTTGAATTCTTTCATGACATAAGACTCTCCACAACTTCTAGTAAACTATGAGTACGAGTACCCTGATTATAAGGTGTTTCCAAATTTGGTTGCAGAGAGAATATGGCCTCAACTATATTTCATACAAAATAAAGGTTTAAATTTGACTGGTATTTAAAGTAGTGTAGCATGCTAAAACAAATTGTCTTTATGTCGTACTGTTGTTTATATCATGTCATGGGAAACTAAAGTAAATCAAAGAAGCAACTCAAACCCAAAGTCCACTTATTGTCTGCTAAAATTTGTATTTTATTTTTTCCTAAAAATCTTTCCTTTTGAAAAAGAGCTGAAAGCAGTGACTTATCAGGTAAGTTTCACTTTTTTTTTTAATTTTAACTCTAATGCAAATCTCCAGCTGAGTAGTCATAGTCCAGGTATCATATGGTAACTATGGCATTATAGCTGATAAATTACAGAGATAATACTAGTCTGAAATGAAAGGAGTTGGTCTTAGAATGGGTTCTTGTCCTGCACTGACTAAAAAAGTTATACTTCTGTAGATTAACAAACTACTTGAATTGAAATGCTTTGCTTTATTTTCTGAGGAATGCTGGCAGAAGAATCTTAAACAGTTGTAGTACCCCCTGATTGTAGTTCATCCACTGTCTGAATGCTTTCCTGCATCCACAAGCCTCATAACAGTAACTCTCTTAATATGTGCAGCGATTCCTACTTTTTAATAGACTTTCTATTCCACACTATAAGCTTCTCACCTTGTATTTCAAAGGCCCCCCTTCAAAGTATAGGCTGAGAAAAGGTTGCTGAGAAAACTGAAAATGATAATTTGAGAGGGACCTAAACTTAGCAGCACTTTTTGAAACAACACAGAAGTTTGAATTCTGGACAGTCTCTTCATCACACAATTAGATCTTGCTTTATGCAAAACTGATTTTTCCAAAACTATTCTATGGCAAAAAAAAAAGTCATAGCTAAAAGATAGATGTTTAAATACCTTCTACATGATACATATATAAAGATACATAGGGAATGTTACCCAATTTCATTAACAAAGTATGGAAGTACATCAACAAATACTGTACTTACCAGATTTCTATGATATTCTGCAACCCTTGCCCTTCATAGCTTTATGCTGATCAAATTGTAACCTGAAGTCCACATGACTTAATACTCAGTAATCCAAAATTCACATTTCATACTTGCAATGTCATTTTTTCGAAGCATTTTTCAATGTTAGAACATGACAAGGTTGAATACATTTCAACAGTGATATGATTTGAAGCTGCAAAAATAAACTATCTGAATTCACTAGAATTTTCACCAAATTTTTCCTATGGTGCATCTCTTGGATTAGAATGTTTGAATGTCAAACATTCAAAAAGACAAGCTGTCTTTATAACTCTCTCTCTCTCAAAAAAAAAAAAAAAAAAGTATTAAATTGAACCACATCAGAGAATTAGTGTTTTCATGTTGTGAGAAATAAGTATTTCCTAATCCTTAAGCAGAAAAAAAATAAAGTGCTAAATTACTAGTCTTATTGATTCCAGTACCCTCCCTGAAATAATATTCTTCCTGATTTAACAAATATATTTCTTGTACTTCTCAGATACACAATTTTATCAGGAGATGTGAATCTGGAGAGAATAAAAAAGTAGACCCAGCCACTTTTTTTCAATAGCATTATACTGACTGGTCCTGCTAGCGTAAGCCTTCCTCCAGGGCCCACCACAGCTGGCCATGCCATGAGAGTCATTGTGGGTCATTGGTCCATGTTATTAAGTCAGGTTTACTCCAACATCCTTTTTTCCAGTGAGCTGAAATTTATCAGTGATGAAATTTTCCCTTATTCCTCGAGAACCAGCACCTATTTCATGTCTCATTTACCATTTACTTTCTTGTAAATACCACTATTTGTTAACACAATTGATCTTTCTTTTACAATTACAGTAGCAATAATCCTCTGATTTTTACAGGTGCACCAGCAGATGGAGAAGAGTCGAAGGACATATATAAACTTAAGCAGCTTTGCAAGAGAAAGCAAGAACTTGACATGTCAGCTAAAAGTTTACATCCTAAGATGAGACTCAAAGGGTCTTCAACACCACAAAACAGAACTTAAAAATAGGGTAGACGGCAAGGCAGCATGCACAGATGAAACTAACGTGGGAACCTGTACGTAACATCCTTATCCGAGCAGCTGCTGCTCGGCTCACACACTGCACCCAGAGGCCTCAGCATGGTGGTGGCCTTGGCGTGGTGGAGGCCGTGCCTGGCCTCCTCCCTACTGGGCATGGCACTGCTGCTACCGCTTCCCGGGCAAGCAGTGCCCATGCTGGGAGGCAGCCTCCGCAGAGCCCCTGCGCTCGTGTCAGGCGAGCAGAAGGCTTTCATTCATCTCATCCTTCCTGTGTTCATTTCCTTAGGAAAATGTTTATCCCAGGACAATCCTTTTCGTTAAAATACTAATCTTCAGATTTGTTATTTTTTTTTATTTAGAGATGTTATCATTCTTTTCCTCCGGTTTAATCAGTGAGGAATGTCTCTGGCAGCAAAGCAGGTGGAGGGCATAAATTTACCTCTTAAAAGTTTTTTCCATAGAACACTGAAGCTTCGTTATCTGTCTTTGCTATTCTCTTAGACAAATTTAAAGAAATCTCTAATACAATAGCTAGTGAAAAGGAGGAGCTAAAGTTCACTTTAAATCCTTTTATGACATGATAATAAATTGACATGACCGTAAAAACTATCCTGTAGCACTAAAGTTGCACTTATGAGAGATTTAACACTGAAGCAGTGCACCAGTGGTTGTAGAAGCAAGCTGAGGTATGTGCTTCAGCAACACTGTACTCCCATACATTTGTAGAGAGGGCTTAAAGTAGCTCAGAGGAAAAAGATGGTTGGTTCCTAATGGTTTTACTTCCTTCATGTAGGCTGGAAAAGGGTTTGCCATGCAGCTCAATCACAGAGCAAACAAGTAGGGTTTGTCCCTTCACTTCCTGTTAGCTCTCTTTTTACTGCACTTGGGATTGAGCACAGCAGCAGCCCCCAGAACGCAGTCCTGCCAGAAATCTCCCCAGGGCCAGGCAGTGCAGGAAACTGCAGCTGAATCACTCTCCAGCTGCATTTCACTCACTAGTCACAGGCTGCAAATCCCCAGGGTAAAGGAACAGGTAAAACACCCCTTTAAAGCTTGTTTCTATATGTTTTATTTATACATATATATATATATTCTAAAGCATATATATATATTCTTTAGAGTAGACAAAACTGCTGTATTTGGAAAATATTAATGGAAATAGTGTGTTCCATTTGCTATAGATACTGCCTTACCTATATGTTAATATTGTTTAAAAGACAGCACAGACAAATATTCAACATACTGAGAACTCTCCTGACAGGTTTAAACACCACAAACTACACATATCATTTCCATCATAATCAAAGGGTTATTTTTCAGGATAAACTGTCTAATTTTTGGTACTGCAGACAATTTTTAACTAGGAATAGTGAAGTGTTTGGATTTGAAAAGCAAACACAAGATACAATCTGTGTTAAACAATATCCTCTAACACAAATACTAACCAACTAGAACAAATAGCTTCAGGCAAACTAGCAGAGTAAACAACAGAAAGCAAAGAGAACAAGGAAAGACCAGAGAGAAGCTGGGTTGCACTTTCTTTGGAGGTAGAGGTCTTAGAGGGTTTCAGAGACTCCCAGCTCCATCTGTGTACATGAAATTATTTTTTGCCACTGGCATGAGAATTAAAATTCTACTGCGGGACTGGGAGAGATGAAGTTCATAGGGCTTTATAACTCCTTAATTATTTTCTCTCCTGCCAAATAACACAGCATCAAAATATTTTAGTAGCCTCAATTTCTCAGTCAGTCTTTAGGATTTGATTTTGCAATTTAATCCACTGATACCAGCTTCTTTCCTGCTGATTTCACTTGAGCTCTGTGGATGCAAGAATCAGCTCTTATTGATCACTTTGCACAGCCAGGGCTTTCTTCTGTCCACACTTTGCAGAATATTAAACCACCGGCAAAGTAATATAGCTCCTTCCACATATATGCTTGTTTTTGTTTTTTGTTTATATGTGTTTATCTACTAGAGTGCCTGCTAGTTAGACTTTTGTCTTGAGGCACTTAACCATCAGTCAGTACTTCATTACTCTTGCTGTTCTGGTTTTGTTTCATCTGAGATTAAAATCTTTTTCAAAAGGTGGGCTGCCAACTTGTAAACACATATGCTTAAAACACTATTGTGAGTTAAACTGGGTAATCCATGGTTTTCTATTTCTTTAAGAACACACAGTAAGAAACATTACCTTGATTTCCATGAAGCTTTGATGTAGAACCATTAGCTTTTTCAAAAAAAAAAAAAATCTAGAACACACAACTGAAAGAATTGCATATATTTTAGTAGTAGTAATGTTATATTAGCATGTAATTTTGTGTGTATTTGTGTTTGTGTGCTACTACAGTCAAGAAAGCTTAGTTTTGAAAGACATTCAGCATCTTTTAGAAACACAAGCAAACCAGTAACAAAAGGTCTCATTATTTTCTATCTTTTCTATTTTATTTTCAGACCTAATGATTTTCAGATGTCATTGGGGTTACTAGGGTCAATAGACAGTGTAAGAGTGCATTAGGTGTAGAAGAAAAGAGAGCTATGAAAAGCATCTGCAATGAAAGACAGAAAGACAGAATTATCCATCAAACATTAGGATCATTATTAAGAATAGATGCTGTTTTAGAAACCAAAGCATCTGGTACAAGGAGAAATATTCTCACATTCTGCATTGGCCAATTTGGACCTTCTTTTTTACCTTTTAGGGCTCTGGAAAAAAGCTCAGCGTATGAATAGGAAAGATCTATTTACAATCAAAATTCAGATTTGTATGAGCAGAAGTGGGCTATACCCACTACTTCATCTCCTTATTTTCCCTGGACTTTGCAGTTTGGCTCTACAGCCAGCCTATGTGATGGTGGCACATGGTATTCTTCCTTATACCTGCAAACTGCCTTGGCTCTTTCCTATAACTTGGCCCTGTTCTTTATAACTAGACTTACAAATTACATCCAATCTGCCACTCCTTCTTCCTCACACTTCTTCCCTACTCTACCATGGTCTCTCCAGGGGCTGCAGGACAATCTCTGCTCTGGCAGCCGGAGCACCTACTTCCTCGCCCTCCTCCTCCTCTCCCCTGGATGTCCTCAGGGCCGCTCCTCGCACCGCTCCCCTCACCGCCCCCTGCCATGCGGTGTTTGCTGTCCCTTCCCCAGGCTGCCCCCGAGGCACCGCCATCTTGGCTGCGGGGCCCAGCCATACCCTGCGGTGGGGCCATTGGGGCCAGCTGGGGCTGGCATGGGGCAGCCCCCGCATCGCCTCACGCAGCAGCCCTGCAGGCCTCTGCCACTGTTTGGGCACTTACATGCAATACATTAGTTCTGAAGATTTTATGTTATTTCTCAACTGAGGGTGGTCCTGGTCACTTCAGATACAATAAATCAAAGTTTTACAAAACCACTCCTCTAGCAGGCTTTTCAGCCTGATGAACTGCATTGGTAGGATCAATTTTTGTAAGGGACCAGCTTTAGACGTTTCCAAACACAGATGTGTGCTGTTCTCCAGACACTGCACTGTTGTGCCTCTGGTGGGCTAAGCCAGCAGCCTAGATCACTGGAATGATAAAACGTTTTAACCATTTTCTCCCTCAGTTGAGAGAGGAGGAGGAGCTACTGTCCCTACAGTTTCTGTGATTTGATTGTCAGTACAGCCACAAGAACAAGTTAGGGCAGCAAAACCAAGTAACAGGAGACTGTAATCACAAAATCACAGAATCACAGAATCGTCTAGGTTGGAAGAGACCTCCAAGATCATCTAGTCCAACCTCTGCCCTAACACTAACAAGACCTCCACTAAACCATATCACTAAGGGCTACATCTAAATGTCTCTTAAAGACCTCCAGGGATGGCGACTCAACCACCTCCCTGGGCAGTCCATTCCAATACCTAACAACCCTTTCAGTAAAGAAGTTCTTCCTAACATCCAACCTAAACCTCCCCTGGCGCAACTTTCGCCCATTCCCCCTCGTCCTGTCACCAGGCACGTGGGAGAATAGACCAACCCCCACCTCGCTACAGCCTCCTTTAAGGTACCTATAAAGAGCAATAAGGTCGCCCCTGAGCCTCCTCTTCTCCAGGCTAAACAACCCCAGCTCCCTCAGCCGCTCCTCGTAAGACTTGTTCTCCAGACCCCGCACCAGCTTTGTTGCCCTTCTCTGGACTCTCTCCAGCACCTCCATGTCCCTCTTGTAGCGAGGGGCCCAAAACTGAACACAGTACTCGAGGTGCGGCCTCACCAGAGCCGAGTACAGGGGGACAATCACCTCCCTAGACCTGCTGGCCACGCTGCTTCTTATACAAGCCAGGATGCTGTTGGCCTTCTTGGCCACCTGAGCACATTGCTGGCTCATATTCAGCTGCCTATCAACCAGTATTCCCAGGTCCTTCTCGGCCAGGCAGCTTTCCAACCACTCATCTCCCAGCCTGTAGCGCTGCTTGGGGTTGTTGCACCCCAGATGCAGGACCCGGCACTTGGCCTTGTTGAACTTCATAGAGTTGACCTCAGCCCATCGGTCCAGCCTATCCAGATCAATGTGTGCAAGGAAGGAAGTGGGGACAGAAAGAAGAAATGAACTGCTGCCTTTGGGAGGTGGCTGGGACCTCTTGAGGTGATTTTGCTGTGAATGCCAGCATCCTTTACAATTCACATCCACATTTCCTAAAACTCTTCTTGAGTTCCCACAAGAGGATGGGAACCAATTTGACAACTCATTGCTACCAGTTCCTCCACCTCCTTTCCTTTTGCTCTCCCTGCTCTGGCTACTTCATACCCCCATCACCCACAAGAGCTTTCTGTGAGCTAATTTGACTTGCTAAAGTTTGTGAGGAATACCTGCAAATTAGACTCTTTTAATTCACTAATACTGAAGACACAGATCAGGTCATATAACGGTCAAGGGGAACCTCAGATAAGGAGAAAAAGTGGGGGCAGGACTGTTACCAGGAACTGGGAGAGAGGCATAACGAGAAGTGAGAAACTCACCTCTTCCAGGAACAAGGAGTCATTAGAGTACCCATGCTGTCCTGAGACTATGCTCCTTCATCATTCTCACTCTACCACTCCTTTGAGGTGGCAGCTGGGTTTTAAAAACACTTAATGCATCACCACTTTTCCAAACATACCACTGCATCATTTGGTTTATTAAACAAAAATCTGTTTCCTGTGTATAGCCATATTAAGTGACATTTGGATCTTTCTTCATTCACTGAGTTATCATGAGCTGAAAGCTCAAGTTTTGCTTGGATATACTTTGGGAACAAAGTTTCTGTTCTTCACACTTCAAGGAGTACTCTTTTTACATTGATTTTGCAGTAGACTAGGTAGCATTCATTCAGAAAACATGACTTTTCAGAGAGATCTGAAATCACAGACCAAACTTACCTCACTGAACTTATCATCTATTTGTGAACACTGGTGATCTTGGAAACTTTGCCTGTGCAGATGTATTGCATTTCCTGCTTGTGGACCTACCATTAGCACACCTACGTGAATATTATTCTAATATATGTCAGGAGGCAATGTGTGTATAAAGACAACAAAGAAACAAGATTTTCAGTTTAACAGATGTCCAAGCTATGAAAAAAAAAAAAATTAGAAAAATAAAAACAAAGGCCAAATTCCAAATCTCTGTCTTCTTTCTTTCTTTGACCATTTGTTATAATTTGTGATCATTCTTTTTGTGAACTGATTGCTGCTTTTCCATGCAATCCTCCTATGCCAAAATGACAATCAAGGATGGATGAATGCAAACCACTCATATTTTTCATGTGCTTTAAGTACAGCAAGGCCAGATTTCTCTACATTAGGAATTAAAAATGAGGAGAAAGAAACAGACTTTGTCATTTTTGAAAAATTATCAAAACGCAAGTCTGAGGCTGTCCATCCATTCTAAGAATCCATTACTAAGTACTAGATTAATTCTCAGTTGGAACTGAGAGAACCAATGCACACCAACCTCTCATCTGAAATTCAAGCTTAATATTTATTTTTTGAAAATGTTCACCCATTATTCATAATTTCATTCATGGTAGTTTTGCAGCAATCCATATTTCCCAATAGCTCTGGGGCTTGAGCACTGAAATAACATCCAGCAAAGATTTTTCCTCTCCAACTTTCAGGCCAGCTGGATGTAGGATGCACCTGGGCAAATTCCTATAAAATACTGTGCATCCCAGAAGATTTACATAGATTGGATAAGCTTCAGGTAAACTTTTGAACCAAATTTTAAATCTTTAGAGGATTACCTATAAGCTATTATTGATGATTCCACTGACATTATTAATGCATTGCATTATATACAGTTAAATTCTTTTGTGCTTTTATAATGGAAGAAAAAACAATTTATTTAATTTTGCGGAAAGGTTGTAAAGGACTGAGCACTTTCTGACTATGGGGGTTATGCCCTAGGTTGTTTGTCACACAGGAGCTGAACCATGTTGGTATATCCAGAGAGGTGAGACAAACAGGAAAAGGAGTCAGTGTCAGCCTTATTGTTAGGGGAACCTTTGCCAAGTGTATAAGGTGATTTCAATCACAGGTTGCAGTGTATGAATCACAAGAGAAAGTAATACACCAAAATGCTTGGATATCAATTATGTCAAACACCTGAAAACATCTATGCTTGCACAACTCTCACCCATACTGGTAGTTCATTAGGTCAACATTTTACTGTGTTTTCAAGCTAAGCAACTTCATAGCTAGATAATAAGGTAGATTTGACTCCGTTATCTTGGTTCCTGTTGCTATTGTTGAAAAGATTCAGATCTGAAAGCTGAATGCATGTCAGTCAAATGAGTAAAGGATGCAACATAGCCAGTTCAGTTCAGCTCCCAAAGCAGCAGGACTGCATTTGTTCAGCATTTTTCCTTTGACTGCTTGCAGCAGTGATAGACAAGCAGCAAATTAATGTTGTCCACTCACAGCAGCAAATAATTTCAACAACTTGAACTCTAATTCAATGACAAATCCTTTTGGAAAGCCCTTTTCCTTCCAGCAGTAGGTGCACTGAAGTAGAGCGAATATTTTTCTGACAGCCAAACTACACACAAAAAAACACACTAATTTTTTCAGATTTACTAACAATATTTTTGTCTGTTACACCTGCACAAAGAATTAAAGGAAGGTGCTCTTGTACTGTAAAATAACTAGAGGGTAGCATTGTATAGTCTAGTTGAAGCAATCCTAACTAGAATGCTTCACATTTACTTATATAGCTGCTGAACTTCAAGGAAATCCATCACGAGTCAATAATTTCCTAGATTTCCATGACAACCTAATGAAAACAAACGAGATATTCAGAAAATTATACTTGGATGCATCAAAAGAATAGCACTAATTACAGTAGCAACACATTATTGGAGGGAAATGTTGAACTGTATAAACAATCAGCATCCATTTGGTGTCTTATAAAATGCTATGTTGTAAAGGGGAAATTCAACAATCAAACCTGCAGATGTACGTCTCTGACAAGTAATTTAAGTAAAGCTCATTGTGGTCTCTGAAACATTAAATGGATTCTCTTTGGGAACCTCTTAGGCTCCCAAATGTACTTACCTCCAGATGCAATATTCAGCTGGTGTCTCCTGGGGAGAATGTGATTTGGGTAAAAATGGTTGATTTTAGCACAATTCTTTTTTTATTTTTACCACCTATCCCTTCCTCCCTTTATCACTGTGAGGTTAGATGTTGAAGCAGGAATGGGAGGAGAAATTGCAATAAACCAGACTACGTTCTGGGGGCAGCAATTCCATTTTGTCTAGTTTTTAAGCTGTTAGACCACTGATACATTACAGGAGAGCTAAAAGGGTACCAGAAGAGGGAGATATGTTTTTTAATACAGAGTGCACCAAGAAATTACACGATCTTATCAGATAATTTGTATTACAACTACTGTCTCATTGTAAGTACTATTATACTTCACGAAAGGATTCTGGAATATATATCATTATATAACGATTTAAATGCCAGCCTACCATGAAATACTTTTCGGGAATAACTCAATCTCAAATGGAGATAGAATTTTCTTAATCTGTTCCTCTCCAGTATACTGCATTTTGATAGCGTCTGAGAAACAAGCCATATTACCAAACAGTGTCACATGAGCAATGCGCATTAGAGTTGCATCACAGTATTCTTTTCGTAAACGAATAAATAGATTAAAAATTCAATGCACTTTTGCTTGTAAGTCGGGTTTTGAGGTAACTCAGACAAATTCATCTGAATTGTGCCAATTTCTGGGTCAAAGCAGAAACATTACTTATTTCTGTAGCTAACATACAATATACATTTATGGTAAAATTTGGGGAAAACATTTATCTCTATATTTTATGTGCTTTCCATATGCCCAGCCCCATTTTAAACAGGTAAAATGATAAATTGCTCATTACTATTCCAAAGCTCTTCTGTGAAGTATATGCAGGAAATAAGATCTGTGATTCAAGGAGCAAGACGCATGTTAATTCTTATACAATGGAGAAATCAATATTAAAATCAGGACTGCATTGCTTCTGAGGTTGTACTCCCAATGATAACAAAATATTGACTTACTATTCTCAGCCTGGAGCAAAAAACTAAGAGAACACTGAACTTTAACTAATACACATATAATGTAGTTGCAGCTTATGTTGACTGCCTCCCCAAGAATACATAAAGTTATGCCATACATTGACATTTATCCAGACTTTGAGGGAATATTAAATCAAGTTGCAAGCTTTCTAGGGCCAGGACCCTGTCTTACTGTCTGTCTATATAATGTCTGGCATGCCTGTGGCACCACATAAATAATCGTAACAGTAAATGAATATGATCAAACAAACAAGCAAAAAAATCATCCAATCAGATTCTTAATCAGATCAGATCTTTTAATAGTTTAGCCACTAACTCTTTCAGAGTCCCTACTGCTACCTTTATCCAACTGAGCTGTCAAGCCTTACTAATCTATATTGAAGAAAGGGCATACTGCTGGTGCTTGTAGACAGTTTGCTTCCGAAGATATGAACCAAAGAACATCTCAGTGGCCTTTTCCAGTGGCAGGACAAACAATTCAGGCCATGTTCATGACCAGCAAATCTACATGCATTAAATGTAGACAAAAATGCTAAAGCTGTAGAACTTAGAGCTTCTGATCACACAATTGGGCTAGCGTTTTCAGAAGATACTGGTATTAGTACAGCTCAATTTCATAAATATGTGACCCTGCATAAACCTGTATATTCTACAAAGCCATTAATCAAAACATTATTTTTTTTTTTATTGCTATCTATCCTAATTCACACCTACTCAAAGAGAATTACAACTATAGGACAGAGTCATCAGTCACTAACAGCTATCACTACAGCAAATTTCTGTGCAATTCAGTAGCATCTAAAATCTGTTTATAAAATAAAAATAACAAAACATCTTAATTCAAAGAATAAGCCAACTGAGATGAATAACAAATTTATATAAATCATGATTTGATTGCAATTTCTCTAATACTAGGGGGGAAAATAAGGATAAAATTTTTTTGAGTGTATTATTCACCATGTATTATTCACTCAGTTTCACTTAATCATCCAGTCTCTGTAGGTGCCCAAGGAAACCCTTCAAACCTTTGATTTATTTTTGGTCTCATTTAGAAGCTGTCATACAGTTGCAATGTATTAGTTCCAAACAGCAAGAATTTCAGAAACACGCAGAACAGAACTGATCAATTCAGTTACCCTCTATTGGAAGAGGAAAATACCCTAAGATGTGTGAAATGTTTGAAACATGAGATTGAACATGCCATAAATAAATTAAATTCAAATTGAATTATTTTTAAAATATTCCTATAGTTCTAAGTCTACAGTTCTTTTGATTCCCTGTCTTTAGGTTTTCTAGACATGAATGGGAATTCTTACAATACAATAAACTTACACTTCACCAAATAGGTGGTGTTGTTTTTTTCCTTCATTGCTAAGTCTCTGCCCAAAATAATATTTTCAATTTTTTCCCGACATGCAATACAACCTCCTATCTACATTATTTAGTGTTTAACCTATTTCTTTTCCTTTCTGTAATCTCCATGACTAAGTACCTCAAATGAAACTCATTTAAGAAATGCAGAGGGTCAGGAAGCACCAACTAGGTTTTGAGACACCAAACTGCTAGGTAAAATTTTGTTCAAGGAACAAGGTCAGCAGTATCACACAGGCTACTTTTTTTTTTTTTTTGGCTTGGGGGTTTTATCTTTGAAAAGTTTTATCTGACTTCCAGCCTTTGTCTTTTCCCTTGAGATTTCTACACAGGCTGTAATCCTGGTTGAATTAGTTCCAGATATCTCAGCCAAATATTCAACAGGCATGTAAAGATTATATGGATGTGCTAGTAAAGATCTGGTCCCTAGGCTCCTGCTCTTGTGTAGTCTGATACATTTGGGAAGCTATGAACAAATTGCACATGTATCACACAGATGGCTTGCACATGGAAATCCAGTAGAGAAATATGGAAAATATAAGCTCCATTCCTTCTTTTACCTCAGATTACACTCATATTCAGTTTCCAGGAAAACACCTTTGCCCTGCACTCTTGTTATTGGGAAGGAGGGGAGAGAGCAACCCTTTCATCTAGTAGACTAGCTTTTTTAATTTTCCTTTTCTGATGTAAAATGTGCAGGATATAGAGCGGCAGAGAGATGAAGTTTGCTTAAAATGAGTATTCTTCCCCAAAACACAGTGGAATGATCCCATTAGTCTAAGGGGATAAAATATACACTTGAGGCAAAGGCATTTGTCTTTAAACAAAGGGCTGAAAATGGCACCCTGCATGGTCTGCAGCTGCAACTCTCATCCTGTCTGATTCACTCAAATACTATTTACTCCAGTGAGTAGGATATTCACTTGAGAAGCAAGTTACCAGGGTTTCTAATTTCCATTCCCTGTGACTACTCATGGTACAGAAAAAAACAGTGTCAGCTAGTGAGATTTATGGTGGGTGGAGGAGTGTAGCTGGGATGCCAGTGGGCAGGGGACCATCCTCAGATGGAGGCAGGAGAAGAGGTGGGTATAAAGCCCCAAGGGCAGAGGATGGAACCACGCTTCACTTCCAGCATTGGATGCCAGAGGGCAATCCAAAGCTCTCCATCTCTTTCTGGGGCTTTAGATCTTGGGGGAAGAAAAGGAGAGCAAGATAATGGTTTTCTTCACAAAAGCCTTAATATGATTCTTTTCCATGCAGAAGAAGAAATAATAAAATTAAAAAAATAAAAATAAATAATAATAATAAAAAAACATTTCAGGGAAGGGAAGCATGGGAAAGAAAAGTAACTTCTATTCATATTAAACTAAGCTGGAGTTATCTTCCCAGTGTCTTAGTTCAGATGCCACTAATGGCTTATTTGCCTAGGCCTGTGATTCCTTGACTTAGGGCTGAAGAGACACTGTGAAAATAAATACATAATACTTATTTCTGCAGCATGGAATATTGCATTTGACTCATTTTATGGCTTGGCCCCAACTATTTCACAACTGGTATTTGACAAGAGAAGATCATACAACTAACTCAATAAGAGGGGTGTAAAATCTGACAAACTGTAAGATAGTGGTATAAGTACAACAGGGTTACGAAGAAGTGGGATACCAAGTCCAATAACCCAGAAAGCTATTCTTACGGGTACTGAATGAAGCACGTATAAGGTTCCTGAAGAAGTTTCATACATTCATAAAATCTCAAGTGATGGACTGTAAGTATTGGAAATCATTTTCTCTGATTGTTCTGGCTGTAGGAAAAGAGAACTCACATGATGTACTTTATTACTGAAAGAGGCCATAGCTGGAAAGGTGGAGGCAGAGCCATGGTAACTCAGCCCAGGGTCTCAGCCCAGGCATCTGGTTCTCTGGTGAACTTTCTCTCATTGTTTATACCAGCTTACCTTGTTTAATTAATTTTACTCACAGTTTGCATAATCACTGACAACTATACATGCTTCCCCCATGACAAATTGAACACACGTCAGCTTACTATGATGCTTTAAATATATACATATATATATATATATATATGTTTATGTGGTGGTAAGAAAGAGCTCACATCAGAAGTGAATTTCATGCCACTTGAGACAGGGAGAAAGTCAACTACAAGAAGAAAATCAATCCTTGAAATTTATGTCTAAGAAATGTGCTTGGCAAGCCACTCGTTGGCCAAATCAAGCCCCTTTTGAAGCTTGACCATCTGCAGCAAGTGGGGATATCTGGAGTAAAGCACATTTTAGAATACAGAAAAAAAGCCCACAGAGCATCAATTAGACATTCTGACCCATAACATGTTTTAAATCAATTTTCAGAAAGTAGCATGTGTGATATTGACAGTAGAATTCTGCCCATATGGTTTAACATTTGGTTGCCTCCAAAGCAACTTAGAAAGTTTAAACTATTTGGTAATACTTCTGCAATGTTATCTCTCCCTCACATTTATTTTTGAGAGGTAAGCTTTAAGAAGTTCTCCATTTCTTCAGCTGGAGAAGATGTATTACACATGGTTTCCGGATATGGAAACATACCTGAAAAATATGACTGTTGTACCTATGTGATTTCAAGTAACTTCAGTTGCTTCTTAACAAAGAAAATCTCTTTTTACAGGAGCTGAGAAAGAGCCTAAAAGGAAAATTATCCTTCTGGCCCCAGTATCTATGATTTTTTGCCCTTTTCACTTTTGGGGTGATTCAGATGACAAATATCCCCAGCTGGTCCTGCTACAGTAAATTTTCTAAAATTAAGTTAAAACCAAGCCTGCTACACTCATATTTATTCTGTAATGTTATGCTCTATAGGGGCACTGGCACACAATTTTATCTACAACATTATTTTTCCGGCATTTGTGACAAACTATAAACCACAGGTCTGAATTTTTAAACGGAGGATTTTCTCATTATGAAGCAAGTGAAAGTAGGATTCTGCTATTGTAAACTAACAGCAAACTTGCTCTTAAAGCATATTTCTAGTGGTTCTCATTTTACTGCAAACGTAAATTCAGAGAGATGGATGTTTCTATCAACCCAGCACCACCACAGAATTAAAATATCAGCAATATCCATGAATTAAATGGGCCTCATCAACACTTTTTACAGCAATTGAGATAGCATTTTATATTTTTTGTATACAAACAGCAATAAATATACTCATGAGTGCTGAACTTTATTATTGCTAAGATTTATTAAGCAGCTCTTATGCTCTTGACCTTGCACAAAAGAAAAAAATCATGAATTCTTAACAAGGAGTTTCTACAATAACCACCACTATATTTAAGAAGTCATAATCCTGAATTTTTGCAAGGAACATATTGAACTATGCATTCTTGGGTGGACATGAGGACGTCTGGGAACAAATTCAGTGTAAATGTATCATGTTATTTGTGAGTTCCAAAGCACCTGAAAGATGCTATCTACTACTACATGTATACATCTTTTAAGACTAGACCTCAGACCACTAGGAAAGGGCCTACCCTTAGGCGGTAACAAGAAAGTAAGGATGCCCTTTACTCTTTTCTGGCTTGAAAAAAGTAACATAGAATTTGAAGGAGTCTGTTCTTACCTAGGATGCACTTAGACTACAGGTCTCTCTTCTGAAGAAATCAGGACCAAGCTTCCATGAACGATTCCCAGGAGACGGATATTCACTGAACACTGCAACACACGTATGCATTCTTCAGAAGAGATGACAGAAGCACAGCAGATTCAGAATCATTCCACTGATTTTCAGAAATGGAAAGATTCTCTACCTAAGGACTAAAAGGACCAAGGAAAATGCCAAATGGCAATTAAAACACACATTTATTTTTTTTTTAATCATCTTTTTCTCTTCTCCATTCTATGGAATTTTCTGATACCCACATAACAATCTGGGAGCATTTAATTGATGATCTATCTACAGGTTAAAAACAAACAAACAAACAAAACCCTGAAGTTTTCATTCATCAACTGATCATCTGTTATCTGGACGAGTTTATACTAAAAAAAAAGAACAAACAAACAAAAAAAAAACACAGTGGTTTTCAATAAGGCAAAGCTTTGGCTCAAGTTCTCACTAATTTTAATGTGGCATGACATACCAGTAACTAGAGGCAGAATCTGATCATTAATTTGGGATTAAAGCCAATTTGTTCTTACTTTTAAGTATTTTATGCAGTCTCTCCTGTCCAAAACATTATACCAGCCCAAATTAAGTTGGTTCAAGATTAATTTAGTTAAAGTGGTGCAAAACTCCTGTGTAGATACACTTAAATTGTTTTAAAACTGAAACATCAGCCTAGGTTAAATTGATTCCTTTTAAGATTAAACAAAATCAATATATCAGCGATCTTTAACCTGTTTAATCCACTAGGTAAATTAGTTTTAAAACCTAATAATTTAACAGCACGTGTGAGACTAGTGTTTATCATGATGATCACCATTCTCTTCCTATTTCCTGGTAGCTGCCTGCTTCTCAGCCTGTGTCCATCTGCCATATTTCTTGCACAAACTCCTGTCTCCTTTTAAACCTGTAACTTGGACCTTGTACAAGATCTGGTATTGCAGAGGTGCTGTCAATGAGAGGGACTCCGAGGGATAATCATGACAATCATAGCATTAAAACTGCATAACACTGCATGCAATGTTGGCCTGTTTAGACAAAAAAAAAAATATATATATATTCTGAATTGGTGGGAAGAGTAAAATAACTTGCAGTCTTCTTGTCGGTGTTTTTAAATTGCTGTCTCTAAACTATAAATCCATATATGGTGAATTAAAGATGAAAAAATGACAAGAATCAGTATGAAGGTTTAAGCTTCTAATGGATTAAAACAAAATATAAAAAAAATCACCATTTCCAAGGGCCTTATGTTCAGAGAGAATGAAATTACAAGTAACTAGATGATTTGTAACTTCAAACAGAATAACGTTTTCCCAATTAGGTGCAAGAAAGCATACTGTTTCTTGTAGTTGATTCTCAAGGTCTCATTCCTTGTAAGTGCAAAAACCCACCAGATAGCAAGAACTGTGAAAAGGGATCATATGAGTTTGACAGCTCCACTAAAGAAACATCATAAAATTGCTTTCTGGTTGCCATCTTGTAGCTAATAACCGGCACAAGCTTGGGAAGGGGAAAATAATTAAATTCTTATGATAAAATCTAAATTTGATTTTACTATGGAATAACTTATGATTCAATTGCTCTAATCTTTACACTACCACTGTAAAAAAAAAAATAGAAAAAAAAAGTGTTATATCTTATTTATTTCATATTTTTGAAAGCAAGAAGCCTTTTGAAGATATGCATGAGTAATTTTCAATATTGAATTAGGAAACTCTTGTCTTTGATAGCCACATAATAAGTGAAGGATACTGAATCCTTTTGCATGACTTATTCCAACAAAATATACCAATCACCAATAAATTCATGCCATCAAATATTTCTTTCTCGCAACATTTAAAAGCAGCCAGCAACTTAAGGAAACATGGCAGGACAGAAATATTAAACTGTAACATTTCAAAAAAAAGGGTACTAGGAAATATTTTAGGAACATGGTAAACGATGAGAAGAGCACGAAAGCAGTTATTTCCCAGCTAGACAAGTCTGTACTTCTTGTAAACATTATGCAGACATTGCATTAAGATGTCTCCTGTCATAGCATGGAGCGATTGATAAAAATGATTCAGGGTTCAGACAGCAATAGTACAGAGCAAAAAACATGTGGGGCGGGGGGCGGGCAGAGGGCAGAAATCCTTTTAGATTGACCTTTAACTGATAAATTGATGATGTCCTCATTAGCAGCAACCCTGCTGCTTGCCCTCAATAAAAGATAATGTCCTGCTGTTAACACTATTCCCGTTTCTGTGATTTAACACTACTATTACAGTGCAGATTCTATTTAAATGGATTAAGGTTTAAATTAAGATAAAATATTGTTGGGTCTGCAGCGTTTGTCTCTGAACCAAGCAGTATGCTTTCATTGCCTGTGACTGGAAATCAGCAAGCTATAGGGGCATTTATCAGATGACATTAACGCCAAGGTTTTCACAAGGTAGTACCTATACAATATCCAATTTGTTTAGTATGCTCTCGGTAATATATCACAGACGGTCTGTTTATGATTAACTGTTTAATGCATAGTTACCCACAGTTTAATCCTTCCTGAGGGAAAAAAAAAATACTAGAATTCCAGTATTTTCTTAGAATGCAAAATTTGTAGGGTTCACAACGTAGTTAGATAATGAATCAGATTACCTATTATACATAATGGAAACACCACGCAATTTTTTATTTTGCATGGTTATCAGTTCCATCTGCAATGATCAAAAATACAGAAAGAGATGTGCCATTATTAATATGTGACTTGATTTAGCAATGCATTTGTGATTTTTTGAAAAATCATTTTAAACAAAGAAGCCTAAGCCTTTCAGTTTTATCCCCAGATGTGCTTACCTTTCAAAACAGTATTCTATAAGTCAATTTATATTTTAAAGACAAAGGACCAAAATTCTATAGTATAACAAACATATTTAGAGATTTGTCTAATTAAACATAGTTATTTTAATTACTTAAATACATGCTGATCCAGTGTCTAGGCTTACTTATTAACTCCAGACAGATAAAAATTCTCTACATTGGTTTGGGTCTCCTATATCTTAGATAACATAGGGACTATCTCTACAGAATGGAAAGTGTTGTGGTTTAACCCCAGAGGGTAGCTCAGCACCACACAGCCACTCACTCGCTCTCCCCAGGTGGAATGGGGGAGAGAATCGCAAAGGTAAAAGTGAGAGAACTCAGATCAGAGTTCAGATAAAAACCATTCACAACGTAAAGGAAAAGCCACATGCACAAGCAAGGCAGAAGAAGGAATTCCTTCGCTGCTTCCCTCTGGCAGGCAGGTGTCAGCCACTTCCTGGAAAGCAGGGCTCAGCACGTACGACGGTTTCTCGGGAAGACAAACGCCATCGCTCTGAACATCCCCCCTTCCTCCTCCTTTACCCCGTATTTGTTGTTCAGCACAACACCACGTGGCGTGGGATATCCCTTTGGGCAGCCCGGGCCAGCTGTCCTGGCCCTCCCAGCTCCTGGTGCACCCCCAGCCTCCTCGCTGGCAGGGCAGCACCAGCAGCTGGAACGGCCTTGGCTCTGTGTGAGCACTGCTCTGCCCCAGCTGAAATATCGGCGGGTTATCACCGCTGTTTTCATCAAAAGTCCCAAACACAGCATCATACAAGCCTCTACAAAGAAAATAACTCTATCCCAGCTAAAACCGTGACAGAAGGCAACATTGTCACAGGAAAGAGCTGCATGATTTTAAAAATCAGATCTTTATTTCAATGCTTTTCTTTGTTTCCACTGGTATATATAATCCACCACACAATCTACCCACTTTGATCAAATACAAATACACAGACTAACCTGAAGGACACAATCTCTTTCCACAAGACCTCTGGTACACCTTGTTTAGAAATTGATGCCATCCCAAGGGCAACCTTCCACTGTAGGGAGGTTCTTGCATATGAAATCTGTTTCCAATTCAAGAAAATAAATATAAAAATATTTTGATTTCCAGCTATGTACAAGTGAATGGGTATTATCCCGATCTCACAAGACATGATATTGTGGTCCCTGTTGGCACTAATTGTCAGTGTGTTTTTTTGGAGCTGCTGGGAGTGACCACCTGGGTGATGACACAGGGGCACTTGTGGGCCCCACCCTGGGAATCGCACTGGGGACAAACAAGAGGCAGGTTTCCTTCACCCTGCCCCTATTCACTGTGGGGAAGCCAGAAGATAGGAGCCAGAGCTTCAGCATCTGCCTTCCTTGGAAGCATGCTCGTGACCATACGGTGCTGAGAGAGACCAGAGCGGGAAGGTCAATGCTCAGGTGGTGGGTGGGCTCCTGAAGTGCTCTGGCACAGGGTCTTGCCACACAGGGGTCTCCCATTCCCCTTGTCTTCCTTCATGTAGAAGAGGGGAAGGCAAGTGACCTCCACTCTCTCTCCAGGCTCCTTTCCTACGGTTTTATGAGCCCTTGGTCCCCCTGGATCAGCTCCCACAAGTGCCCTTTCTCTTCCACTATGCTAAGCAGGGCTTTAATCAAAAGGCTCGCTACTTCATCCCGGATTCTTTCAGGAGGGGAGGGTGGGGGTGGTGGGAAATCACACGTAATTGCAAGAAACAGCTGTCACTGGAGAAAGGTAGGCAAGTAACATAGGGAGTGACTTGAATAACAATATCCAAAAGACTTGAATAATGTGAAATTATTCAAAGTGAACTTTCAAACAGAATTCATATCAGTTGAGAAATTTGTGGGGTTTGCCTCTTATTGTAAATTATTTTAAAGAGCATCTTTCCTTTCTTCGAGGAATTTGTACCTGTCATTGGGCTTTTTTTTTTTTTTATCTTTTTTTCCAGACAAAAGCAGAGAAGCTTTTGCAAGTGTTAGCAAGTAGCACATGTTTGCAAAAAGCACTTGGGCAAGATTATACAGGATTCATAATCCCATGAAAGTTTGAGAAACTTCATTAAATTCCATTTTGCCACTTTCCCAGGAGAATTTCAGATGCACATTAAATGGTCCAGTACTGCTACTGGATGTGGAATAAATTTATCAAGAGGAATGGCAGCAATCAGTCTTTTGGTGCTGAAAACCAGAAACTCAAAGTCTGCATAATCTGAATCAAAGTTTTCATTTAAACTCCTGTTTGACTTTTGCAGGTATTTTGTGAACCTTAAGCAAGAAAGTCTATTTCTGTCCCAATCTAAGTATGCAAAATATATTTATGTAGCCCCACAGAAATTACAATTTTTTTAATATTACCTCAAGCTGATTGCAACATTTACAACTACATATTCCATGCCATGTGTATTCACATGTAAAAATTGTATTTATTCTCAATATCCGTCACTTCAACTAGTATATAACTGACTTCACTTGCATTGCTTTATATATATATATATTCAGGAAAAAGAGTTATTAAAATAAAAATAATGGATTAATAACTTAACCTTTGAAAAGTTAATACAGTGGATTAAGAGCATACTTTCAATTATTCAGTTACATACACACGATTTCTTTCACACAGTTGTTAACAGTAGGAGGCTATTTTATAATTTTATGAGCTTAGTGGGAATGAGAAAAAAATTATCTTTAGATTAATACTGTAATTACTATCTCTGTTCTATTTCTGTAGTAACTCGTTATTTTTGTTCGTGAAAAATAACTTGAAAATTTCAAATATTTTGATGTTGCAGCTTTTTTGAAGCTACGAAACTTTATAGTGCCTTTCAGCTCTTCTGTCCATAACTGTCAAATAGTGCTAAAAGTAGGAAATTTTAGAGAATGTGTAAAATAACTTTTCAGTGTTAACCTGAATCCCCAGGGAACACTTTTACAGGTTCTTTACTGTTGTTTGTTTTAAAAGTTGATGAATACTGTAATTAGTGATAATTTTTGGAGGACTGCATTGAAAAACACCTAGTCTTGGTTAAATTAATATTAATTTGTATGACTAGTCTTTTCAGAAAGCATTACTGAGTTTAGTGTGTGTCAGCAGGAATTAAAGATGTTCTGAACTGGTTTTAAGATCATCTAAGCATGCGTTATAGTCAGTATACACCCTGGCTCCACAGAAATCACTAGCAAGATTCCCACTGATTTGTTCTGTTCATGCCATACAGTTCTTTATTCCCTAATTGTTCTGCTGTTGGAAGTCTCTTACTGTAAATGCTACTCTTGCCCTTTCAAGCAGAGTTGAATGTATTCCAGTTGTCCTTAATATTTTATTATTACTTGTATAACTCCATCAGCATGGGGTGAATTTCCAGTCGTTGGTTCACAATGTCATTTACCCACACTCAAATTCTAGAAAGCATTTGATGGGATTTCTTTGCTATGTAGGATTATGGGTTGTGAACACAACATCAACACAACTAAAGGTCCTCAAATACTGTGATGTACTATTTGTCAGGTACTTTAGCAATTTATGTTGTGGCCCTTCTCATTCTTCTGCAATTATTTTTGTTTGAGTGACTGTTACATGCAAGTTGGGTAAGCTTTACAACATGAGAAGACAAAAGGTATAAGAGTAAAAGCAGAAAAAAAAAAAAAAACACAACCAAAACAAACCTGTCTCCACCACCTCCCCACACATCATATAAGAAACCACGTAGCTACATGTACATTTATACTGGACTTGAAAACCCAGACTATTAGTAAGGCAGGGTGGTGCTGTACTAGTTTAGGGTAATCACTAGTTCATCAGCTCCATAGCAGATTGCCATCGTGGTAACATCTTCAAGAAAATCTGTATGCAGAGGGAATATAACACCACAGCCACATCATCCTTCCTTTAGCTATGGAAATAACACTCTGACGTGTGAAGAGGGGAAGTAGTCCAATAGTCATCATGTTGCAAAGGCAACATTTTATAATAATTGCTAAAGCAGAAGGAAGCAGACATAACTCACACTTAAAGAGGTCTCTGTTGAGATGGAGGAGTAGGAATGCAGGAATATGTATAAGAGGACATGCAGATATGAGTTTGTTGATGTAAGTTAAATACACAAGAGCTAAGAAAGGCATGAAAATATATGAATTTAAATATTTTTAATTGATTATACCTACATTCTGCAAGGATACAGCTATTATCCAGGAATAATTGGCTATAATGTTGAACACACATATGACAATAGCTCCTGTTTTAGATATTTTAGAAAAGAAACAAATATGAAGAGAGCAAAGAGATCAAGAGGAATAAGAGTAAAAAAAAAAAAATCAGACAACTCACTTTATTGTGTATCAGCAACAAATACTTGAAAATATTAAATATTTTTAGTTATGGAAGGTAGAAAATATTTTTTTTCTTCTCTTCTTTCTCTTTGATGTCTTGAATCCCTTCTGGGTTGCTTCTGTGACATTAGTCTACTAATTCAGCTGCAGCACTTGAATTTCTATTGAGATGAGTCCTTAAAAAAGTTGTATGTATATGCATGTACTCTGAGTACAAGATAGGAAAAACTAGTTGTTGTGGTTTAACCCGGCTGGCAGCTAAACACCACACAGCCGTTCGCTCACCCTCCCCCCTCCCTCTCTGGGATGGGGGAGAGAAACGGGAAAGTGAAGCCTGTGAGTTGAGATAAAGACAGTTTATTAAGACAGGAATATAATAATAACAATAATAATAATAGTGATAATGATAATAGTATTAATAATAATAATGTGTAAGAAAACAAGTGATGCACAATGCAATTGCTCACCACCCGCTGACTGATGCCCAGCCTATCCCCGAGCAGCCGGCCCCCCACCCCGGCCAGCCACCCCTATATATTGTTTAGCATGACGTCAGATGGTATGGAATACCCCTTTGGCCAGTTTGGGTCAGCTGTCCTGGGTCTGTCCCCTCCCAGCTCCTGCTGCACCCCTAGCCTGCTCGCTGGCAGGACAGAGTGAGAAGCTGAAAAGTCCTTGGCCTGGTGTAAACACTGCTCTGCAACAATTAAAACATCAGCATGTTATCAGCGCTCTTCTCATCCTAATCCAAAACATAGCACCCTACCAGCTACTATGAGGAAAATTAACTCTGTCCTAACTGGAACCAGGACACTAGTATAATAAATGCTGAAGAAAAACAGAAATCAGAAGTTCATTCTTTGGAGACAGAGTTCTATGTTCCAGTGAAAATCACCTCCTCTTTCCTTATATTTCCTTATAGTTTTTTGTTGTTGTTGTTTGGCTGGGGGTGGGGAAAGGTATTTGTTTTAACCAAAATATGTCCTCAACTTGACCAAGATCATTAAAAAGACATATGGTCTTCTGAAAAGATAGCATTTTTGGAAACATAAAGGTGTTAGATTCTTTCTCTCTCTAGAGTTAGTTTTGGAGATTTAATTCTGATGCTGCATTAAGTGTTTCAAAGGTCACAACACCATAAGCAAAAGCAACAATCCACATGCAGTTTTTTCCTAACAGTTGCAGCAAAAAAATCTCACCTATGATTCACATAGGCCTGTGAATCCTTATGGAAAACCCCAAGCCTCATATGTGAGCACCTCCTGAGGGAAAATTAGTCATTTCACATAGCGCTAATGATAGCTTGCCAATGTTAAATTAATGGCATCCTTGGGGAAAAAGGTAATAACATTTTTTCTGATTAACCTAACTGGCTGCAGGACTCCACTGTAGTTCTGTTCAAATTCATCAGCAAAGCCATTTTTTGTATAGTGCCTTGTGTTGGAAATCTCGATTCTCAGAGCTGAAAGGGCAAATGGCAGTTTCTGGTGTTCTGCTGTTTTCTGTAATTACTTATGATCACAAACTACATTTATTCTCATAAGATTTAGCTAAGATGTAAAATCCAATGGTATCCCATAAATCCTCAAAATAACTTTTTACATCAACAAGTCATTTGCTTGGTTTTCTTAAGTCCATCAGTCACTTCCAGTATGAAAGACACTGTAGGAACTGAAGATGAATTAGGAAGCTGAAACACGAAGCAGTACACACAGGTTACAACAATGCAGTTGTCCAGGTGAAGAGTTTATATACCTATTCATTTAATATGCACTGCATTTTTACTTCACAAGATTTCAAGATTCTTATTAGAAGAAACTGAATAAAAAAAGAAAATGAGTGCGAACATTTTCTTTCAGAATTTTCTTTTTTATAATCTGCTATGCTATTTATGTGTGCACAATCTTGTATAAAAGGAGTAGGCAAAATATTCCTAAGGAATTCTGTGCAATATGATGGTAAAATGGAAACAAAAGGCGTACATGACGACAATAACAACTAAGATTTCAGAATGCAGTAAGGACACATTTGTTCTTGTTCCCTTCAAAACATCTCTGTACTACAGTTCTTTAACACTATGAACTAAGTTTTGTATCAATTTATTATCAATTATAATAAAGTTTATAGATAGATTACGACACCTGATGCAGAAAGTTGCATCACACGAAATATGAGTGTTATCAACAAACAACAAGGTTACCTGTCAGAAAAGAGAATTGAAGATGAATTTTATAAGAGGCGTTAAATCCTACTCTTTTTTTCTGCTGAGGACAGATCCTCTGGGCCACATCCTCTTTCTTTTACTTTGTGTTTGAGACTTCTTTAGGACTTTGCCTACACAAAGATGAAATACAAGCCTCAGCAGTCAACCCACTTGATTCAATTACAGCCATTACTGAAATAAGATGAGCAATGCTTAGTCCACATGTGAAAAGTGAGCAAAAATTTACTTTGGTGAAATATAGTACCACTACCCAGTTTGGAACTCGATGGTAAGAGTGTCAGCTTTGTACAGCAATATAAACTGTGGGAACATAAATGAAACAAGACTTCTAACACTAACTCTGGAGAGGTGTATTTAGAACTTTAATTCTTTTATTAAGCTAATTCTTTGCTAAAGCACCTTGCATTTTTCTTGATAAGTGAATATGAGTCACTTCACACCCTATTACCCATGAAAACTCCATTTAAAATTCATGGGAGACTACTATCTAATCATTCATTTCATTAATAACTCGTATCCCTGGTTTCCTGGCCACAAATGCTCCAGACTCTGAAAGCTTACCCCAGTTGTTCATAAGAACATTTTAATTGCCTCATTTTTAGCAAACACGGAAGACTAGATCAGTCTCTGAAGTTCACGGCAATTGTGTCAGAGAAACCTTTAAGTGCGTTCAAAGAGAATCCACATGCACTGCTGATACAGGGTTGTCCCTGCTGCCATCCACAGGAAAGCAACGTCTATTTTAAACTGTCACCTCATTTTTTGAATATATAGTAAGAGAGGTAGCAACAAAGATTTGACAGCTGCAAATATGAGAAAATGAGAACTGATGACAATTTAAAGAATGACAAGGAGGCTAGGCTCAAAAGACAAAATGAACAAAACCTTAACCATGTTTCTCCTATAAGTGCGGATAACTCAAAAGAATTTTTGTTTCCGTTCTCAGGCGTGTACTTCTAAAAGCAGAGCTTTGTGTGAAGACTATCTCAGTTAATGCCCAATTTTTGATATACGTAGAACTATCCTGATGTGCACATATCCATGCGAGAAGTTGACAGATCAAGGTTACTGCACATACTTAATACCTGAAGCAAAAAAGCCCCAAGTGCTTAACATTGTGCATTCCTGCAGATGGTCTCAAGGATGACCCTATAAAGCACACCGTACTGTTTGGGCCACCACTGCAGGGAGCTCTGCATGCAGCAGCTGGTGTGACTCCTAACCAGAGAGTAGGTTGGGGTTTACAAATACATTCCACCTGATCCAGGGCTTCCTTTTACTGGTAGGTGTTTAAACTATCTAGTCAGAGTTAATTACATGTTTAAACTCAGAATTACCACTAAAAATGGGCTGAGTGAAACATCTCATATACTCTTTTCTGTAGCAAACATAGCAGTTCTGCTTTCTCTGCCAGGAAGTACAGCATTCACTGCAAGTTAAAAAGATATACAGAAAGTTCAGTCATGTTACTTCTGAGACAATCTCATATTTGAAATTCCACTTAACTCTTATAAGATCATCTAAAGACAGCCCCAGCACAGCATGTCATGAGCCCCAGTTTTCCAAGCTAACAGAAGAACAGAAGTCTTCTGAATGTCACCCAAATGACATTTGGATACTGGCGAGGAACTCTCAGAGGTGGTATACCAAATATCCTTTTCATCCCTCTAGTCATTTTAGAGGTGACAAGATCCATTTCAGTCTGCAGATCCATTTATGTCTTCGAAATCAACTGAATACGCAATGCAATAAGCTTTTCAAGTGGACGCAGTTTAGATTTTTCAGTGGTGCTGAACGGAGCCCCATGTACTCTCTACTTTGTATTTGGTCAGGAGTTAGATACATTCTGCAGACTTTCCCTTCTCTTTCATTTCATGTGAGTTTCAGCAGATTATCTAACTGAATAAGTATGTCGTTATTCAAAGAAACATAGTTGTAACATGCAACAGTTATATTTATGCAGTGCAAATAAGCTGGATAAAAAGCCTTACATGGTAAATGCATTTGAATAACATAGAAAAAGCACGAGTATTCAGCCTCATCTTAGGTATCTAACTGAAGCTTCTCATGATGCTTCATTCCCCTATAGTAACTCAAAAGTGAATTAAAAGCCAAGAAATTACTGTTTCTAAATAAATCATTTCTGAAAAAGACCGTCTCATAACCAGAGGAAAGTCATTAAGCTGAAAATCCATGCTGAGCTGTAAAGTGCATTATATATTCCTTGATGTATTATCAGCAAAGGAGTTATTAAAGCAAAGTATCATAGAATATTCAATAAACTCTACATCAATAAAATTTACATTTTTCCCCAGAATTGAATGCTTAGAGAATTTTTCAAATTTATTTATTAAGAGAATTTAATCTTAAACACAAACAAACAGTACATAACTATTTCTTGAAGGCAATACAACATCTTGGGGGGTGAGTGGGTGAGGGGGTGAGTGGGAATTGGGGCAAAGAACTTTGGGGAGCTATGTGATATACATATCAGAAGAAACAAATCAAAAAAAAAAACACAAATGAATCTTCTTACCTTCACAATTAATCACCGTCTGAAATCATTCTAGAGGTCTATTTGGTTTTTTTTTATTTGTTTGGTGTGGTGTTATTTTTCCCTAAAGAAAGAAGAAAGTAATTGTTTTCATTACTACTTCTCAGGAAACGTTATGCTGTTTAACAGCAGGAACATTATTGTTTATTGATCTTTCATTTAATTTAGAGATATACTTAAAGACAATTGATTTACGTAAAAAGAGAATAAAGGAAAGAAAAAGAAAGAATAAAATCGTACTCTGGTTTCCTTCCATAGTTTGCACATCAACCATGTTCTCCTTACAAGTGAATTAAAGCATCCCAACTCTATAACTTATCTTACCTAGAACTACTAAAATACAACTGAAATCTGTCCATTGTCATCTGCTGGAAAAAAATAAAAATAAAAAAATAAAATAAAATAAAATAAAATAAAATAAAATAAAATGTTGTTTGTTTGCTTATTACACCCCTCCACACACACCCTGACCTTTGAGATGTATTCACCTACTAATTGAAAAATGACACTAAGTTACAAATCTCAGATGAGAAATTTCTCTTATATAGGGATACCAAAATTACATGACTGAGATACTTTTCCTAAACAAAAGGTGTACTGCTCAGTAATGCCTTTCATGTAGGAAGGCAATGTTCTTGTGTAAGAGAACTCATTTTGCCAGCTTGGAAAAATAGCACCCCATTCCTACACATAGTCCCTCCTTCCAATGCCTTCAGAAGGCATTTGGAAATTATCTGAATGCCCTAGAAAAAGCCTGGAAAAAGATATTTTTCTGTCTATTACATTCAAAGAACTCTTAAAACATACACGAAAAGATGGTGGGAAGGAGTTCTTCCGAATACTTCTCCCTCCCTCTGCTGACAGCCTCATCTAGCTTCTAGATGAAAAGTTCCTAAATGATAGCTTAGAAACCAAATGCCCTCCTAAGCACAAAGGTATTGTTGTGTTTTTTTCCAAGTTTTAATAACTTGTTTCAAAATTCTTAATCAAGCTAAATTTTTTATTTAGTTTAATATTAAATAATAAGTTTGATTCTATGCTGTCAAAAGTTTGGGCTAGTAAACCCCATGCTCAGCTATATGGAGATCATAAGTCCAGTTTCAGCATTGGATGGAAGCAACCCTCCAGCAGGCTACCAAGCAACATGAATCACTGCAAGAGCTGAGCACAATGGAAGCATTCTTTACAGAGAAGATGGGAAGCAGGGAGGGGGTGGTGCAAAGAAAAAGTAGAATTTTTAAGTTCTTTGTAACTTGTCAGATCACCACAGTCTATGACACAGGCACACTGTTCAGACCTTCAGAACACATATAATAATACCTGGTAGCGACGCCCACTGTTAATGTAGTACTAGAAGTCTTAGGTGAATTTGGCCCTACGCTTTTTGAGTTCTACATTTAAGTAGAATTATGAAAATGGCCTTTTATTTCTTTTTTTCTCTTTCTATAAGCTTATGCTATGATTTTCTATCTGAAGTCAGAATTTTGTCAATAGACTAGTAACTTTATGCTTAACTGTGCCACTCAACCTAACATTCAATGCCTGTTATATTCTAACAACAACTAAAAAGAGACATAAAAACATTAAGATAAATATACATATATTTCTAAAGCATATTTTGGGATACAATGAATTAAAAAAGTGAGATATTAGAAACCCCAAACCAAAAATTCTTTAAATCACAATTGCATCTGAGTTACTTTCCATTTCTACATTAAAAAAAAAATACAAATGACTATCTTCAAAGCTGCCAGCATAAATACATAAATGATTATTCATTTAATTTTAGTAAGTGATTGCATTGTAACCAGTCTGCACAGAACCTGAAAGCAACCTTTTTCCTCTAGCAGCAGCCAGAAAGGGAAGAACCAGCCCTACACCAATAAAACCTTCAACAGTAAAATGTCTGCTGATCCAATTCCCTTCATCCCCTTGTACCAGGTGGGTGAGAAATCAGTGCAGACGCTCCTCTCTTTTGAAGATGTTCACTTCCAGCTGAAATTTGCAGGGTGCTTAATTTTGGCTAAGTTACACCCTTTTCCATGACTCCTTTTGTACTTTTCTCTGAAGTGAAGTGTTTGAACATGACTACAGATCCTCTTATTACTGCATATTTAACATGTATCAGGAGAGATTTAAAAAGAAAATAAATATGTAGTGCAAATGAAAGAGGATGAGGGAAGAGGCAAAGGAAAAAAGACTAAGTTGGTATTTCAAGGGTTTGTTTAGACTTCACCATACTTGAGTATGGTAAAAAAAAAAACTAAATATATATTTACCTAAATATTTGCCTTTGTTTTGAAAAGGTAACATGGAGTTGTACAGGCGAGATGCTTGCAAGTAATCCTTTACTCAATCTTCAGTCATTGCTGGTAGGTCTCTTCTCTATGCCTCTCTCTGAGCCAATCCCATGTTAGGGTTCTCGGCACGTGCACAGCAGAACCAGGAACAGACCCAGCTGAGGTACATGGCTCTAACTGCAGCAAAAACAGAGCCACTGAGCATGTAAAAGAGCCACATGCATATTCAGCGTGTTCAGCTTTTCAGGGTTTACATTCAAGATACAGTGTACAGGACATCATAGATGTTGGGTCTATGGGAGCACTCAGGGAATCCTTGCAGACTGGAAGATCTGGTTATGTCACTGACAAGTAGTTGTCTTAAAAACAGGGCTATTTGTCAGTAAGTAAGAGTAAACCTTTACTCTTTGAACAGAAACCACACAGCAATGTTACAGAACACCGTATAATGGAAAAGACAATAAAAACGAAAGAAAACGAATTATTATAAGATGCATCCAAACTCTAGCAGAGTCATAATTAGGACTTTCTCTGACAAGACAGGAAAAGAAAAAAGATATGTAATTATTTTCAGATTGCGTAGCTGATGCAGAAAATTTCAGAAGTAATTGTACATTTATTAGTAGTTTGTAAGAGCAAGAAACTGCAACTCCATCTGTTTTTTTTTGTTTTTTTTTGGGGTGGGGGTGGAAACTGCCTTCACTATCAGATTTTCTTTTCCTAAATTGTGGGTACATTTCATAGCATTATATACATTAGAACATATTGCATGCTAAGCAAAAAACTATTTTGTAGTGTGCATATTTATATTCCTCATGTTTGTATTGATGTGTTTATTTGTAAAAGAGATGATTTCAAATCTATTTTTCTTCCATATATTGAACACAAAAGATCTTATTGTTGTGCTCCAAGATAATAAATTTTTATACATTAATTTTGATAGTCTATCAAAGTCTAAAGCACTTAAATTCATTTTAAATGAAAAGAATAAATAAAAATATTTAAAGCTAAAAAGGTCTTAAAGATGAACAAATTTTTTTTGATCAATGCTTATAAAATTATTATTGTCAGTCAAACGTGTGATTTTTATCACAAGATGAAAACCATACAAAAGATTTGAAAACATACTTCAGCTGCAAGTAAATGACAAATCAATCAAAAGATGATATAAATGAGTGACCAAGCTATAAGGAAAAAAAAAAAAAGAATGGTTGTACTTTGTCTAACTTATGGATGCTTTTTTTTTAATTAATTAATTTCTTAAATGGAAAAGCTGACCATTCATTTCATCTACTTTTGTTGTAAGTGGAGAAGTTTGACTATTAGAAGTCTTTGTTAAATAACAGCCTTGAGATCACACAGCATTAATACTCTCAATATATTTGCTTAAGAGAAAAAACATAATGGGAGCTGGGCTTATCAGTATGAAAACTAAATATTCTTAGGCAAATACAAACCTAAGTGCCCAATAATATATTTTAAGAGGTTAAAGTACCGTGTCCACTCTAAAAGCTTTTAAAGAATGTGAAAGTGTATTATGAAGAACTGATTTTCTTTCTGTAGTTGTATAAAACAGAAGGCCAGTCATCTTATTCACGTTACCATAAAATTGGCAAGTCCTACTCTTGGACCAAGGCTAGCACTAAAGAATACACAAATAGCTTCAGAGGAATGAGAAAAAAGGGGAGAAAAATTTTGGCGTCTAAGGTCTGTTTTAAATGCAATTGCTATCTATCTACATTTCTTAATTTATTTTTTAAATAAAGGATCTTACTGTTGTTATTGTAGTTGTTCTTACTCTTATTAACGTTGGATGTTTCCATCAGATCCTTGTCATGCTCTATTACAATTTCATGCAAGAAGAACAGGAATATTCATGGCAACTTCCCAGGGACTGTGCACATAAGTACAGTAGTCATTAAACACTTGATTATAAATTTATGACCCTACTAAAGTCAAGATTTTACAAGGACGGAGAGCTGTTGAAGGTGCATGCCATTGCTGAAATGGAGAAAGAGGAGAGAAGAACTAGGAGGAGGTTGGTAGGACCCTGGTGACTGAAATGCAGGGAAACACTAGTCAGAAATGAGAAAAGTAAACTGCATGAGTTTTGTGTCATTTTGTCATATTTAAAATGCAATAAGTTAAACAAAAGGTAAGTTGTTTTTTTTTTTATGTTTATTTTAATAAGACCTCACTGTCAAAAGCAGTCACAGAGAAAAAAATTTAAATTGCCTTTGTGGGTTACTTGATCAAATAAATCCTAAAAAAAATTGAAACATTAAATAATCAGCAACTGTTCACATTTTTAAATAGTCTTTTTGTAAATTTCTAGTAGATGGAACACGCAAAATAAAAACTTAGAAATTTGATGTCAAGGCTCAATTTTACTGTTAATGTGCTACAGTTTGAAGTCACCAATACTGAGAAATCTGTCACTGTGTTGGAGCATATCACTGTATTCTTGAAACTATTCCTCTATGCTGACTTTTACAGGTTTTGAGAGCACCATTTTTATATGTGAAGTCAGGAAGTGTTATAGATCCTTACTGATTCTGAAAATCAAATCCGGTACACCTCATGTGAGACACCTAAACTGAAGGAAAGTGAAATCTGCTATAACTTTTGGAAAAAAAGTGCTTAATGAAATATGTTTTACTTTATTCATCTGTGAAAGACGTATACCACTGGGATCAAAGACATTATGAAACTTGATGTTATAAATATATAAAAATGTTTTATTTTCTTATTTTATATATATGTATATATACTATAAATGCTTATTGCACATATATGTTTGCATTTTGTGCGTGTTTGTGCATATGTTCTGAAATATTCAACTGGAACTTCCCAAATGAACAAGTACAGATGGGAAACCAATCGTTCCCTAACCATTCCCTAATTTTTAAAATGAGGTGGAAAGAATTCATGAGGTGTTTAAAGTTTGAATTCCTCAGTTTTATCAGTAAGTTAAAGAATGATTATTTATGTCAAATACAATGTGTATGGGTGAAGACTAGCCATATGAAGCTATTTTTGCTTGGAGTAAAATACCAGCTACGGTTATAAAATGCAGGTTTTGAGCGTTCTGCTGATTTCTGTCGTCAGGTGTCCCTACTGAAATTAATCAGTGTCAGAAAGAAAGAATGCTACCTAACATGAGTCAGGGCTCATACTTTATCTCAAAATACCATTAAAAGAAGAACAAAGTAAGCTTTATATTTTCATGTAAGAGTTCATAATCAATATTACAGGTGGTTTTGCAATAGCAAAACGATAACCTCAAAACACTGAAAAATGTGAACAAAAAGGATATAATGCAATTCTATTATAGAAAAGACAGAATACTGTCATTATATTTTTGTTGTTTTTATTTTTTCTTTTAATGCACTGTTCTAAGCATTTGAAAAGCAGCTAAACTGATAGGGAATAACCTTCTTAACAGTCTCCAAGGACACAGAGACTGCAAAAGAGCTGTCTTCTTTTTCAAAGAAAGAAATCCCCAGACTTGCCCCAATGCCACAAATTATCTAATTAGTGAATCTCTTTTAAAACCAGCAGGAAAAAAAAAACAAAAACAAAAAACAGTGCTTTGTATTGTTTATACAATAGCTATGGAAAGACCAGTTAAAAATCCAATATATAGACTTGTGAAAAAAAATAAATTAATTAATGATGGGCAGCACTTACTAATGATGATACCCACTGCTTAGCGTGGGCAGTACAATGTGCAATTATATGACCAATAATGCTTTCTTCTTTGTCTCTTTCTTCTCATAGACCTTTTTCTCTGGTATCAATGAACAGAAAATACCATATATAATGTGTTTGTACAAATGATATCAGCTAAAGAAATACAGATTATGAGAGGTTTTTCATTCCTCCTCCAGACAGTAGAGATTAACTACAGAGTTCATAGGTCACACACAATGCTTTCCGAATGCATTATGGATTTAATCCTCTCCCCCAGTGTCCAAAGTTGTAGGGTAAGATAGGGTATAATGATATAGCAAGGGACTGGCTTGTTGCTCAGTTTTTTGCTTGAAAGTGCATGATTGAAATCACAGTGTCACAGACTAGGTCAGCAATAATTAGCCATATTTTCGTAGAGCTCAGTACAAAACACGAAGAAACAATCCTTGGAGCATCTCCCTTATGGAGGCATAAAGGGCATATGTTCTGCTTATGTTTTCAGTGACATATCATATGTACTGCAGACAGTAGAGACAATTTTGTTTTAGGGAAAACAAGGTAACAATCTACCAAGCAAGAACATACAAATACCAAGCAACAAGAAAATTGAACTGTTTTTCCTCCTTTATATTTAATTAAGCTGATTTAAAGCTTAAGCTGTAAAGACCTCTAAAATGATGTTATAATTAAAAAAAAAAGGGGGGGGGGTGGGAATTGTGACATGTATATAGGCTACAGAAACACGCTAAATTAAATCTATATGAATGACAAACATAAGAACTTCCATGGAAATAAAATCCAATTTAAGGCCTTGCAAACTACTTCAACACAGCAGGAAATCAAATTTTTCTTTCATACTGGATTTTTGTATAAATTGTGTCAGAATGCTCGAGCCTACTGGAAACATTACATGGGATGTGGATCCGGCAATGAAAACTGAGATTTGTGTAGCTTAACTGCACAGCATGGACCTTCTTGCCTGCAATATTCATTGGTCTGCTCTCATCATTCAGGATAAACAAGGGTTCATGTGTATACCAGGGGGCAGATTCTCAGCTGATGCAAAGCAGAGTAGCTCTGCTGGCTTCTGTAACACTATGATGATTTCTATAATTAAAGAGTTATGACTCTATTCCTTTTAGAACCTAATATTTTTATACTAAAAATGCTAGAAACCCTTTTAAAAAAGAAACTGATTAGACAATATGAGAACAAAAATTGACGTTCTGTTGAGAATTTTCACACATTTCCATATCAGTAAGATAGTCATTCTGTAGATGTTTCCTTATTTAATGGTCTTGCATGAATACTCTAGCAAATCAGTTTATTTGAAGGAGTTCCAAGGAAACATTATTATATTCAGCAAATACCAGACAATTTTCACAGGCTACATTTGAGACATCTAAACGTATTTTTATTGGAAAGCTAAGGTACCTGTATATATAAGAAAAAAAGAAAAGCACTTCCTTGCACTAAATTTTCAAACAAAGGTCTTGAAGGGCAGACGTTGTCATACCAATTAGTTAGAAAGTTAAGTCTAAAAACATTGAAAAGAGGGAGTTCTGCTTAACCTTCTAAACCTTATCACTTGGTCTCCACTTTGTCTCCTTAACATCAAACTACCCTCTGGTATTCTCCTTGCTACCACATACTTCAATCCACCTCTGGAAGCAGTCAGGGGCAGGAACAATTTCCCCCTTGTGCCAGTATGGCACAGGGCTCTTTCCACTTCTGGAGTTTGCATTCACACAGCAGAACACTGCCTACTTCTATATGTTAATGTAATCAAGAATAACAGCAAAAAACAGACACACAAAAAGTATAAAGAAAGAATAAAACAAGACCCGCTTGGCAAACATTTAAACTTAGATTCAAGAATGAAGCTAAACTGAGTGGCAACTTTGGCCTGACATGGCAATAAGAAAAACAACAAAAAAAACCCTCCCATTCCACACTGCAAATGGTGTGAGATTTCTGATTTTTTTCTGTCATACAAAGCCATGGCTGGGCTTGCGGGTGGAAGCACTAGAGTTCAAGATGTGCCCATATAGAAGGCAAAATGGCTGACATGGCATTCCCAAGTTGATCCAAAATAGTCAGAGGCTATTCACATTTGGTATAAAACCTGTATTTTCACATGGCTTTCTCAGTAGAATAAAATAGTATCTGAACACTTCCTGCAGAGAGAAACTCTGCTTGGCATCTATTTCTGAACCCTTTTTCTAAGTAGCAATCTGTTCATAACAAAACCTTCAGGAGAAAAAATAATGGACAAAGAATTCAAATCCAAATACAAAAAATACAGAAAATCCTGTAGTTTCATACAACCTACAACTAAGGAGAGGAATTCCTTTCCCTAGATAACAGACAATGCCAAAACTTACATAGATTCAAGGAGCAGCAGGACAAGTTCAAGAAAGAGGGCTATTAACTACATGAAAATTATGTCTTACAAAGAAATTTCCTAAGCTGCAAATCAATGTTAGGGGAAAGAATCATAGATATTCGCTCTGTTTTAGGTATCTACTTCTGGCTACAGCACGAGACAGGCTTATGGGTTAGGTAAACTCATATAATTCCTTATAACCCTATTACTGACCAAAGTTTTTTTACATTTTTCTTTCTTTTTTTCCCCCTGCTTAAAATGAGGTATTTTCAGAATAAGAACAACAACAACAAAAACATAGCATATTTTAGGTTTTTCTCTTAAATTCCAAGATTGCACTAGTGAAATCAAACATTTCCTCCTGATTCCATGTTTTGTACAGCTAACTTGAATTATTTGCATAATCCAAAGTATAGGTTTGGAGATTTTATCTCATCTGCATTGCTGTATTATCAGCAAATAGGACCAGGGAATCTATTCTACCAGCCCTTCTCCCCTCCTTTCACCCAAAGTTGGTGCAAAAAAAACTTTCCCCCAAGTTTGTGCAAATATAAAATAATACCAGAATTCCCCAGAAGACTGGTGTTGCTCCTGCTAGCTTTAATAACTCCCCTACTAGCTACCAATGAAAAAAGACAGTTTGTCTTAATTAGAAAAGTCTAACCAACAAAATTAAGGGTGGAAACTCCATGCTATGAAGTATAGAACTGAACTGCAGGCATCTTGCAACCACAATGATAATCTATGCAAGAATTTTCATAACAAACATGCCAGAAATAATCATAATCTGCTCAACTGAAATCAATAATCAGAAAGAGAAGTAAAGAGTAGAGAATACATTATTTTTCTTAAATTATTTATTTAGCTCCAGTGAGAAAAGGAACCACCTTAAAAAGTTCAGTTCGTAATGGAAAAACATCCATGCCACAAGGTTTCTCTTTTTTTTTTTTTTTTAGAAATTTTTTATAGTATTCTATTGAGGATATACAAAATAAGTAATATGTATATATATTTTATATCGTTGTGTACCTGAACTGAAGAATATTGTTTGGATGTAACAGAGCAGTTTGGAGTACTTCTGCCTCTTTGCTTCTCTTCATTCACCAGGCCTATTCAGTCAGCACTTTGCAATTGCTTTGAAAAAAAAAAAAAAAAAAAAAGTTTCTTTATCTTTTGCTTCCAATTCTAGCAACATAAAAAACACAGATGATCATAAAGTTTGAATTAAGTGTTGATTACTACTGACATAAGCAAAGAAAGGCCAAATTTCATTTGCAGTAGCAAAAATTATCAAGGAAAAAAATAGATGATTTCCCAAAAGCCAAAACCATTTAAGCCGGTGTTGATCTTATTGTCAAAAAAAAAGAACAATGACAGTCTAAGAAAGCAAAAAAGCTAACAGTAGCAAAAATCATACAATTCTATGGACTTCCTCTCACCCTCAGCTGCTTATAATGGATGTTGTAGATGCTGAAGATCACTCCAACCTCATGTAAAAAGTTTTAATTAACTTTAACCTAGGATTATGGCATATTTTCTGCTGTTTTTTTGTTCATTTGTTTGTTTTCAACTGCATTATGCCTTTTTTAAAGTTTTGAACAAAATGCAAGGAATGGGAATTAGAGAATAGCTGTGACAGAGTGATGGATGAACCACAGCAGGTACAAAAACAAATACAAAACAACAAAACACACAGAAGACCTTTAAGATTTTTCCATACAGGAACATTTTATACATCAACTATGAACAAAGTATTCAGATGAAAGGACAGAGTTGTTCTGCTCTTGACTGTGGGATTCTCTGCAGGAGTCACACTCTAAAATAGCAGTAGTAGAAATGCTTTTCTGTAAAGCTAGAGCTCCGTCAGTAACATGTTATTTCTGTGTTAATGGTCAGCTGCACCTACTTTCTTTAATAGTAACTCTCAATGGAAACCAGTGTCCTAGTTGCTCCTGAGTCACTGTCTGCCGGGGGGGGGGGGGGGGGGGCAGGGGGAGGGTAAAGCATCAGCAGCTTTAAATACCATATTTTTCTCCAATGACTTTCCACAACCCTTACCAAATTATTATTCAGGGACATCAGGAATGATTTTCTTTCCTTCCTCCTCAAGACTAGCCTTGAGTCATTTAAGTCCCAATGATAACTTGATATTGTGGTGTGATGCTACATCAAAGCTCTAGCGTGATGTAGGGACCTTTACAGGACTGTAACTTCCGACTGTGCTAAACTGCACAGTTCACCCTCACTGCACTAGCTGTCACCTTTTTCTGTGTTTCCTTCTATCCTTTTCTACGCCATTCCATGAGTCATACAAGTTTAGAAGCTGTCTTCAAAATGAGCTACTGAATGATATCTTCATGTGTTTTCACAGTGGAATGGGCTGTTGCCATGTCTTTTTTTTCACCAAGCTTCAGCTCAGAAATTGGAAGATCTCCTTTAACTTCTCAAAGCAGCACCTACAAGGGATAAAGATAGTGTATACCTAGACAGAAGCAGCAATGGTTGAACATACATTAAGGGAGGGAAACTCAGGTGAAGATCATATGAGTTAGACTGAAATTCTTTCTATTTCTAGACTTGACGTAAAAAAAAAAAAAAATCTGAAAGAAATGTGCATGTCAGATTTTCTGACTTCTGCCTCATAGTATGGTGTACACTTCTGTACTTCTATTTATGTGTACCCTATTTACAAATTCTATATTCCAGTGTTTGCTCTTCTAGTATACTCTACAGAAAGGTACAATCATGTTTGACTTTTCTCTTTTTTTTTTTTGTAACACAATTACGCATTCAGATTTCAGCACTATAAAAAAAATGAATTAAAGACATTGAAATGGAAGTTCTGCTTCATTATACTTCTGAAAAAATTTTATACTATAAAAATGAGGGAAAAAAATTACATTTTTAAAGATCGGGAAAATTAAGACAGATTTTAATCCACTTTACAACATTTCTTGTCAGTTTTAGACAATTCAAACTGTCAAGAATATCCCAATAAATAAAACCTAGAATGGCAAATTACCATTTAAGATGAAATCTTATTACTAAGAAACCGTGGTCACAAAATAGTTCTATCTGTTATATTAAAAATTAATGAAGCAATGATTCTCTTGTTGCAAGAGTAACACATGGTTGAAATCCACAATCTAATATAGTTTTAATTTATTACAGTTGAAATTAAATATTTAGATTATACGATGGAATAAATAATGCTGGTGAATTCTCAACTGTATGCAATTACATGTTCAATTATGTACTGAAAGAGCAGTGGGGAATCAAAATCCCCACTGTAAATCCAATTGAAAGCTTTTTATAAAATAATTAGTTGACCACAGAATTTAGCTTCAATGTCTCTATTGTTTTGAAAAAAAGCATCACACTTTGAACTTACGTATATAGACGTATGCACTTAGTATGAGTATATAGACATACAGATACATCATTTTTCTATTGCTTGCATGAGCTTTTCTCAGTGAAGTGAAATCAGCTTCTGAGTAAGCTGATTTTGTTTATTTTTTAATGTATTTTAAACAGCAGTACGGCACAATTCAAGACGTTATTAGTTCTCCCAGATAAGGACTAATAGTATAGTTCTCTATGCTACACATAGCCATGAGAAGTAGAAACTCCACTAGTACTCAATACCACACAATTCCATTTAAAGACTACCTTTGCTCTGGAGATCGCACTTGCCAGTAGAGATGTATTTGTCTAAAAAGCTATGTCCATTAATTCTCAACAGAGCTAGAGGATTGACTTCTGTTTGCTAGTTTGTATGGATATATATAACTGTAGAGATAATGTAGATGTTACCTTGATTATATTTCAGCTATTACAGTTCAGATCTGAATTGTAACAAAGAAAAAAAAAATAGGACTGAAGCATTACTGACACAAAACTGAATAAAATGGAATTCTATTTTATAAACAAATACTTCAATAGGTATTTAATAAGATTTTTAATCAATAAATAATGGTTAAAATTACTGAGGACTTGAATCATCTAGTCTCTCCAAAAACAATCCATAAGTCCTTCATATTCCACACATAGGGGAAAAGAAAATTATTGGAAAGCATTTATAAATATATAAGTTAGTTTGCAGATTAAAGACTATTTAAATAGCTTATACTGAAAATAAGACCTGAAGAGAGCAGCAGCTATGTTACTGATTCAAAAACTTTGTTTCAAGAAATAAAAGTATTTCAAAAAACTTTGGTTAATTTAAATGTTAAAACAGGAATGAGTTAAACCAAACTATCTAGATTTGATATAAAAAGCATGATTCTGAGTACTTTTTCCATATTATTGGCACTCTATTAAGGCTAGTTTCCTGTACGTTATACAGGAGGTGTTAAACCAATAGAAGCAGCTCCTGACACCTCTCCTCTAGTGCCACTTTCTCCTATCACTTTTCTATGCACCTCCTTATTTCCGCAGAAGTGGCTGGGTGACCATATGGTGAAGTAAAGCCCATGCAAACTAGAAATAACTTGAAGGGAAGAAAAAAAATCCTAGGTGAAGCTGTACAAAAACTATGGCACAAGGATGAGATCTTCAGTGATTTTTTTAAACTAATTAAACTATTTACTGGGATAATTCTTTGTTTCCTTGGAAATAATATTTAATTTCTTAGTAATTTAAGTGATACTTCTATATAGTATAAAAACACCTAAAGCTTGAATTCTTTGAAGATATGGCAGTGTGAAAATGGTGTAAATGAGAACAATTTAATTCCTTTTAGAAACTACACAACCAGGTGAAAGTTTATCAACAAGCAAAGATGCAGAAAAGTTCAGAATATGCTAACACTAGAGATGTGAATTTTTTAAAACCCAGTGGTACATATTATAATAAAGGGGCACACCTGAATATAATGGCATTAATACAGGTGTGTGTGTGTGTGTGTGTTTTTTGTTTGTTTGTTTTAATCTGTACAGCAATTAAATCTCCAACTATTTGGCAGCTTGGCTTATGTACCTCTTGCTCACTTTGTAAAGAAGATAGCGTACTTTAGCTTTCCTATAAGCTCTTGCTAAAACTGCAGGTTCCCAGGAAGGAATGTGGAGATTTTGCAAAGCCATCTTACCTTGACAAAATGGCTTCTTTTTTCTTTAGATCAAAACTCCTCTTTTTTTTTTTGAACCTGAGGGATATTAAATAAACATATATCATGTAATGTTTCAAAGCAAAACAATGAATAGCATGGCCTTTTAATGTACTCTGAATTATTTAAAATTATCTAAGAAAGTTACAAGATGATAACAGTACCACTACCATTAGCTACTGCAAATTCAATCAACATCTGGTTATCTTCAAACAGACTTTGATCTTCAAACAGACTTTTGTTTTGTTGTGGTTTTTTTTTTTTGTACCCCGAATAAATATTTCTAATTCATGTTTAAATTAACTTCTGTGATTAAGCAAAACCCAAAACTGTATCTTTGGTAAGACATGATAATATAACTCCCAGGAATTTAAGTCACAGTTATATTATATGCTGTGTTAACACAAGTTATGTTCTACAATAAACCCATTCGTATTCAACTTTTTCTTTGTTGTTAATTAAATTCCTAACTCCAGTGTTTCATGGTGAAGAAATCAGGGTCAGTCAATGCTGACTTTCATTTCTGCTGGAGAATAAAGAAGGAAACTGCAGAGCAGAAAGATGGTCTTGTAACTTCAGCTGAAACAACTATTTGTTTGGGATGGTGGAGAGGAGGAAAAAAGGATCTTCTACTGAGAAACTCCAAACATAATCTCTTCCTGACAATTTTCACTAGGATTTTATGATGTGACAGTTAGGCTTTGAACTTAAAATCAAAACCTGAATTATCTCTTGCTGTGGTAATATAATGGAGTGGTTGCACTATGCTGAGGTGTATGGGTTATCCCAGCTTTTAGAGAAGAGGATCTGTGCCAGCACATTTACTGCAGTACCACTCCAGCCTTCAGGAAAGTTATAGGAGAAAATTACTCTACAAAAATGTTTTAAAAAAACACAAAACTCTGTCCTCTGACTGAGTCAGACAGAAGTGAGAAAGTCAGTCTTTTTTTTCCCCTGACCTTAAATGAAACAAAGGCAGAAGAAAAGGTTTAAATTATGACTAAGCTAAAATATTTTAGAATTATCAAAATAATAAACATAAAAATATAATATACATATACTATATGTATATTATTTTATATACAGAGACAAAGAAGGTTGAGGAAGAAAGTATTTTCAAAGATGAGGTATCTCAACAAAACCAGATTAGAGATTTTCAGTCTTCACCTACATTAGAGAATAGTAGAAAGAAAAATGTATATTTCAGTATTTAAAGGCTAGTAACTTTCCTGAGAAGGACAGACATGAACTTTCAACTTAGAGAAATGCTTGATGATGAAGCAGGCTGTCAGCTCTGTGGAATTGCCACGAGATGACAGTTTTTTTATTACATGCAATATTACATTTATTTATTTATATTATTTTTAGCCTTTGCAACTAAAGGCTGCGGTAAGATAGGTTACACTGGAGAAACTGCAGTTCATGTGCAGCCCTTCTCCTGTGAAACTGAATTACTACAAAACTTTAATTTTACTATAATATTGTGAGGGAGGTTAGTCCTCAAAGATTTTTATTTTTTTTTTAATCTCTCTCTTTATAAATATAAATATATATCTTTTTGTAGACAAGCAGCCCAAGAAGCAGGGAACAGTTCAAAACTACAGTCCTCTGTGTGCAGGGTTTCTAAATAAACTACTGTGTGTGAGAGGCTACACAAATCAAGGTGCAGAGCAGACTTACAGCTCCAGACTGGTAGTTCAAAATCAGGCCCTACAACCCATTACCTTGAATGACTTGATTTTGTAGCCTTGCTAGAACTCTTCCAGAGGACCTATTTGCTGGAGAAAAAAAAAAAAGAAAAAAGAAAAAAGAAAAAAAGAAAAAAAAAAAAGAACTGGTTACCATTGTCACTGCAAGTAGGCTACAGAGGACTGGACTTGGCTGTTTAGTGAAAGAGAAGGAAATGAAGTTGATAAATGTAGCAGAATCAAGATGCATCAGGACAGGGCTAACATGGTCCTGCTTTTCCTTCAGTTTTTTGATCCCACACAGATCCTTCCTCCTTTTTTTTCACCACAGATTACACCAGAGTTTTAGAGACAGGGATGGTTCTGCAGAAGGATGCTGAGCTCCCCTGCCTGTGGCAAGTGGGATGGTCATGGATGTGGGCAGCCAGTACAGGCTTGTGACACTGAACATTTGAGCAGACAACACCGAGCTGAGCTACAAGTGTATGGCATGGGAGCTGATGGTTCTGAGGTAAGAGGAGGTTTGGAGTGGATTTGCCGGAGAGAGCAAATTACTCAGAGGAAGCATGTTTTGGTTAGACTGTAGACTTCGGTTTGTCAAGCCTTGGAGTGGGACAGAGGAGGGCTGTGAAGATCTCTGACTGGAAGCTGTAAAGGTGAAAAGGATGACAGGGGATTAAATAACGCTGCAGAGCTGCGAAGAGGGCTTGAGCCTTTTTGGAATGGCTGGAAACCTCAGGAAGCTGCTATCAGGAAGGACTGGGCCAGCTACTAGGAGCTACTGACCCACCTGGGCACCTTCATCCAGAACACTGCTGAGAAAGCAAGAGTACTTGCTGTCTCCTTGGCCTCGTTTGCTGTCAGAAATGCAGTAGCTGCAACATAAGTCAGCTCTCACTGCTAATCCTCTGAAATTTGGTTTCTTAGACATTTAAGCAATGAGTAGGAAGTAGACTTACATTGTTTTAACAATTTGTGTCTAAACAAATCTAGACTTACTATCATAAATCCGGTGCTTTCTACAATCATCATCCTCTTATTTTTCAAGAGCTTGAAGTAAGTGTTATAACGATTCATCAAACTCATTTAATTTTGGGATTATTTTTAGGCACTGGCAAGTGAAGTTATGAGGAATATATGTTGATACTATAGAAAGGTGAGATGCAAAGATTGGAGAGAGCCATTTAAAATCTATGTGCTAGCCAGCATCTGTGCCATATTTCAAAGGCATATTTAAAAGCTGCAATAAATGAAGTAAGATTTGCTGGATTTTGTTGTCAGTGGTAATAGGCTTAGGGTTTACGTATGTGTGCATGTCTAAGACGAAAAGAGTTCCTTGCCAACAACAAACTGGGAAAAGAACTGTGCCTTCTTATATTTGCTTGCCAATATAGATTACAGCTAGCTTTACAGGTAGAACAATCTGGAAATCTAGGAGTGGCATTTTGGCCTCAGAAGCAAAATTTTATACAATCGTATACAGGTATGTAATCACACAGATGAGACTGCTTTATCTACTTGTTAGTGCTCTCTCATTGAGTTCATTTATTTCATTTATGCTTCAAAACTGAAGAATATGGTTAAAAGCATTCCTGAACTTTAGTTATATTTCTATCAAATTTGCCAAAATGGGGAACTGACCCATGGCAGAGTCTCATAGACAAACATTTTGCTCAAATAAGAATAATACCATGGACATTTAAGGCAATCCAACTGTGTTTAACACTAGTTAGGATCTGATTCGTAGTGTATAAAAATTGGATATGCACGTTGAATAACCCAATGACCATAAAGATATTTTTGAAAATGAATGGAAAAATATGCATATATGAAAGATAGAAAACAGACCATGAAACAAAATAAATGAAAGAAAGTGGAAAAATTAATAGAAAAGATTAGTATAACCTTAAGGTGTGAGAAGCAAAGTCTGTTTCCAATAAGGAAAACATGCTTTGTACTTTTGTGGTGCATTGTTCAAACCTCATTTCCTGACAGAATATTATGCTGATGGAGATTCTCTGTTCTTCTCTTCACCTAATCTGTTGTCTCTCCTTCTTGAAATAAACAGAGAAACATGAAGTCACGGTACTGATCACGAAAATACATATTTCAAAAGATTAAACAAGCAGGTGATTTGTGAAATCTAGTTACATCATTTCTCCCCACCATCTGTATTTCTAGTCTTTTCTCTGGAATGATGCCTTTCAATGATGCGTTTCTCTCGTCTACCTCCTCTTTTTTTTTTTCCTTCCCCAAAAAAAATGAAGTAACGGAAAAAAAAATCTAAAAAATATATCTTTAAAATTTTATCATCACTACATCTTCCTTCCACTTCATAACCATGCCTTACACAGTCTTTCTGTTTTGCGTTCTCATTAAAAAATCACCCCAAAGTAGTTTGCTTGTTGTGGTTTTTGCCACTTTCCTGCAATCATAATAATGTGTACTCATGTATTGCTACAACACCTTATCACTGCTGAAGTGCTTCTGAAAGCACAGCCTGCACTGAGTTAAATCTTCATTGGAATTCCCTCAGGAACAGGCTACTCTTTAGGATTTATAAAAGTTCAGCCCCTATTCTCAGGTCTTATTCAAAAGTAGCATTTTGAACTATTATTATTCACTATTTGTAAATCTGAATCCAACTGCATTTGAGCCAAATTGAGCATTTCCAATTTATTCACTGGGATTTAGCTCAGAAGCAAAAAAGTTCCTGTTCAACACTGAATTTCAGACTCTCTTAACACATTTTTCCAATAACAAGGTCTTTCATACTTTCAAAGGAAATACAACAGTTTCTTCTACTAATGCTGCTGCAAGAATTGCCTTTGACATGTCATCTCAAAGTATATATTATAAATAGAAGAAGTTGTAAACAAAGCTACAGTAAAGCTGCTTGATAGCCTAAAATCTGCACTAAGCTGTAGAAGCTTTACTATGGGAGTTTCAGCTCTCCAGCTAATTCAATTTGTGAACTTAATACTGAATATTAATATGAAATAGAGCATTGTTCTGGTGTATACTGTATCTTTTCAGTTCAAAAATCTTCCAAATATTCAAGTGAAACCAAATCAAACTGTCGCTCTGTAACTTACAGCTAAATCTTATCCATAATGAAATGAACTGTGGCACATATATTAATTAAAATACATCCTTATTTCTCTATTGTCAGTGTTGAAATTAACTTGGGAGAAGCGAGAAACAGTATTTACATGCAGCTGTAGTAGTGATTTTGCTTTCCATTTGCATATTAAAACTTGCATTCCAGCAAAGCAAATGACTTTGATAGATTGCCTTACACATAACTATTGAATATTTTTACACACCTTAAAAGAACTCAGATAACTTTTAACATAAATCTGAATTTCCACACAGGGATAATTTTTATACCCTTTAAATTTTTAAAGCGTTTTCATTTTCTCAGTGAGAGTTTTAATAATTATTGTCATACACTTCTAAATTAAAAAGGTTTTGAAATTAAAATTTAATAATTCTTTTTTCACTATTGACTGATACCACCTCAAAAAATATTGAATATACTGGATTTGACTACTGAATATTAGATTTGTGGTTTTGTTTATTTGTTTTTCTTTTTTTTTTTTGCCTTATACATAACCTGACTGGAAGTTTATGTTCTATGTATGCCGTCCTTGAGAATAGCCACGTACAATGCTATGTTATGACAGCATTTCTGGTATCAACGCACAAACTTTATTCCATATTCTCTTTGCTGTTTCTGAGCACTCAAACCAAAAACTTGGTCTATCTTCTTGATGTCTTCTGCTAGGTGAGAAAAAACGCAGCAATAGGGTGAAACCAAAGACGTATTTAGCTCCATAACCTGTCTCCACATACTCACAACAGAGGATTTCTAGCAGACAGACTCCTCTCCTAACTACATCTCCTTGCTTCAGAAGCCTCAGCTCTGGACATTTTTTGTTGCATTTCCCTTGATGTACTCAAGCTCTCGCCTTGGAATTGACAGTGAAGGATTTCCTCCCATTCACTTTTGCTGTCCCTCCCATGATTTTATAAATAAAGATGTCATATATCTGCCTTTACATGACTAATATGGACTTTTTATCACATTTTTCTGTCATTTTTTTCCATCTAACAAAATCCTAGTCAGAGTAGCCATTCCTCCCACAGATGCTGCTTTGATAGAGAAGTATCTTTGATACTTCCTTTTGCCATTTCTATCATAACAGTTCTGAATACGGAAAGCAGAACAACATGAAGTAGCCAAAACGTAGGGGCACCACAGACTTATATAGCACCGTAATGATGTTATTTGCTCTCTATTCCTCTATATCCTAGCAATTCCTAGCATTTTGTCTGTTTAGACTGTTTTCCTGACCTCTAATGAGGGTAAGCAGTAATCCACTGGCTTCCCTGAGTGTTACTAAAGCTCCTACACAGCTTCTTCATTATCAGATTTTCCTGTCCCAATCCCATTTGGAAAGTGGGCAGCAGCAGAACAGATTGTAGCTCACTCTGGTACACAAAAACAAGGGATTGTTCTGATGTCGCTGCATTACTTGCCTTTATGGGCAGGAAAGCACAAAAAAAATGCATGGGTCTTACAAACAACACTCCTGAAAAAAAACTGCTTCTCCTGTTCCTCAACAAGGCATCCTTCACACCCTCTCATGGAGTGAAGCCAAAACTTCCTCCACAGAAAGCAATTGCTCTTTCACCTGTCCTCTCCGCTTGATGGAAATACATGAGAGCTGTGACAACTGTGCAGTAGCTGACAATCCTGGACGTGTCTTATTTTGGTATTCTTCCCAGTAGAACGTCAGTTATCTCAAAACTGTGCCAACAACCCGAATCTGGTATCAATCTCCATTGTAAAGAATGAAATATTTATTCAGTTAAGAATTGAAGCAACTGGCTTGTGTCATCCTTAAAGACACTTCACAATCCTACATGTCTGAAACAGGGAAGGAAAAAAAAATACAGTACTACAATTTTTCCCCTGAATGTTCTGAAATGTTGACTGACATTTTGCACATACAGGCATTGCTTCTGACCAAAAGTCTTTAGGACAAAGTCCTTGTATATTGTAGATTTCTGCCTTTCTTTTCTTCATTTCCTTTGTCTCTCTTAAATCCCTCACACTTCTGTCTCTGCTGACATTTTTTCTGTGGCCTAAGGATGTCAGGAAACTAATTTTTTCACTTTCAGCTTTTCCTGCATGACTACAAATCCTGTCTTACACCCACAGAGCACAAATGGATTGAAAGGGTCTAAACACAATGATAAAAGCTTAGACAGGAATAGAAATTCATAAACACATGAGAAGAAAATTTTCAGGGGTCTTTTTAAATAACAAAATTTTAAACAAAATGTCTCAATTTTTTTTCTCTGAATGCAAACTAATCTTCAGAGGGTTTTGTTGTGTTATTGTTATTATTATTATTATTATTATTATTATTATTATTAAATTGTTAACTTAATACTTAAGATTTGATTCTTTTCAGATTTTGGCTACACAGTCAAAATCGCTGCTGGTAGGATTTCTACATCCCTCCTTAGAGATATCCAAGAAATCTCTAACATCTCCTTCTCTACCCTCTCTTCGCTAAACATTAAAAGGTTGTTGTCAGTATGGTAATAGAGATGTCAAAAATGAAAATCAGTTAAACAGTGTCAAAAGTACAAAATTTGTGATGTCAAAACTAAAATCATGACATTTAGTTTCTATTGTTTGTAGGAACTGAAACTCATAGACATTTTATGGTACTACCATTTTCTATTGCAGGTCACATGTAGATAAATCTTCTAAAAGATGACTTCAAAGGCTTAATCTTTGAAAAGGATTACTTTTAGTTAGGCTCTTTCATAGACATTGTCTAATCCAATCTGAAAAATGCATCCAATACTTTAGTGCGAAAACTAATATTCTCACACAAACAAGTGCTTAGGTCATGGTTTCTCTTGCAACCATTTTTTCCCCTCAATAATAAACAGTAATTTTAGTACACAATTTTTCACTAATAGGTGTAATCTATAGAAGGTTTTGCACTTGAAGGTTCATAAGACATACGGGATATTGTTCTCAATATTCTGTGCACCATTTTTAAAAATTAAAAAAAAAAAAGAACTAGATGATTTGTAAACTTTGCTGGTTTATTTTTTCTATTTTTCTGAGAAAGTTATTTTTTCATTCTTCTTGTAAACTCCTCCATGAAGGGCAATGAGTTATTCTGCATTGTTCATCAAACATACTAACTTTTCCAACAGAAAATTTGGGAAGTGCCCCCTCCCTGCCTCCCCACCCTTTTCCAGAAGGCCTATGTACCCTAACAAAAACAGTCAGTATGATAGCCTTTCTCCTCTCTGTCACCAGACTATAGAACTTGCCATTCTGATTCAAAACATCCTTTCCAGGACTCATTATTTATTTATTTGTTTACTTTAATGATGGCAATAAATAGATGCTTTGGGAAAAAGCAAATTGATGTTAGTGTATATGACACATCCCTGAGTATTCTTTTCTTCTCTGCATTTACTTACAGAGGTTAGGAGACTTACTGAATCTGGTAAAGTCTAACTATTTAGTAACTTGGGTAATGTCATTCTTCTCCTTTAATTCTAGTGGAAATCTGCCATACCAGTACTGAGCAATATCATCAAACATATCAATACAGCATTTACATAAACCAGAAAGTTGCAGAACATGAGAAAGGTGCATTGCAAGGAACAGCATGGACAAGGCATTGGTAATATGCTGGACTGGCCAAATACATCTATTTATAATACTGCACATAGTCTAATAGCACACATTCAATTTTGGCAAACAAACTAGTTCTGTACAGAAAAGCAGTGACAAGAATACTAATTTTAAAAAAAATGGTTGTTGACGTCTGGCTTATAGAATGAGTACTGAACTTTTGTTATGTTGAATTAATTCAGGTGACTGTGGAAAAATAGAATGCATATGTACATACATAACCACCCTGAGAAACAATTTAGAAAAGTCTACAAATTATGTCAAGCCATATTAATTTGAATAGAATTGGATGCAAATTTCAAGCACAATTTTTTTAATGTAAAAAGTAGCTTTCATCATAGGTAGACTTTTCCGTGAGAGGTAGAGACATTTATTTTACCTCATAAGTAATCATTGTGTTTTCTTCAGCTGCATTGTCATAGCAATTATAATTCAAGATTTACTGCTCTGGCAGTGTGTCACAGTGTGCCACTGTGAGGGCATTGTACCCCTCACAATTTCTGCCAAATGTTGGTGTTTCAATGACATGAGAAATTTTTTCAATTTATGAGTGTCAAAAGCAGTTCTAAAATCTGACACAGGAATTTCCAGTGTTTCTAAATGTTATTTGTTTAGAAATTAACAGACTACAGGTGAGAAAAAATAGTAATTGTACACAGGATTGGTACAACTTTGGTTGGGAACCAGGTCCAAATTAAACAAATTTTTTTTAGATTTATTATAAATCTAAATTGGGAACAAATTATAAAACACTGTCAGATTAATATCACTGAAGCTGAACAGGTCTTTATTCAGAAAACAGGTAATCATGGGCACGCTGGCCTGCGTATTGAGGATGAACACCACCTGTCTCTGGAGGGAAAGTTCAAGCATCCCATCTATTTGGATCTTGTTGCTACTTCTGAATTTCCAAGAAGAGTGCTTGTAGGACAAAGTTGTTGTTGGACATGTCACAGGACATTCTGAACAGCTACCCATGTGAAATATATGGCCTTGTTCTACTAATGCAGGGAAGATTCCTGTGCAAAGAAATTAATCACTAATTGATTATAAATGCCGTAGAAATTATGGGTTTTCACAGAAATGCTAATGAATGTATGATAAGAATTAAAACCGAGTCAAAACCAAGTCTTCTTCTGAAAGAACAACAGGATTCAACATCAGCTGCTATCCTCATCTCAGATAACCCAGCACTACTTCTATATAGTAGCCATATTAACAACTTCTTGTATTAACTGTGTCACCAGAGGGCAAAGTTTACACAGGCTCCTAATTCCACAGAATGACTTTTCTTAAACAGGATGAAAACATATTCGGAATTGACACCACAAAAGAGTAGCACAATAGAGGAACAAAAGGAGAGGGGGAGCAGTTGGCTTCCATCACTTTCATGGTTTCTTGGGGTGCGGGCAGAGCTGCTAGCAAGCCCCAGTGTTTCTGGGATAGACACCAAATCTGTGCTGAGAGCAGAGTGGTGGAGCATAGGGACAGCCCCTCTCCTCAGCCGTGGCAACACAGTTCCCTCGGAACAGGGAAAAAGAGAATAGTTAGTGTATCAGCACTGCCTCAAGGAATGGGCACACTTTGCTCAGGGTAATAACATTGCTCTTTCAGCATCTTGGGTACCGTTTTTCATGGTTATCATCATGAATGGAACCAATCTACAAACTCAAAATCATTTTTTTCACCAAACATTATAAATAGTGCTTCCCCTTCAAGAGATATAATACATCCAACTTATTAATTTCTTGCTTTGAATATGTGTAATTCTTGCTTGCATCCTTTATGCTGACTCCTTCATAGTCAATGCTATTTATGCAACATATAGGCTTATGCAAATGAGAAGAAAGTAGTTTTGCACAGGAGAAAGTGGACTCACTGAAATGTAAATCAAAACCACAAAGATAAAGCATAGTTTGCACCCTCTTCAGGACTTTCTACAGAAATATGGAGGGCAGAAGCACAATGATGGCTGTTTTTATTGCTGTTTTTTTTTTCTTTTCCTCTGTGACTAATGCCTTACTGTTGTATGTGATAGGCTGCTACTCAGAAGTCAGCATTCAATGTTTGCATTTAGAGTACAAAATAAAAGTGAGGAAAAAAATCAAGTAGTTTATGATTAGGATAAAGATGCAAGTTTTTTTTGTTTTTTTTTTTTTTTCCAGCTCTGCTTTTCAGTAAGAGGGATGATACCTATGTGACTGAAGAAAGGAAAACATAGAAGGAAAAAAAAAAGATTTTGTATGCAGATTATGTAGGACAAAGAAACTTTTTTCTTGTTTTCTAGTATTGTTCCTTTGAATTCTTTAGTAGTCTGACCCATATATGCCGCAAGAATTATTCATAGACCATTCTTTATGGAAACAAGGAATAAGAAGAGCATACCCTGACTAGAAAAGAGCAAAAGAACACATTGTTGAGATGTCTATATTATTAATAAAATACGTTATATACATCAGCTAAACCACAGGTAAAGATCCTACCTTGCTTACCTCCCACAAAGTCAAACGTCTTACTGGAATGGCTTTTCTCCAGCACTGTTGCTGATTTAAGTGTGTGTCCTCCAGGAAATTCTGACATTTTTACTTTCTTTTCATTTGAAAATCAGTAAGAAATCAATGAAAGCTGGGATTCCATGGTTTCCTGTAGACCTGATTCCTCTTCTGGGCTGCAAGATGACTGGATCCTGGTTTCCAAGATTAACTGTAGAACAGATTTTCGAAGAAAATGATGATTTTATTGATGGAAAGTGATAATGGAAAGAACGGTTACATTCAGTAAACAATCCAACAAAAGCAGCTTTTGACAAGCTCTAAGCATTATTTCTCTCTGGCCCACTGTTTCTTTGTTCCTACTGTATTTTCTGTGAAACCATGCCTGAAAGCTATTAAGTGTAAAACACTTAACAGTCATGCAATTTTAAACAGAGTTGTACTGTCTAACAGCTTTGAGAACTTAGAGTATGTCCATGACTTATGAGATAAGCAGTGCAAGAGACATACTGCACCTTTCTCTTTCTGTGACTGTTATTTCTTGTTAAGGTACATACGTATTCAAAAAGAAAAATCATCTGATGTTATTTCTGATACTTGTTTCTGATATTAATTGCTCATATATTCAATAGTAACTTACAATTTCATTCCATGGCATGTGAATAGAAATTTCCCTTCTTAAAAAGGATTTTTTTATTATTATCTATTTATTTATTTTTGGACAAACTAGAAGTAACCAAACCAGTCTTGTCAATCACAGTGCATTTTACCTGTCACAGAGGGTGAATTTAATTGCTTTAATTAAGCTGGAAATCAAACACAGATCTGACCATATAAGGGAAACAAACCCATTGTTGTTAAAACTGACAAAGTGTGAAGGTCACAACTTACATATTAATATATTCTTCCATGTGACCTTCTGTTGTAAACAAAGAATATTAAATGCTGTTATTCATCTTCTTCTAATGAACATATATTACTCTAGAGTCTAATGAACAGATAAAACATCTTTGTTCATCAAATATTTATTAAAGTAATACTTTCTATGCTTACCAATTAGAAGGGTATTTTATTACAAATTTAGAGCATGCCAACTTCGAAATCCTTGGAGACTAAGTGCCTGAGAATGCCAAGAAACAAAGAATGGTCTTCAGCTCATTATCTTCACATGGCTATTTTCAATAAACAAATATGAATATATAATAATAGTAAAACCAGTGTTAGGCCAAGGGAATAACCAGTGGGTTTAGTAATTCCTTTTTCAATTACTGGTCTCACAATAACCAGTTATCTCAGTGTTCTCTGAACATGTGTAAAAGATACCCTGCATCAACGCTATTTGCAAAGAATTTGTTCCTGCTGTCATCCTGTTACAGCCATTGTCTAAATAAACATAACACAATGCAACAGTGTTGTTCAGTAAATACGTACAAATATATGTGCACCAATAAATAGTATATAATGTCATAAAAGCATATGGTATAATCTTTCTGTGGTATATATAAAAATATTCACATGCACACACAGTTTGTATAGCCCTTCCTGTTGACCCTTTGTACCTGACAACAGTTAAATGTCTTAGGGGCACAAGGGTTCACATCTCTACAGCAAGCTGAAATACTGGTGGTAGGCACTATCTACCTACACTTGCATGTTAATATCAAGGAAATGCAATGAATATTCTATGTGGATGTTCTTAGCTTTTGCAACCTTGTCAGCTTCAGTTTTTGGAGATGCCAGTAACATGCACAGATTTCAGCAATCAAATACTTTCTCCGGTGTTTTTGTTAGTTTTTATGAAAATTACTGTCACATAAGTCACTATTAGATTTTTCCTACAGATTCATTAAAACTTTTAGATTACTAATAAATAGAGCATAAAATATTTTGCATGTAGAATAACTACTTTTCTTGGGAAAGAAAGGGCTAAAAATTCACAAGCAACAAGCCCTTACAACTGGATTATCTTTAGCAAATGTGTGAGCAATGTATTTTGATAAACAACAGTTCAGACATTTTTCTTTTTTCTTTCTGGCATCTGATGTTGGAAACTGCATTTCCATAACAAGGACTTATCTGAAACACTCAAAATAGCCAACCTTAAAAATCTGTTAAAACTGACATATTGCTTTGGTTTTCTTGCATTAAGCTGGTAAGAGCAAACAAGGATTTATTGTACAATTTACATAAGGGAAAAGCCTTTTTTTCTCCAATGCAGGACATTGGTGCCCTCTGCCGTCAGTTTGCTGAGTATCATGGGCTTGTTTTTTTCTTTCCAATACCAGTGAAATTGCTCTTAAATTGTTATTAGCGTGTCAGAATTATGCTTAGAAATTACAGTGAAAATGTGAAAATAAGTGGTTTGCTTTTTCTTTCCAGCTCTTACAGACTCCATCAAGAGATAAACGTTGCATACAAAGATCTAATTTTTCTGCCCTCTATAAACAGTTTTCCATTATAGCACGCAAACATAATACACAGCAAATACTTAAACATGCACTCTGGAATTCTTCTGTGTGTCCTGAGATTTGTTTGTAGCCTTAAGAAAGTAGTGGGTGGTATTGTGGGGGTTTTACTCATGTGGGTGACCAAGCTCCACCACAACCGCTCTCTCACTCCCCCTCCTCAAAGAGGAACAGGGAGAAAATACGATGAAAAGGGCTCAAGGGTTGAGATAAGGACGAGGAGATCACACGGTAATTATCATGACGGGCAAAACAGACTCAGAATAGGGAGATAATAAGATTTATTGCTTATTACTAACAAGCTAGAGAAGTGAGAAACAAAGGAAAGAAACCAAAAGCACCTTCCCCCCCATCCACCCTCTTCCACCTTCTCCCCCCGAGCGGCGCAGGGGAACGGGGGAATGGGGGTTATGGTCAGTCTATAGCGCTTCTTCTCTGCTGCTCCTTCTCGGTCACCCTCGTCCCCTGTGCTGTGGGGTCCCTCCCACGCGATGCAGTCCTTGCTGAACTGATCCGGTGTGGGCTGCCCACAGGCAGCAGCTCTTCAAGAACTGCTCCAGATATGGGTCCATAACACGGGGTCCATCCCTCAGGAGCAAACTGCTCCAACCTGGATCCCCCATGGGCAGCAGCTCCTGCATGGGCTCCTCTCCACGGGCTACAGGTCCGGCCTGGAATCTGCTCCAGCAGGGGTCTTCCACAGGCTGCGGTCTCCGTCAGTGCAGGTCCACCGTGCTCCACCGTGGTCTCCTCCACGGGCTGCAGTGTGGAACCCTGCTCTGCCATGGTACTCCATGGGCTGCAGGGGGACAGCCTGCTTCACCATGGTCCTCACCACAGGCCGCAGGGGACTCCTGCTCTGGCGCCTGGAGCACTTCTCCCCCTCCTTCTTCACTGACCTTGGTGCCTGCAAGGCTGTTCCTCACTCCTCTCACTCTCCCAGCTGCTGTGTGTGGCACAGTGGTTTTTTTTTCCCGTCTTAAATACGCTGTCACAGAGGCGCAAAACAACATCGCTTATTGGCTCAGCTCTGGTCAGCAGTGGGGCCCTTACCAAACATGGGGCAGCTTCTAGATCCTTCTCACAGAAGCCACCCCTATGGCGCCCTGCTACCAAAACCTTGCCATGTAAACCCACTAAAGGTATGTGGGTTTGAAACCTTAGTAAGGATAGGTAACATTCAAAACATTCTCAGTACATGAAGAAGTAGCTGTGGTTTAACCCAGCAGGCAGCTAAGCTCCACACAGCCATTCACTCAACCCCCACCTCCGCCTCCACCCCTCAGTGGGATGAGGGACAGAATCAGGAAAAGAAAGGTAAAAGCTCTTGGGTTGAGATAAAGAATGTCTAATAAGACAGAAAAGGAAGGAATAATAATTATAACTATTATATAATTATAACTATTATTAATAGTAATAACAGAAAGTACAAAGCAAGCAATGCACAATGCAATTGTTAACCACCTGCCGACTGATGCTCAGCTTTTCTGCAAGCAGCAGTCCCCCTCAGCCCCATCTAGCCACTCCACATTTATTGTTCAGCATGACACCACGTGGCATGGGACACCCTTTTGGGCATCCCAAGCCAGCAGTCCTGGCTGTGTCCCCTCCCAGCTCCTGGTGCACCACCAGCCTCCTCACCGGAAGGGCAGCACCAGGAACTGGAACGTCCTTGGCTCTGCATGAGCACTGCTCTGCCCCAGCTGGAACATCGGCAGGTTATCAGCGTTATCATCACCCTAAATCCAAAACATCCAAAAGCATCATATCAGCTATTAGGAGGAAAATTAACTCTACCCCAGCCAAAACCTGGATAGAAGTCAATGAAAGCACTTCCAATGATGTTAACATACTCTGGACCTGCCTCAAAAGCCATCGCTGCATCCTACAGTAAGCCTGTCTGCCCATCTGCTCACCTAGTTAAGGGTAAAACACCCTCCTCCAAATTTCAGGGCAGCCCTGCTGCTGGTTAACTCAGTGGAAGGACTGGTGTAAAGCAAAAGGAAAGATGTGGCTGGGATTTCATCCAGAAGTCTTGAACTTAAGAGGAAATTTAAGTAAACTACCACACCTGTGTCAAAATGCAGAGGCAGAGTATAGGCCACAGCTGCTGCTTCTTTAACAGCTTTCCTCAGATAACAAGAGATTATTACTGAGTTTATATACATGTTTATACATGGTACTCAGACAAAGTGATAATGAATGTGGCAAAGACTGCTTATGCCCTATTCCCAGTAAAGTATGAAAAGTTAAGAAGCAGGCAAGCGTGTGTTACATCTAGTAACTACTTGTCCTGGCACCATCTGAGTTTTTCAAATACCTGAAAGTGCAGCTAACTTCATTCTTGAAGGAAATTATGTAAAGTGTAAGAATCAACAGGATATCCTGGGTCCAGGACTGCAGGTTGGAATTCTAACCAAAGCATACAAAGTACAGAGATTTTTTAAAAATAGAGGAGAGCAGCAGAGGAGATTATTCCCTTCTGAAATTCAATATTGTTATTATTAAATTAAAAGAAGATAATTTATTAGTTACTGTTCAGTAGCTGGAGTTGCCCTGTCCTTTGTTTGACTGGAAATAAAGGCAGGTCAAAAGACTCATGAGCAGGATGTCAGGGGTACCGAGGGTTTTGGCTGTCAGAAGAGATTACCAGACTAGAGGCACAGAAAGGCAAAAAGAAACAACAAAAATCTGTATCTTTTGCTTAACTAAACATAAATTAAAGGAATAACAAATTTAGAATTTTCTTTCATTGTCTTGAACATTTTCTTTCAGAAGTAGCATTTAATGGCATTTTTTGATTCAGGTTTATTCTGAGAGATGCTTGCACAAGAAGCCTTCTCTTGGACTAAATTCTGTCTTAGAATCCTTCCTTCTATTCCCTTTATATTTTCATACATTTATTACTAAAAACCATTAAGTCTATTCAAGATAGAACATCTGTCTACCTTTTACCACCTTACCTCACCAAGATCCCCACTTCTGCAGAGTACAAACATGTGCAATGTGTCTCTCCATAAGAACAGACAAGGATCCTGAATTCAAAATACATATGATACGAGAGGCAAACTAAACAAAACCATCCTTGTATCTTCGAAAAACTCATTTAAATTTCCTAACATAACAAAGCAGATGTGAATCTACTGCCTGGAGGTACACTGTGGCACACTTAACACATTGCCAAACAGATGCCCCTATTTGAATCCTCAGATGGCTAAAGTTGTTTTTTTGCAACATACTGCTACCTTTGATGCCTCAGAAAATTGTTATTGAAATCACTCTCAAAATAGCCAAAACTGTCTAGGAACTAACAAGAGCGATGAAATTGTACATATTCTACCCAAGAATATTCCACTTAATTTTCTTAGTATTCACCTGTTTGTGTGGTCTTAAATACCCCAGAAGTTGTTACTTCCTTCAGGATTTACTGTTCCTGGAACTTCAGTGTAATTTCCTTCCAACATCAGAACAGGCAGCAGCTTTAAATGACTGTGACACCTCCTGGGCTAACCAAAAATCTTTTCACAGACATGGTTCCCTGCTCTGTTTAGGTATTTCAGATGGGTCAGTACTTGTAATATTCAGAGCTTAAAATTTCTTATGATGGAGGAGTGTTGGGGAGAATCCTCCCTGGTAGGTTCCCTGGTGCCAATTTAGGCAGACCTCTAGTTTCCCCTGTGGAGAGAGTCCCAGACTGTGCACTTCAGGGAATGCAAATCTCCCCTAAGAAAACTAGGGTTTTACTCACAGCATGAGAGGGTGACTATTTTTTATCACCAGGTCAATATGAAGGGTAAGGTCCACCATCTCCTTTACAAGAAGGGCTCAGGGGCAACACAGTTTAATAGAATGGACTTTCTCTGCAAACTCGATAGGACCTTTTCATGCCCTGTTTAGTGAATTTGTGAACAATGCGGCCATATAACCTGCACGACACATTTATTACTCCCTCATTGTTATACAGCTATTCTTTATCATACGTGCATACACACACATATATATTTCCTACCCATTATATTATGATATTGTAAAAGAAAAGTAAGACCATTCATTTAATAAATCACTGTCCACCTTTGTCTGAATCATTTTTTCTCCCTTTTCCACAAAACAATCCTTTCCTTAAATACACTTTCCATGTCTCTCTATATAGTTCACATTTATTATTCAGAATCCTGCTAACTGTTGTTGAGTGTTGGGTCACGTGGACTGAAACATTTTGCTTTCTCAGACTGAAATATGTTGCTTTGCATTATTCCTGTTCTCCACAGCTATTGTTATTGGACATGGGAGTTTCTTTGGATGGATTATTGATTCTTTTAATAGCATGGGATAAAATCCATAGCTACATTTTCCATAATGATCTCACGTAATGTTCACTGCCCAAACTGCTAGAATATATCAGGCAATCTGTGATGCCAGAAAAAGGGGAACGTGAAGGATCAGAATTAGAAATCTCATTAGGTGTCTTAAAGCTCAGAGATGCATCAGACAGTTTATTGTTTCTTTCCGAACACAAAAGTCAAGATACAGTATTTCAGCATTTCTGAATATAAATAAAGTACTTCAAAAATATTTTAAAAGCTTTTTGTTTGGTTGATTGGTTGTCTTCTTGGTTTGTGGTTCTTGTTTGAATCTTTAATAAGGAGGAAAGACAGTAAATTTTGGATCATTACAAAAGAAAGCATTATGGACTTTTCTTGGAAAAGAAGAAGGAAGACGGAAAAAGGAAGAAGAAAAAGGATTTATTTTTTATTTGCTGTACCAGCTCACATAGGGATCAAATAATAAGTAGAATCAGTGTAAGATTGGAGGAGAGACTGGAGGGAGAAATGGCCTCTGTTAGTGTCAGTTAGATAGGCTCAGCTGAATTGTGAAAAGTCGGGGGGGGAGGGGGCGAAGGGGGGAAGAGTGCTATTCTGCAATGAAACAATGGATAAGAAAAAACTATATTTCAAAATTTTCATTTTAATCTGCCACACCCAGCAGTTTCAGGTCCACTCTACTAAAAAATAAAAAATAATATAAAATAGAACTTCCTTTAGAGATTAAAAGCCCTTTGGTACGTTTTGCTGTTCTCATATAAAATAAAATGTCCAAGTCTCATCAGCAGGAAATCCATCCTTCACTTTGTTCAAAATTTTCCTTCATTAATGAGATTTTAGAAACCACTTTTAGTGCTAAAGATTTTTAGGAAATGGGCACCAAAATCTTGTGGATGTTTTCTCAATCAACACAGAGTAACATGAACAGATAATTTATCCAGTCAAGAACAGCTATCTTGGGGAGGTTCCAATTATGCACATTTTTACAATCAATCTACAGAGAGGACAAGAACTGAAGAGTCACTTCAGAAATTTAATTTAAAGGAGTTTCCACAGTCTGAGTCACTGTGATACTAATTCATACTAAGTAGTTGGCACTAGCATTTTGTTGTGTGCATTTGAACTTTTTAAACTGCTGTTCACAATGTAAAAGATCTCTCAAGCCACACACAGTTCACCTGAACTTTTCTTCTTATGAATGGAGGAAGGTTAATGTCATGAATGCTGGATGTCTGTTACTTCTCAAACAGCTGCTTGTGTTAGAGGAACAGAGCTTTGAAAACACAGTTCTTGCAATCTGAAGGAATTTCCAATCACTTCTTCAGCACCCTTAAAATTAGTGTTTTTTGTTGTTGTTGTTTGTTTTGTTTTTAATGGTAAAATAGTGAACACCTCAAAAAATAAGGCCCTGTGGAAATTATATAAAGACTGAACAGGTGGAAGCCTTTGCCAGCTCAAGGCTGAAAGTTTCTAGCATTGCACATTTAGCTTTGCGTGTGTTGAACAGCTGAGGTCTACGTGGCACTCTCTGATACAAAGGTGCACCTCACTTTTTGAGAAACTGATCTACTTCGAGAAATATTTGGTACAACCAAATCCACATTTTACTCTGTCATTTTTTTTTTCCTTCAGGCAAAATGCCCCATGCTGATAAAAAGTCCTTTTTCTTATATCAGGTTTTAGCAAGGTCAAATTTATGGCAAACTTGAAATTTTCTACTGTAGGAAAATAAAATGGAAGTAGAAGCTAAATGAAATTTTAGTATTTAATCTGGTTAACTTTTAGAAGTTTAAACCAACTTCAGAACTTTAAAACTGCTTTTAAGAGATTTTTTTTTTTTATTTTCACCTATTATTCATCTATTATTCTTCTGTTCTGAGAGTAACAGAAACAGCAATCTAATTTTTGTAGCAACAGGAAACTAAATAGTAAACTAAACCTAAGCTAAAGTGAGCAACAAATGAAAAAGTTTACATGGTAATGCAAACACTGGAGGGGAATAAAAAAGCTGTGAGGATATTCCTACAATTTACTGTAAAAGCTTGGGGTGTATAAATGACAAAAACAATTATCAGAATAGCCATGAGAATGACAATTTTGAAGTGGAAAGAATATAAAAAACCTGCCAGACATAAATTCAGAAACCTGACTTTATTTACAAATCATTGTTTGTAAGCCCAGCGTGAAATCTTTGGATACAAATCAGTTTGGAGGAATTTGATTTGACACCCTACAGCTGGGATGATGATGTAAGTGATGAACAGAGTGTATTGCATTGCAAACACAATTTGTCTTTTTTTGAAGCACTCAGCCATGCTCAAATGTAATGAAACCGATAGGGCCATGTCTGTTGAGATTTCAATGAGTGTGATACTCGCCATTACACTAATGCATGTAAGCTTCAAACTGAACTTCAAAGGAACCTCTGGCTTAGAGGTAGTTCACCAGACTCTGTTTCTCCTCATTAAATCTTCTAGTTAACAATGGTGACTGGAAAGCATCTATATCATGGTAAGAAAGGAAAACACTGTTTGTTTTTTTTCCTGAAAGAGCGCATAAGTAATTGTACTCTGTATGGTATAACTTCCTAAGACTGTTTATTTTGAAAGAAATTAGCTGTTCTCTAATTTTCTAAAACCAAGAAAGCAAAACCTCCAGTTAAATGTTCCTACTCTGCCTCAAAAATGCAGTACTTATGAAAATGAAATTATCGGCACATTACTTAGTGCACAGAAAACCAAACATACTTTCTAGTATGATTGTTTTTAACTTTTGTTGCAACTACTACTGACATTAGACAAAAGAAAATTGCCTGCATGCATCATAGCTTACCCCAGTTCATCTCATAATCACCTTCAAGCAAGCGACTGAACATTTAATTCTAATAAACTGCTAGAGAGTGTGGTGGTAAAATCTTTTGGCTTCATTGCTCACAAGTGTTCTCTTGGCAGTACAGCTACTTCCAGCTCTCCTGCTGTGAAATGTACCACTATTAAATCTTTCACATGAAAATCAAAGAAAAACAAAATGAATGACAATTAATTTTCTTTAATATTATTAAAGTTTTGAGTTGTTTATGACTTCTCCTTCTTCCTGGTTATCACTTACTGTAGTTATATAAATGTTCTAATTTTCAAAACAAATTAAAGCACTTAGCTGCTTGCTCCATCCTAGTCCTCCTGAATGACTAACAACCACTCCGCCAGCATGCCCTTGTCTCTCCTCTAGTGAAATGGTGATAATACTTCTTGGTCTCACAAAGCTGTTCCTTTATATTTATGCAGATGAAAAAGAAAAATATATCCTAGAAGCTTGCCTATTCTAGGCTTTGTGAAGTATCCATGTCTTCTTTCTACTAAGATCCAGTTCAGATGTTCAAATCCAGTCAGTATTAGAGTATGGGACATGGGAGGAGCAGTGGGGTGCAATACCAATGCCATTTAAAACCTCGTATGTCTTGACAAATAGTCTCCACTCAGAAACCCATGACCAACGAGTACTGCAAATTGTGGAACACTGACTTCAGCCGCAAGATGCACCAAACAAGCTATGCATCCTCTACCAACTTTCACTTTCAAAGAAACAATTCCATTTTGCATTATTCTAGCTCAGAGTGGGCCTTGTGGTGTAATCTGCAACACTAAGAAAAGGTTCTGCATTCCTAGACAGAAACTGATACTACATGATTACCAGGTCTCCACTGTAGTATCATCATCATTAATAAAAGTGGCTTTATAATTACCCTGGAACCACTTACAGCTGAGAGATCTGCAGATAAAAAAGCAGTATCCTACAAGTATGCATAATGCCTCTCTAAGAATCACCAAAATCTGCAGTCTGGAAGGGACCTCTGGTGGCCTCTATTCCAATCCATGGCTTAATGCAGGACAAGTTAAAGCAGGCTACTTAGGCAGTGTCTAGTAACATTTTAAGTATCTCCAGGGATAGAGAACCCATGATCTCTTTATGCAACCTGTTCCAGTGCTGACTGCACCCAGGTTAAAAAAAAAAAAAAAATCTTACATCAAATTGTAAATTCCCATATTGTCACTTGTGTTAATTCTATCCCTGTACACCCCTGTCTGGCTCTAACACCCCTGAACCCTTCCTGCATTAGTTAGGTAGAGAGAGAAATATGAACTCCCTCAAGTCTTCTCTTCCTCAGGCTGACCAAACCCGACTCCCTCAGCCTCTCCTCCTATCTCCTGTGCTCCATCCCACCCAGCCATCTTTGTGGCTTGCCACAGGACTTGCTTCTGTATGTCTCTGTCTGTATTGCATTGGAGATGCCAAAAGTGAATGCAGCACTCCAGATGGGGTCCTACAATTGCCAAATAAAGAAACAGAATCAATTCCCTCTACCTACTGGCTGAATTTTTGCTGATACTGCCCAGAATATGTTTGATCTTCTTTACCATAGGGACAGACACATTGCTGACTTGTTGTCCCATAGATCTTTTTCTGAAAATCTGCTTTATAGCCATGGGCCCTCCATTGGTACTGTTGCCAGGGATTAGTCTATCCCAGATGCAGGGCTTCCACCTCTGTTGAACTTCAAGGGACTCCTGCCAGCCCATTTCTCCAGCCTATGTCTCTCTGTCTTTCAGCATACTTACTGTTTCTCCCAATTTGATATCGTACCAAGCCTCATGCTTACAAAGAACAAACTCTGCCCCATCATCCAGGTCATCAGCAACAAGTGGTGCCTCCCTGATAACCAGTCACTAGTTGGACTTTGTGTCTCTGAGCCTGATAATCCAGCTGGTTTTCTGCCCAACTTATCCATTCCACCAGTCCACACCTCACCACTTTGTCTAGAGCGTGGGAAGTGGTGGGAAGAAAGAACAAAAACACTGGGAACAGAGAGGAGAGAGGACACTGTCCCTGCCAGAGCCTGTACAATGGCTGCAGGAGAGCAAACCCTGCTGTTTTAAAGAAACATTCAAAACTTCTGAAATGAATCTGAACTTTGGTCTAGGGCTGGAATGGGAAATCACAACAGAACAAAACACCTCTTGATAGTTATTTTCTGGTTCATTTGGGAGTGAAATACTGCAAGTACCTCATTTGGTTTGCCACTATTTCTGCATCTGCAGTATGATGCAGTCTCAGAAATCTGTGTAAAGATGTGCACTGATCCTGATCTGTTAGTAATCAGGATAGCAGAAATTCAAGAAGACATCCAGAATCCCATGAAAAAAAATAACTTTAAACCAGCACACTTTCAGAAAGGAAAACTTTGGATCTTATTCTGATGTTCAAGACAGAGAGCTGTTAGTGGTTCATTTTTATCCAAACCATTCCACACATCAATGAGAAAGGCTGCTTGGATCCAAGTATTTTATGACATGTCTACTGTAAGCTAGGAAGTGAAAAACCATTGAAACTTATTCTTTTCAAACCTTCAGTTTTAGTTATTTTAAATCCCAGGCTTCCAGTGTTCTGAAGTCTGCATCACTTTAATCACTTGTCAAAACTTCTCTTTCTCCTGAAAGTTTTTAAAAAAAGAAGAGAAGATGCTCTACAGTTTGGCACTTTGTTGAAGGCTTTCTGTTGAAGACATGGATATAACAGGTACTTCAGAATAATACCTCTTACTAAAAAAGACTGTTTTGCCATAAATAGTTAACTCCTGCTGAATGATTTTACTTTGATTCTCTTCCCAGCTGCCTCCACTGTAAGTGGAGGCAACCCTTCTAAAATTCCTGTCTTTTAGCAGTGAGAGGAGAATGAGGCCCTAACAGCACGTAGAGAGATTTTGAAAACATAAAATCAATTGCTGACGTTAAAAACCAAAACAAAAAATCCACAACACTTAGGGCACACAATGGAAGTTTTGCCATAGTAATGTTGGGACTTGGCCTCATAAGGCAAGATAATCTACGTAATTGGTGAACGTGTTTTGGTTGTTTCTTTTACAAGAATGTTTGCAGGATGAAGGCCATTACCCACAGTAGCAAAAAATGCATCTTACATAGATTTGCCTTCCAGAAATGCCCCTGTACGTTATTACAAAGTGAAAATGTGGGAGAGTATGTCTGCAGTATGAAAGAACTGAAGCGGCATGCATCCCTAGAGGAGAGGATGTGCATGTGTGGAAAATCATCATCCCTACCATCAGAGGAAGCTAGGAGATCCCCAAATCTGGAGGTTCTTGCTAAAATAAAGCAGCATCCACTTGCAGGATGGAAGCAGGACACAGCAACCAGATCTACAGAGCCACTTTTCCTAACAGCACATATGTTACTACTGGTGGCTAAGATTTGTCTCAAATTTGGAAAGATACTGTTGATTAACTGTAGCAATACTAAAACAGTGATGGATTCATTTATGAAGTTGTAATTTATTTTTGGAGTTTCCTTGAGTAAGAAATGAACCTGGTCTTAACAGCATGCTATGTAAAACAAATAACTGTGTTTTGCAGGCATACAAAGATAGACTCGGCCTGTTTGAGAATGCAACCAGAGGAGATGAAAAATATGCCAGTCTATTTTACAGGATCTCTGCCTTAAAAGACATAACGCTGTTATTTCAGTGCTATGTTAATTTTGCAGTGAAGCAGTGTGGCAGGACACAGAGCTGCTCTCTCAGGGAGCAGCTAGGCACTGCAGCCAAGCTGCTCTACTGCCTTTTCAGCCAGACAGCCAAAACAGCAGGGCCTATTTCACCTTCTTCATCTCCTCCACCCTTCTCTTCTTCCCCTCCCCTAACTGAACACCACTCACCACTTCCCCTACATCAGCTTTGGTATCTAATGCCACAATAAAGCAGCCAAGCTGCAAGAGCTAATTTTTTGCTAGCAGCTAAATGAATCGAATCAAATCAGCTCATGATGAAAAGCAGGTGGATGAGAGAACTGTCACAAGGAGGTGGTGGGGTGATTTGGGGGACAGGGATGAAATGAGAAAAAACACACCTTTTGAATTGTGGTGAGCTCAACAGTTGCAGCTGAAATTGCACCTCTGAATCAGAAACACCTAATGTTTTTTTCTGACTTCTAGAGGCTGAGCAGAAAGCGAGTGTCACTAATGGCTTGCTATAAAAGGCCAGCTCTGTAAAAGCCTTCTATGGACATACTCTCACACATATTTGTGCCATTAAGGGCTTTTTAGATAATGATTTCTGCAACCAATTATCCATGGCATTGTACATTTGATATGTACTAAAAGATACTGTTAAAAAACACTATCATATAATGTAAATAATAAGCTCGCAGATTTTGTGGTTATTTAAGCAGAATGATCGTTAAATAGAGCTCCTTAAAAGATCTTTCTGAAAATTAATATGTTGAAGAGTTTTAATAACTCCAAATGCCAAAGATGATAGGAATTGTATTCCCTAGTATCAGGATCCATTTTTAAATATCTGCATACCTACTCAGCTCCAGTTACATCTGGTTATAAAGTATTTAAGAAAAACAAGGTACAGCAGTATTTTGCAATTCTAAATGTATGTCACCAGGAAATATCTCTTCAGGTGACAATTTGTACATGGAAAGCATTTTCAAAAGCATTAGTAGCCATAGAAGGACTTTCTTCCTCATGACCTAACATTAAAAAATTGTGATATTCTGTGAAATTGCAATGGCAATTTCCTCTTTGTTCTTTACAAAAACACAAATCACATAATTGCACAATGATATTCACAGTAATCCATACGGCAATAGAAAGAAGAACAATGTATCTCACCTTTCATACGTTCCTTTTTCTGTTTTTTTTTTTTTTTTTTTTTTTTTAAATTCTAGGGAAAGAACAATATCACATTAGGTACAGAAATAATGTAGGGATAGTGGAGGTGGAGGGAAGAGGGAGCGAGAGACAAGGAAATACTGGAAACATTGTTTGAGAATAATAAGGCAAGGGATGCATTGGTTACACAATTATGAAAAAAAAAGTTATTGCTTTGAACTACATGAAACATGAACTTGTATCTTTGGAGGCCTCCAATCAAAAATTTTCAATTTCAGTCTTTAACAGACAATAACCTGCCCAACTCTGCAACCTCTACTAGACACAATATTAGCAACCAGACAAATGCATAACAGGAAATAATTCAGCAATAGGTGTTATTACAAATAAATTCCACAAATTGTTTTTGCTGATAATTATGACTGTTCCAATTGATTTTTCTGAGAACAGTTATGCCAAGGACGTTTTGTTATCAGCAATTATTATTACTCATTAAATGCACTGAGGAGGTCTCAAAAGTTCAAAATAATGAACATCCCTAGCCTAAAATGTCTACAGACTAAAAGACTGTTCCCGAGGAGGAAAAAAAAACAAAAAAAAAATAAAATCTGAGGGGTTGTTTGTTAGTCATGACATTTTATACTCATTTTGCTTCAGTCCTTTCCAGGGAACCAAGTTAGATGCAATGAGCAAGACTACGTGGGTAATGCCTTGCAGAAGAAGAAACACACAGAAAACCGAATCAACAGAAATTAACCACATCAGGAAAATCTGCTGATTCAGGCATTACAGACAACCTGCAGAAAATTACTTAGTCCTTCCCTCTTCTGTACAGAATGGACCAGGATAGAAATCAAATCCTATTATCACATCATACATACGTTTGATGTGTGTTTTTGTCTTGACCCAGAGACATACCTATAAAGTATGCAAAAGTATTCAGACACCAGTTTTCAACTTTTGGCAGTTATCTAGGCCTCTTAGTAGGTGTATCTCAGTACTACATAAAATGCCCATTTATCTTTTATCTGTGCACAAATAATGAAATTCCCTATAATTCTCCCAAAATACTTCTGTTTATAAAGTTTAGATGATTCAATGAATGGAAAGAGGCATGCCAGGTGATTCAGGTGACAAATCATCCACAGCTAGGGACATAACTGCAAGTTAGAAAATTAACTTGAATGTTTGATTCCAGGGGTAGGAGCTGCACGACCCTCTGCTCCCTAGGGCCAGGGTCTACACATACCAGCTCCAGCAATCACTGCCAGAATAGCAAGCAGCATCTTGGCAACAGTTAAATTAAATGTATTCAAAACTCTCACTGGACAAATAACAAGTGCATTCATAAAAAAGTCACAAGAACAGTATATAGGTATTTCCAAACAGAGACAGGTACCATACTTGCCTGACAAAATATGTATAATGACTTGTACTCACGCAGCTTTATCATATTTTTTTTTCATCTCCATACAACTCCTTGAAGGGAAAAAATTCTAACTACTTATTTTTCATTTGAAAATATCTCAACTCAAAATAACTCTGTTCCCAGACTTCAAATGTGAGATATTTTGTTTAATAAGGATGCAGTTGTTCAGTAAACCACTCATTATTCCTCCCAACCTACAGAGATGCATGTTTGTAGGAGGAGATACGCTTTTACTGGAGAGTAGCAAGGGCAACAGCTGTTGGGACAACTGTGTACCTACCTCCTTTGACAGAAAACAAAACAAAACAACAAAAAAAGGCAGTTTAATGACAGCTGTCAAAAAAAATCAAACTAAAGGAAGCCAGAACAGATTTTATCTTTCTCAGCTGAACAATTCCTTCTTATAAGAGCATAGCTTCCAGCTAGCTCCTTCAGGAGGAACTCCAAGTGTAATGCTGCTGTTAAGAGCTCACTGTACAGAAGAAAACAGATTTATTTCATTCCTCTATGTGAATTTATTTTAATCCAACAGGCAGCAAAATGGGACTCTCATATGATTCATCTTTGTATTGCATACAGAATGTGTTCAGTTACTATTTGTTTTCCCTAAAGGCTTTTAAATAGAAATGAGAAGAATTAAGATATTTGGTTATTCATTCCTTAGTTTAAGCAAAAGCCTTCTCCATGTAGAAATAAGAAAACATTAAGAGATATATCAGAAATAAATGCATGATTGTTGGATATAAGTATTAAAATTTGAACATTAGAAAGATCACTTAAACTTTATGCAGAATAATTTGGCTTTTGGTAACATGCACAGAGAGGCATTTTGGGAAGAAAAAGGTTGCGATAATTAAGCAGTGGCTAAAGACCAAAGAGAAAAAAAAAAAAAAAAACTAGTGAAAAAATGAAAGGGGAATATCACCGAAGAGTTCAGATTCTTAAAACCATGTTCTTTAGTGCCTAATTTGATTTTTGGACTTTTTTGACTGAACTTCAGCCAGTTTGCATGCAACTGCAGTCTAGCTATATTCAGCCAGCAGCTGCACCTGAGACACGCTCAGCACTGTAGTTCTCCTTTCCATGTGCCAGGTGTGATAGTTCAATTTTCCATTATTGGTCTCCCACTATGAACTATATTAGTTCTCTTGGTGCCTGGCTGGGGAAAGATCCCCAACCGTACGTGCAGGCCTGGTAACTGAGCCTTGGTTTGGATCACCCTGCAGTGTCACAAGAACATGGCTCATGTCAGACCAGGCCAACACCCACACAGTCAAGCATGTGCTTTCCAATAACTATCAGGTGGATGCTTCGTGAGGAGTTCAAGAGTCAAGGAAGACCACAGTTCAGGAGTGCCAGAGATCATTCTTATTTAGCACCTCACTGAAGAGCAGAACTTCCCAAAACTTCCATCAGTGTTACCCTCACACATAAAATGCTTTTTCAAGCGAAGGATACAGAAATAAGGTATGTTAGCATACCAGCTAATTAAATAACTTATCCTTAATGGCTCTTAACATCTAAATTAGCTTGTCAAGTACGTCTGCTTGAGTTGCAAGCATGTTTGGATCGTTGAACAAGGACTTCTTGAAATCTGACATCAAAGTCAAACAAGTTATTGTGACTTCTTCCTAACCTTGGTTGCAGCCAGGTTTTCAGAGCTTTCAGACATGTAAGACTTCAGCAGCTGTAAATGGGACAGGTGGGTGTTCAACACCTTGGAAAATTGGGTTACTACAGTTTAGGTCAGAATCAGAAACGTGGGTGGTACTGGAGAGCCAGGATTCTCTCCTCAGGACTTTCTCTCTTCTGAATACAGAAAATTGGCCAAGTTAATTTAAGGCCCTTCAGTTGTCCTACAGCATGATCACTACAGAGCCAAATTGTATCAGGAATGTTTTAGCCACTGTCCATCTTAAAGATTTATAAATGAAGAAAAGGATTGTCATTTCACTTCAGGGTAGGTTTTTACAGACTATAAACTAGGAACTGAGGTAATTTGAGAGTAACTTATAGAAACACTGTCATCCTTTCTATCACACTTTTGCAACATGTTTTTGCTTGCATATTCCTTAGAATAAACTACAAATACAGGAAGAAGAAACGAACAATAACAGTTGACATTGTCAGTAAGGCAAAACACAACTTAAGGTCATGGTGAGGAATGCTATAATTTCTATTTAGTATCACACTTAGGAATATGCTGAAACATAGTTCTGGATGCTGACTCTTTCATCAATCTTAGCTCAGTTTCTAAAAGGTAAAATTGTCAAAGTCATGATGATTCAGCACTGCTACCATCCTTTTAAATCCCACAAACAAAATGAATGAGTTAGTGCCATTTCATTACCAGTGTATGTCATTATTACACAACACTTACTGGCTATAAAGCAAAACTGTAGACAGTCATGTTTAAAAAATCCCTTTTCCTTATGCTCCATTTTATGTAATAAACAAGGAATGTACAAGGAATATATCTTAAGAACCACCTCACAGTTTTGCAACTGCTTCCCTATGGAGGATTCAGTTTTCCATTTTGTTTGTGTATCAGTAGCAAGCTGACAGCCACTTGAGGGAATTCCACCCCATCTCTCAGCATACAGAACATGTTCTTCAGTAATTTTTAAATAATACAGTAATGAAATGCTTAAAGCATTTTATTTATAGATATATGTTTATTTATACATATAAAAGATGAGAAATATTCACAATCAGGGATCCTTGGCACATTATGTAAATACATTATGTAAAAGTCATTCCCAGCTTGGTGACTCTCTTCTCATGGGGGCACAAACATTCATACACTATGTACATGTGTATGCTTCATGATGATAATTAAACAACATTGCATGTACCATATTCTCCTTTTTGAATTTTTCATTATCGGGTACTTCCTATAATTGGTGGAAACCATATTACGATTAGTTATCATTTAAGAATATCAAGATAATTCAATTATGCTTCCTAAAAATAAGCCTCATTTATGAGTATGACCAAGAAAATTTCCACTTCAGAGATCTTAATTCTCAAAAGATATTAATGTTATGTTACTTAATGAAAAAACACACTTAAGCTAAAATAGTATAAGACTAACTGCTGTCTTAGAAAATCTATAGGCAAAAAGACTACTACAGAAGGTAAAAGTCAGTGACATGTAGATCCTACGCCACAGATAGCTGGAAAAGAGGTCAGCTCTAACACAATTAAGAAAGGAGAGAATTTCAAAATCTTGAAAAATTGGCTCTCTTAAATTATGTTTGGATTTATAGTGGTTCTGATACTTTGGGAAACTGATGAGCACCTCCCATAGCTAAGATCCTCACAGGAGTTTTCTCTACCACTTCATCAGGCAGCGAGTCCTTTAAACGATTTCTGAGGTGCTAAGCCATTGATTCTAAACAAATAATAAAGTCACATCACGAGCCCTGTGTGGGAGAGCTAGGTGGACTGAGGAGTTGGAGGGATGAGAAGAGATGGTTTCTGTGCAGGTTAATGAGTACTCTTGGTAAAACCATCGCTGCTGTTTCAAGAGTTGGCTTTAACTGTGGATAGCACAGAATGCTGTTATGGTTGGGGATATCTGAGGAAACAAAATGAAACACATCTATGCACACTGAAGAGCTCATTTGGTAGGATTTAACACCCATACACAATGCAAAATTTTTGTAGAACCACCCTTTTTAGTCAGGACTTGTTGGAAATACTGAATTACTTCTTCACGTTCAGACAAATGAAAAATGATGTTTATCTACCCAGAACTGACAGATGAAATCATCAAACTCCGTCTGAGAGCTAGGTCACACTACAGTCTGAACATAAAAGTGAACTAAGTTTAATTCATTAGAATGGGAGGAAAGCACAAAATAAAAAAAAATATAGGAATGTGTAATCTTATTTGGCTCCCATATTGCAGGTTATAATATATGTTTTATTCCATATTTATTTTTTGTTCTAATGATGAGGAAGGAGGGAAGACTGTAGGAACTAGATAAACTGTAAATTAAAAAGAAAAATACACTCAAATATAGATGAAAAGATCTGTATATGTGTATATATATATATATATGTATACACACACACACACACACATCTGTAACAACAGAGTGATAGCAACCAAACCTAGTTTACTATGGAAAACATGTTTGCATCAATAATATTATCTAATAGTTTATTACCATTATTTTTTTTTCTGCAGCTTTCCGTATAACACTATTTTATATGCTGTTTTCTGGAGCAATTTGTGGTTAGATATGTTTTGACTAACTATTACTAGAAAAAACAGGAGAATAAGTAATTGATTGACCAATTATTCAGGAAGTAATTTCTATTCTTATTTTATTACTACAAAAAGCGTATGTTAAAAATAGAAAGATGAAATGTAGACAATTTTTAAGCTGGTAAATAACAACCAAAATGAATCTGTGTTTTTCTGTCATACAGCTGTTTTCAATGCAAGTTCTTGGTAAATTACGATGCTTTCAGACCAGTGCAATGTAGCTGATGGAAATTTCATCAGAAAGGTGCAAATGCTCAATATTTCAGTTTAAAGAACGGTATTTCTTCAAACAAATTGTAGGGGAGGTTCTATGTGTGTTCTTACTACATATAGGTGTATTAACATAATATTTGCTCTGTATTAATATTCATGGTACTGACTATGCTCCTTGAGATTATTTTCAAACATACCTCTTTGTAATTTGAGGTTTGTCAAAGCGTGTGGTATTTGTTCTTCACACCTCAGGCCACATCCTATTACTTTACTTGCATTCAAATGTTGAGATATCCTTTTCACTGTGAGTTTTCTGAAGACAACTAACAATGACTATAACCCCCCCACCTCAACATTTTGCAGTTAAAGCTAAAATGATCTAGTGCCTAATTGCCATTGAAAAGGTCAGTTTTTGGCCTGGTATTTCTGCCATTCCCATCTCACCGGAGCTGCCTCCAGAATGACATGACTCAGAGAATCAGTGCAGTGTGCACTTTTCATCTCTTTCTTTTAAGATTGATTTTTGGCTTGTTTAACTCCCTGGCTCGGTTCATCAGAGAGTCAGAGAAGCACCAAGGGTGGCTTAAAGTGTTGAGAGCTGTAATGTGTAACCATACTCTAAATGACACTTATAGGTTTAAAAAAAATCAGTTTTAAACCAAGCCACATAAAGTGGCAGCTATTACCAACATTTCTTCATGAAAGACGCTTGAAATCAGATTCTTTAAGTCAAACATTTGTTGCAACTACAAACAAAGGAGAAGGGGTGGTAAGAAAAGTGTAACTTGCACAGAAAAAGATCTACCTTCTAAAAATACACTAAAGGAAAGTTTTCTCAAGCAATGTCTTCCTTAAGTGTGTTCCATAACGTTTTCGGTCAACTGAATGACATATATATTACTCTATTTTTTTCTGGCTTTATTTTTGACTTCACTAAAGTTTTAGTCCCACCAAGTTATATGTAGTTTTGTCTGAAAGAGAACTGCATGGTAAAAAAAAAAAAAATTAAAAACAATCCATTCTATTTAAAATTCTGTGTCAAGTCTGTTTACCTTTTGTCAGCTCTCTTCTGTGCCTGACACACACCATATGTGTTTCATTATGATAGCAACTTCACTCATGTTAGCATATGGAACAATTCAGAAGGCACAAAAGTTTGTATGTGAAGTGTATAAATAAGGAAATTTCTGGCAGTTCTAAGAACACATTGGGAAATGAAGTGAATTCAGCTGTGTATGCCAACAGTTTCCCACATCCCTCTTATCATCTGCTTGAATTGCATTTTTTTTCTTACTTCAGAAATAATTTTAAGTATCTTTTGCTGGAACATTTGAGAATATATCCTCACCAAGTAGTCTGATGTGTAGCATCATAACATCACAAAAAAATCCACATAACATGAAATTCTGTTGAACAAATCAGTATCTAATAAATGAGGTACAGTTATAAAAGAAGATATACAATTTTTTTGAGTTATGTTAATAAATCTTGCCATACTGATGGTAAGAATTAAAAATCGGATTCAACAGACTGAAAGTGATAGAGCAGTTCTGGCAGTTAGAATATAAGCCTGTAGTCACAAAGAAGCTTTTGCATATAGAAAAACCACACAACTGGAAGACACTGGAAGGAGGTATGCATACATTTCTTAATCAAGGGGTCACTCATTTTGTATGCACAGCATAAGCCACCTGAAAAAGCAAAAGGGTAAGGAACATAAAGAAATACGGAAAGACAGAGAGGTAAGAAAAAAAAATAATGAAACGTATATTTTATTAAAAACATAAACGATAGTTCATAAACACCCATATCTCTGATGAGGATTTTTTTTGTTGTTTATCAACAATGTTCACACACCCATGGACATTTCTAGCTTTATAATTATGTCTGCATTATGTTCATTATGATACTGCCTTATCTCAGGTCCTTCCGGCTTAATGGTTGCACCATGACTGGGCTGAAAACCACTATTACACATTTCCACACCTTTCTTTTTGGGTTTACAAGTCTCACTCTTCTCAATACCTTATAGGTATTATAGGGCAAACACATCTGAAACAAGTTGTGTAAAATCAGAACTACCCTCTATTTGCAGCCTGAAAGATCAAGAAACATACAACTGTACACCATCACCTTTCATTCATTACTCCATTTGAGCATACAAGTAAAATTTAAGAAAGCCAAGAATCATTTTAAGAAAAAACTCTTTATGGTGACCAAGGAGGGCTTTGACTCTTTGATACAAAACCAGAAGACCTTCTGCAGCGCTGTGCTACTTCTCTACAGGTGTGCCTTTTTGCACCAAGATATAAAATTTGGTTTCCTCCTTATGAATGGTCTCCATGTGTTCCAAATCATATTTAAATGTTACATTGTGACAATGGCAAAAACTTCAGTTCTCAGAAGTGCTACCCAAACATAAACCTTTTTTTTTTTTCTCTCAAAAGTGAGAGAAAAAATTTATCTCCATTTGTGTTATTAATCTATCTTTGATATAGGTAAATTACATTGTAGAAATTTCCGGTGTGAGGCTTGATTTTGTGCTTGATTTTCTTTCTGCTTGTATTTTTTTTTAAGTAAAAAAACCAACAAAACAAAACACTAACATTGAAGACTGCTAACATCCCCTAATTGGGTTGTGTTTAATCAGCAATCAAAAACTGCAACCCATTTATTTTACTTTAATAGGCAAAGACAGAAAACTATTCAGCCATTCTACCTTCTACCTTCTCAGCTGTTTCTGATGTATTTACCTGCAGGTGAAAAGTGTTCTAGAATATTATTTCCTTTCTAAGAACATTTGTTTACAACTTCAGAATTGGATCAAATCTGAAAATCACCATGAACATAGAAGTGGATTTTAAGAGATCACTGAATAGGGGAATAATGTTCTTTCCTAGGATTTATTTCCATAGCAATAGTTCTATTCAACAACAGCACGCTACACTCAGTCCTTCCACATGCCTACAGACTATACTGATCCTACTTAAACTGATTTTGAATTATTTCCTAGCCATTGCTTAGCCTGCCAGTGGGAAATAAAGTGTCCAGAAATTAGCAGAGAAATTGTGACATCACCTTTTGTATAAAACACAGAGGCCGTCTAGTTTTCTTGCACTGCAAAGGAAGTCTTCATTTCTCTAATTCTCTGGAGGAGCCAGAACTACAAATGAAACAGGAACTAAGTGGGAGGGACACAATCACCATCAGGAGCTCGGACAGTCAGCTTCCTCCTCCACTGCTGACTGCCCAGTTCCGCTACCTCCCAGCTCCAGCACGAGCAGACAGTCTTCGGGGGTTCACTAAACACATATGTGACCCCTTCCCCCAGCTACATATGTTCTACCGTCAAAAGGAGCCAGGAAAAACCTATAAGGGCCAATTTAGAAATACATTTTCATTTTTGGACTTTTTAGAAGTAATATAGACCCCCATATTCTTCATTTCCTTTTCTTATCCTTTTCTCAGTACTGTATTTCGTTACAAGAGAGGGATTTGTGGTGGTTTTACTTGGGTGGGTGACCGAGCTCCACCACAACCGCTCTCTCACTCCCCCTCCTCAAAGAGGAACTCCTCTTTCTCCTCCAGGAAGAAAATACGATAAAAAGGGCTCCAGGGTTGAGATAAGGACGAGGAGATCACACGGTAATTATCATGACGGGCAAAACAGACTCAGAATGGGGAAATAATAAGATTTATTGCTTATTACTAACAAGCTAGAGAAGTGAGAAACAAAGGAAAGAAACCAAAAGCACCTTCCCCCCATCCGCCCTCTTCCACCTTCTCTCCCCGAGCGGCGCAGGGGAACGGGGGAATGGGGGTTATGGTCAGTCTATAGCGTTTCTCTGCTGCTCCTTCTCGGTCACCCTCGTCCCCTGTGCTGTGGCGTCCCTCTCACGGGATGCAGTCCTTGCTGAACTGATCCGGTGTGGGCTGCCCACAGGCAGCAGCTCTTCAAGAACTGCTCCAGATATGGGTCCATAACACGGGGTCCATCCCTCAGGAGCAAACTGCTCCAACCTGGATCCCCCATGGGCAGCAGCTCCTGCATGGGCTCCTCTCCACGGGCTGCAGGTCCGGCCTGGAATCTGCTCCAGCAGGGGTCTTCCACAGGCTGCGGTCTCCGTCAGTGCAGGTCCACCGTGCTCCACCGTGGTCTCCTCCACGGGCTGCAGCGTGGAACCCTGCTCCACGGTGGTACTCCATGGGCTGCAGGGGGACAGCCTGCTTCACCATGGTCCTCACCACAGGCCGCAGGGGACTCCTGCTCTGGCGCCTGGAGCACCTCTCCCCCTCCTTCTTCACTGACCTTGGAGCCTGCAAGGCTGTTCCTCACTCCTCTCACTCTCCCAGCTGCTGTGTGGCGCAGCGTTTTTTTCCCTGTCTTAAATATGCTCTCACAGAGGCACAAAACAACATCACTTACTGGCTCAGCTCTGGTCAGCAGTGGGGCCCTTACCAAACATGGGGCAGCTTCTAGATTCTTCTCACAGAAGCCACCCCTATGGCCCCCTGCTACCAAAACCTTGCCACGTATACCCACTACAGGATTTCCAAAAGCAGGAGTAAGCAGAAGATACTGAACTCTTGATGAAAGCTAGGTAATGACTTTGCCACACACTTTTGCCTTTGGGGTTTCTTGGACTAACCCTATTACTTCCCCCAAAATTATCTGTGAAAACACCATCTTCCAATTTGAGCAATACATAAATATAACTTTATATATAATATATATACACACATACAGATATATATCTATACCCACCTCTTTTACAGACATGCCAGCACAGTTTACATTTGTCAGAGCTCAATTTCTGTTATTATATACCCCACAATGTAGACATATTCATAGGGGATATCAGACACAGGCAAGCCTCATTATGCTCTTCGCTGGATAGATATGAGCTCGATTTAACCTGGAAGCCTTATAACTACCTATATTAAGGCTACTTTGCAGCTGAGTTGATAAGACAGAGAAGATGGGAAAGAGAAGATTGCAGTGTAGAGTTATCTGTCCTGCCTGGTCCATTTTGGACAATGTCTCTGGATAAAATTTCCAACTGAAGGCCACCAGTTTCTCTAATATTATTTTGGAAGATTAGAAAATGTCTCAGTTACAGAACTTCTCAGAGAGCAAAGGCATATTGCCTACAACCTCAAATGGGCCCCCAAAATATACTTTTCCCCTGAGCTTGCAAAGGACCATATCTAGTACAACCTGTATTTCTCTCTCACAATGTATCAGCTAACATACTAATTTTCCATAACAAACAAAATGCTTCTTAAAGGCTAGTTAATAAGGACCTGCTTAGGCAGCAGAGAGCTATTTCTAGGAACTAGGAAAATAATTATTTTTTTCTTGCTAAACTAATATTAATCAAAAAGTTGTTCTGTCCTAAAAGGTTACCATGTAACCCAATGTGCATGATTACACTTTCCAATTACATTTGTAGGAATCAAACGATAGTAACATGTTAATGTACTAAATTAAGCTTAATGCAGTAAATAGTTGCTGTTTTAATCCTTTCTTGCAGACAAGTCTTAGAGATTACGGAGCCGCCTTATACCTTCAGAGAACAGTATACAATATATGAGATTTGAATAAGGCTTTTGAACAAATACAGTGTTTTGTTTTTTACGGTGCTTTGAATATGCCTAGTTTGAAGTGTACCAGGTTTGAACAGATACAGTTGGTTGCAGTTTTTAATGGATACAACAGCTGAAGTCTCAGAAGATGATGCTATTCAACCCAGGAATACAAAAGCATTGCAGTTCTTTAGAAGGGCAGAAGTAAAGCTTTCTGTCCCTGGAGACTACAGAAACTGCAAGGTGTTCTGCTCCCAGTGCTTCCTCTTTTATTCTCCTTCCCAAACCACAGTGTGATATTGGTATGCACACTAGCATCTTACCAAAATATGGCTCCATTTCAAGACTGGAGGAAGAATTCACCACAATAGCTTTTTACAGCAATTTATTTCACATCCTTGTATTCCCTTGGCATGCCTATAAAACAAAACACCTACGGAGACATATTTTGACATATTTTTAGTTCCTTGTAAGCTTCATAAATGATTGGGTTTACCCACTGATGGTGCTCAATGGATGTTCATGGCCATGGGAGCAGAGGATTAACACTGTAGAGCAGATGAAATGCTAGCACAGTGGCTACTGATATAAACGTACTCTACAAAAACTTGGCACATTTGAGCCTACTTTAGAAGCAAACACAGGAACTTGAGAGTTAAAGCACTACACCTACTAATATATATTTCTGAACATGGCCAGTATCCAATATTTTAATGGAAGATGGAAGAAACCACACAGTAGGAAAAAAAATAAAAATCAATAATTCTGCAATGTAACAGGTTCCTTCCTAAGTATATGATGAAAAGCTCTGTTATGGGCATGAAAATTCTCATATAGAATTTTGTGCATCAGATGTAAGTAGTATTACATTTATCTATCTTACTGTAAAACTCCTGATCAAGTCATTTTGTTTATTCAGATTAATTCCATGATTCAAGTTCAAGTACCAGTGCGCCCCTTACTTGCCTCGTAGACCAATGAATGATAGAAAGCCTAAGACAGAGTTGAGTTCTCCTCCACCTCAAGTCCATGGAGATCATTTCAGAGACAAAGATAGTTGCAAGACATAGTAGGAAAGAGAAGATATTTTTTTTATCCCTATCTGAGAAGCCATGTTTTTTGAAACACCATCCACTGAGCTAGTGAGAACTGGAAGAGAAAAAGACAACAGATTACAAAGATAGCACGCAGACATAGCTCCCATGCAAAGACTCACCTTAAACAGATAAAAAAATGTCTGTCTGTCCCTCAATACTACTATAGCCTGTTTTTATTTCTTTCCTTGGTTATAACAGTTGCTTTCATGGTAGTTCATTTTCTCTCTCTCCAGACTGCACAGCTGTCTGACGAACAATTACATTATTTACTGAGTTTCATGTTTGCCCATTATTTTGCCACTGACTCTGTCTCCTGGCCTGCAATTATCTACCAACTACAGCAATTCAGAGGAACACCCAAAAAGAGACCTGCAAAATCACACTAGTCCTCAGTTAATACACAAAAATAGAAAAAGAAAAAAAATTGCTTGTCCCCAAGCAGGAGAAAACAAAGCCAACACTCTTATCGTGCAACACCTATGCAAACACAGCATGCACCTGGAAAATTAATAAATAAACAAACCCCAGTGCCAGGAGCTTGTGCCACTACAAGGGTAACAAAGGAACTAATGTACATAATAACGAATGCTAAATCTCTTCCCCATTATATTTCAGGGAAGAGAACAAAAGTAGCTTTAAATACGTCAAACATCACAGAGAGAAACAACAGCAGCCTCAAATCATTCCCTCCTCAAGAGGCTGAACTTGTAAATTGGCCATCAGAAAAGCTAGAGTGGTGGAAAATGCAGAAAAGAAGAAAAAAGCTAAACCATCAGGGAAAAAAATGAAAGTATTACTATTTAATGAGCAACATCTGTGATTGCCATCATTTAATGGTCAGAGTTATTGCACACATCCAAAAATATTTACCACTTTGTATATTTTGAAAGCTAACAAAAGAATCACAAACTGAAACACACTCAGATGTTTATGTAGCATCCCTCTGTTTAATGAAATTGGAATCTTGCTATAATGACCTTATTTTCAAGAAAGTTAGGTTATTTCTTCTTGATATAGCTACATATGTAATATATATATAATATAATACAATATATACTATATTATATATAGTATAATATATATAATATATATATATAACATATATATATTTCCTCCTGCTGTGCCCCCCATGAATTCGGATGTTGCCTCAAAACTGAATCAAGCTACAAGCTTTCTCACTGGGAGTATTATTCCAGAGCTACAGATACCTACCTCATCATCCTGAACTAGCTTGAATACGCCTAATTAAAGTAGAATTCAATTGCCATTGCTCCTTTTTTAAGAGTAGCTTTCCTAATACGTTTATACAGCAGTTATACCTTAGAAGTTTCTCCCATTGCAAACAAAACAGAACAAAACAAAAACAAATAGAAAGCCATAGGAATTTGAAAGATACTTCCCACCACTTTCCAAATATTTATTTCTATTGCCTAGCAGGGAAATCTGCGAGACTCCTTATTTTTCAAGACAAGAAGAACTATCAAAGGAAAAATCTCTGTAGTTAAAAGAGGAAATAGTGGAAACAATGTAACTGATGAATTAATAATGCAAAATGCTTACTGTTAAATTAACGTTAATTCACTTAACCTAGGTTTAGTTCAGAACCTACCTCGAGGTTTACAGACGCTGTTTCACGAGCACAGGATGTGCCCAGAAGAAAGCCTGTGCCAACACTCCTGCTCCAGAAAGCTTCTAGCCAAGGAACACGTGACAAGGACATGAGACTGGGACATGACACTGCCATGAGACAAAACTAGTGTAGGTCACAGACAGTATGCTTGTCAGGTATGGTGAACGTATGTAACATCACTCTCCAAATGAATTCTTCAAAGTATTTTTTTTTTTTCCTAGTTTTGTATTACCCCTGGCTGATGCGTTGGCTCTACCTTTGCAAAATCCAGTCCCCAAGACAGCAGCAAATCCAATTTGTGAGAGCATGAAAATGACAATCTAGAGAACTAGTTTGGAGAATATGCCAATTGAATATAATGCCTTGGCAGACTAACACCTAATGCTTGCATTAACACAACCATTTCCTACTTACTGATACATTCACTCTTGGGCAAAACTGGCAATACTCAAGATGTTCTTCCACTTTTACTTATCAGCAAAAGAATTAAAAGCAATTTGCTTCTGAACCCTAGAGTACTATGTAATTCCATGCCCGTGTTACATCACTTTGAAGTCTACATAAGAAAACTCAAGTTAAACGCTACTGAAAAACCAAAACACATCTTTCCAACTAATTTGCAAACCACTATCAGGTGTTTATCAGTAAAACCCCAGTTACAAAACAAGTGCTATAAACATCACAGGAGGTGCATAAATATTAGTACTTGCTGGTTCTATTCCTTTTCACAGCTCTCAGCTCAGCAAGCCTCGTGACTATCTACCAAGAGAGCCTACATTGTGGCTTCTTACTGTGGCTTCTCTGGCAAACCAGAGATTTCAGCATGCACTGGCAACAAACTGAGTCTGCAGAGGGGAGAATACTCAGTTTAAGATCAAAACTGATTTGTTTATTGTTTTTGTTTCTGTTTATTGCCCCCAAAATCCACTAGTATTATTACTACAGTCTGGGACAACAGTTATCTTGATTTCACCATACAAGAAATGTGCCTTTGAATTTTCAAGCAGACTTTGGGAAAGATATCTTAAAAAGATATCCTCCATCAATACATCTCATTGAACTGCAACTGAAGAAAGATATTATTCGTTTAACTCAGCTTCTCTCATTTCTATATAGCTGTCTAGCTAAGGAATAAATGGGGTTATAAGGACTTAATATACTTAGAGCTTGCTCAGACATTACAACATCCTTCCCTCTGCTTGACCCTAATAGTAATCCCTCCTTTTCCCCAAGGAAAACACAGGATTTTCTGAGGAAGGGGGTGTAAAGAGATGGAGAAGGGAAGATAAAAAGTCTGTTTATTTCTTCCTCATACACACATTTAAAACCCCTCACTTTTGAGTGTGAGAAGAGTGCTGGTCAGTATTAAAGTCAATTTTATTTTTGTTTCTCCCAAATGCACAATACTTTTGCTGTCGTATTTTATTTTAAATGAAAAACTGGAACAAAAGGTATTTAATTCTTCATTTATAAGAACAATGAATCCTGAAGCACTTCTAGCCAATATCAGTAAACACTACTAATATTTTTCCTGAACTGATCAATGGACAAATAGTCAACAGTGTTGAAATTTACAGTATTAATATCAAACTAGCAGGTTGATAACGGCAAGTTCTTCCTATCCAAGTATTCTTTCTAGTTGAAGATTTAGATTCAAATACCTAATACCTATTAACATACATTTAATAGTCAGAAAGAAGCCTTGCAAAAATAATTTAAAAAATAGGTTTTGTTTTTGAAGGGAGAATCTCATATCTGGAAGCACAATTATATAGTTCATAGAACTGAATGATCACACTACACAAAAGGCATTAGGTATTTTGCTCTGATGTCTCTTTTCAGAACAAAACCTATGTTTGTTTCTGTAATGCTTCATGGTTTTTGAAATGCACACTGGTTTGTTAAATGCTAGGAAAAAAGTCGTCTTGGCCAGTGTGAATATTCCCCAGCTTGAAAAGAACAAAGAGAATCAACGTGCACAGGAAATGCAGTAAAACAAAGTTTTTATTTATCTCAATGCAAGATAGCTTTTTTCCCCCATAACTATGGTTTAAAATCCAAACAGTCTTTGATTTACCTATTGAGAAGATGAGAAAGGAAGGATGAAAGCGCATCTTATCATAAGGTAAGATAAGCCGCTGCACCTCATCTATGCCACACTAACTGCCTTGTATACACTCTTATCCTGTGGTAAATGTGAGTTCTATAATCATTACTCTGAACTGCTGCTTTATTAGTTTACAATATATTTCCAGAAACAACAATGAACTATCTAAAACTGGTAAATATTTATTTTCTGACATCTTCTTAGCATGTATGGCAACAAATAACCAGCTTAAATACCATTTAAATTGAAATTAGAACAATGGTGTTTTTCTTCCCTGTTTTGGAAAACATGTGGTAGGATACTTTGAAATCACTGCTTGAGGGTATCATTCGTACTTGCAGCCTAAGACCTTTATATGTCATTGACTGGACTTCATTTTGGCATCTGTTACAAGCTCAGAAAATACAATAATAAACCAAGTGCTTTAATATATAATGTTATTATTATTTGAGATGGATTTGTCATCCTTCATGATGAAGTTTTTCTAAAAGAGAAAAAGTAATTGAAATACGTTATTCATTGTGGTTTCAAGAAAAGCTATACAGGGTTTATTTTCACTTGTTTAGGTTAGTTGGCTGATGGCAAAGCTCCTTGGGAATTAAAAAAGGAAAGAGCGCAGCGGGGGGTGATCGAGACCAGATGAACATTTTTAAAGGCAACAACAAAACATTTAGATACCATTCAGTTTGTATATATGAATTATACTAGTAGCTTATAATCCTATGATCAAGGTAACTGGAGCTTTAGAACAGAAAATTTGAGCTCAGATATCCAGAAAAGGAACTGAAGAAAATATCAAACTCAAAATGTGAAATAGCAAGACTAGCTGCTCCAAGCTGCAGGCCAAACTTAACAGTTCTGGCTGGCTGTCTCAGGCTGCATCAGTTGACCTGTTGGTATGCACTGAAATGTTGTGTAAAATAAAAAAGAAGTGCCAGATTTATCTTCTCTGATTTAGCTACCTACTGGCTAATACTAGATAAAGTAAAAATTTGATTGTTATTTAAAGCCTGTCTAATTCCATTGAAATTGAGATGAAATAAAAAGAATATTTAACACAGCTGAAAAGGAAGGAAATCTCACCCACCCTCTTTACTTTCTTTCAAACAACTACTTCTCTCCACTTCCGATATGCAATAAATGCCATGCAGTAAGATAGATAGCATTCATATGTGTGTGCCACTACTATTAAGCACTGCAGGTGGGCAAGATGTACTACAAAATCCACACTCCAGGAAACACACCTTCTGCTCTCTTACTGGATCTGTTTGTGTGGGCAGAAGTAGTCCAATTTGTTTACAAAAATGATTGCTGTGTTCTGCAGTTCTTCTTTACAAGAAGAGACACACCTTGGAAGATAAAAAATCAGATAAGATAAAAAATCAGATATCTTTACTAGGTGAAAGAGAACAATAGAGGGTACTAAGAACTGGGGAAGGAGGGAAGGATTCCCCCCCCCAAAAAAAAAAAATCCTACAAACAGTGCTGAACAAACATGAGCTTAGAAGGGAAGAAAGGAAAAGAGATAGCCAAGTCTAAATGAAGTCCGTACTATAGAAAATCTAGTTAGATGCATAGTCAGAATACACAGTTAGCTAGGGTCACATTGTTAGATATGAATTAACAGTATCAAAACTATCTTTATGTAGTTCTGGTTGTATTGAAATGAAATTATAACTTTCATCCCTGAGTTACGTGCAGCGACCACCAGCATGGAAGTAGTGCAACCGTGTGAAGCCCAAACAAGATTTATTATTCCATACAAAAGCATCACTTTTGGAAACCTTATGAGAGCTTATTTCGGTTTTATTTGGCTTTTACACCTCAGAGGGAAAAAAAAGAGAGTCAAGGGATCAAGTTATGAGATTTCAGTGTAGTTTCAGTGATAAAATAGAAGTGTCATTCTCATTCTGTATGGCAGTCTTCGGGTTAACCTGGGACTTCAAATTTCTGTAGGTATTGTTCTAGCAAGGGTATTAAGTTTAGAAAGAGCAATGGTGGCATAAGAAAGTACTGGATGAAAAAGTCATTTTTTAGCTCACTATTTTTAATCTCCAAGGCCATCTTGATTTGTAAAGGTTTAAACACCCTACAAGGAAAAAGAACCTACTTAGCATGGCATATGGGGGCTGTTTTGAAAGCCATAGCTAATGATTATAGAATTAGTCTGTGTAAAGAGCTACAAATACTTGTGCAAACAATTCACCAAACAAGCAAATACAAAAGTCTCTGCAAAAGCTGTGACCTCATTGGGGCTTGTTTACAAATGGTAGAGATTTGTTTACTTAATCACATTAGAGCTGTCAGCTAAAATAACATTAGAAGCATATCCAAAGTTCCTCCAAAAAAAAAACATACTGAAAGTTCTTCTTGTATGGACTGCTTATAACCTAATGAAAGTTGATGTATATGAACATGCGTACTTTACTCACATCATTTGATTTTATTAATTTTTAGTAGAACTAGCCTAATGATTAAAGCGATAAGTGTGAGAATAGCATTTGCAAGAATGACGCTTCAGTAAGCAAGCTTTAGAGAAACTGAAAATCCATGCAATACACTAATAAGGCACCACCTGCCTGACTCCCATGGTCCAGCTGCATGCTCCAGTGATTTTCCGAGGTGGATATGATGTTAACTACATGGCAGAGAGCATGCTGGAGCCATCACACAGTAAAGCAGTGATCCATGTCTTTGTTGTAGCAGAAAGAAAACAAAATAAGAAAAATGAAGTTTCAAGTCTGTGAGTACCCATTCTCACCCTTGACACAGTGCTCCATGCACTATTCTGCATATTATACTAGAGCAAATGGAGTTCTCTGAATCCTATTTGCAAATAAGAAAGAGCGATTGCAGCAGGAGCCTGGGCATAGTCAGAAGAGTGAGACAAACCAATACTGCATTCAGATTGATTTTCATGCTTTTGAAGCTGTTAGACACCTGCTGCCACATCAGCATTTTAAAATGCAAAGGGAGGGGAAATAGCATTTTTTCTCCTCCTGGCAAGTGGCTGCTGATGTTGCTCACCTTAGTAGCAATCTCTCCATTTGCATCAGTAGATAATCATTTGAGGAACATCTTTCTCAACATCCTCTTCTTTTAAAGCCAAAGCAAGGCATTTAATTTGCAAATAGAAAACAAAATATTGTGTTGTGCAGTTCAGCTTAGGACATATAGAGAAATTAATTTGTATTAGAAGCAGGCCATTATATACAGTTTGTTAGAAATGAGTTTTGGAAAACAGCTGTACTAAAATACAGTGCATCTGTTTGTGAGAAGGGGAAGAACTATGCTTTACTCACACAGGGAGATGGAGGTCTCAGTGGAAACATCCCAGAGCCAGAGGTCTGCACAAGAACTGGGCTCTGTGATGCTACTGGGAGCACCCAGGAGGAACACCCACCATCCTCCCACACAGCCCCAAGGACCCTTTTCTCACCTCCCACCCTGGCTAAGGTCCCTGCCACCCCGTCACCTCCCTTGCAAGCCCTCCGCATGATTTCCCCATAACAGCAGGTGATGATAGCAAGGAATTACCCAGTAGCAAAAGTAGTTGAGTTACATCAGTGAAAGATAACATAAAAAATGCTTAGGAGTGTCCTTAACCCCTCCACACACATGGGGCCTTCATTCAGCTTAAAAAAATCTGGCCAGCACTCAACCTAGTAATCAGGTGATTATTTGAACATGGTAATGCCAGCAGGATTGTTAAGTATAAGGATAAATTCAGCTGTTCTTATAGGGTAAGACTTAGAAAAGCAAAGCTGTTCCCTATCACCTTGTGTTGCTAACCAACTGGAAAGGTATTTCATTCTTCCTGTGAAGTAGAAGATATAGGTTCTCTTTAAAATATGTAAAAAAAAAAACAAGATAAAAGTAACATGCAGAACATCACCTTTTTTCTTGTCCAAATTTGCATTCTTACCAGGATTTCTTTTATTCCTAATTAACTTAAAACCTACTTCCCACTGCCTTTGAAAAAAAGAATCAAAGGACCCTTGGAATGGAAGTACCAGTAATTTTCAACTGAACTTGGGTGTGTTTTGAAAGTTTGCCCTAACTTAAGGACTCTGTGCTCTATTAGAGGAAAACCAGAGTTCTCCATGATGGGACAGATGTAGGTCAGTCAGTAACCTGTCCTCATTCAACACGTCACTGAAAAAAAAAATCCCCAAAACACAACAGGACAAAGGACTGGCCTGGGTTTTAATTTCTCTGTAAACTGAAGAGTAAATATACATACACATATGTATATACACACACGTGCTCACATGCCATGCACCCCCCATCTGCTCCACTGCCCCCTTTGGTTTGTGCTTTATATGCAGGACCAGTATTTTTAGACAATGTACCTGGGGTCTCAGTCAAAATCACCCTTTTCTGACAATGCTTTTCACCCTCATTCATTCAGAAGTTTTTTTCTTTGCAATTCACATAGATGAAACTGACAGATATTAAATATATATAAATATATAAATGACCTCTCTACAGACAGACAGCATAGATACAAGGAGAGTGATTTCCTTCATATTCATTATGATATCTGTGCAAAAAGTAGATAAAGCCACCTGCATCTCAATCTAGCGTTTTTAACATGAGAAAACTTCCCGTTTGTGTAGGTTATATAAAAGGTTATGTAAAGGCAATTATATTACATGAGTTTAAAGTATATAATAACTACACATGACACATTCCTGACTATACACACAATTCATCTTCCTACGTGAAATAAGCAAACACCTTCCTGCTGAAATTGTGTGTATAAAGTATTTTAGACAGCTTCTCAAGTCTAAGCTTTTTTTTTTTAAAGAAGGACGTATACTGAATCCTGCAAATGAAATAAAAGCAGTAATTGAAACCTTATTATGCAAGAGTCCAGTCTGTTCATGAAGCTTAAAGGAAAATTGAGAAATATTTCAGAGCTTATGTACAAGCCAGCCTTGGAATGAGATGGTAGATCCATAGTGGACAAGATGGTAGGGTCTTTAAGAAAAGATTTAAGATTTTCCTAAGAGATGAAACTGAAAGGTCACAGTAATGATTTGATAATCCTCTAGTCTATTCATATTTCACAGCCTACATAATCTTCAGTATTTCACAGCATTTGTTGCTGTGCTGTAAGAAAACATTTAAAATCTCATGTTTTAGGTCTTCCGTCAGTTGATTATACTGTTTTTCCTGCAGTTGGTCAGAAGTGGTTTCAGTTAAAAACTGATAATAATGCAATAAGAGTCCATTTACCACTAAAACAAGAAACTTCGGATGCTACCTAGATATGAAATACCCAGATTGCAGGTCAACGTAGTCAGTCTTTGATGATCATGATATTTTGGACCCAGCAAGAGTCTTACCTCATGAGGTAATGGTACAAATTTGAAAGGAAAAGGAGACAGAGTGGAAGTAAGAGGATAAAAAGAAGATTTTTCCATTATCAGAGGCATGGGAATTGGGCTGACTGCTGGGTCAGTCATACTAATAACCCTTTGCTGTTGCTAGACGTGACATCTAGTGCCACCTCAGCCTCAAAGACTGAAATGCATTAAACCAAATAGTCACTTGGCTTATAACAAGTATAATTTAAAGGGCTACAGTATCCGTGAAGCCAGATCAAGTGATCCAAAGATCCCTTACCCCTTAAGTTCTGTTAGATCTAACATTCAGTTTGCGTATTATAATAAAATGTAACCAAAAAAATTAAGCAAATGCATCTTTAAACATTTTGATTTTGTGACTGACAGGCTTGCAACTGCTAGTGATATTAAGAACCCAAGTGATATACTTCACTACATCTTTAAATTACACTCACATATAAACCACGCTTTAAAAACTGATGCATTAAATTATTAATTAGTAGATTACACTCATACAATAATTACGGAATTTGGATATTAAATGTACTATAGCAGAGGGCTGTCACATCAATAATGAGTTGTAACTGATTAAAACGATTTTCTAGGTCTTGGTTAATAACTTTCCCTTCAGAACTAGATGTCATTAATATACCAACTGGTCCTTAGACCAAACTCCATGGCTCTCCATGTCATGTAGTAAGTGTTAGAGATAACATTTAAGGATTCATTCATTAAGCTTTTACCTCCAAGGGATATGGCAATTTCTACAATCTCCCAGGAGAGTTTGGTGATGATATTTTGTCAATATGTGATAAGGCAGGGTTAAACTGCTTTTCTCACTGCTGCTTTTCAGCATATATCTACTTAAAGCACACAGTAATAGGTAAAGGTTATCTTACTCAGACTCGGAAACAGGGCCACAGTCATATCCATCATTCCTGAGCCAAGGGCTGAGAGACATGAGAAGTATTCTCATATTTTTCAGAGGTTGTAGGAAAGAAACCATGCTCAAGGTTTTTGTTATAATTTTGCAGTGAAATGCATTTTGCTTGTGAAGCTTCAACCAGAATCTGTAAATACAGACACTTGAAATTGCATGTCATTTAATTTGAAATGGGATATAATTCATACCAGCACATCCTGATTGTCAGCCACCAGTGAAATGAGCTCTACATTTTAATACACACATAAAAAGAAAAAAGAATTTGCACTGTGACAAACAGCCAATAGGACTCAGATTATCGTTTAGTGACATCACAGATGCACAGTACAGTTTACCTATGACACCATTTGCTTTGGTCCTTCTATACATAAGGGACTTTTTCAGAGAATTTCAGAGATAAGGTAAATTCCAATTGGTTTCAAGAATAACAGTGAATGTGAGTCACTTTTTTAAATAGATATGTAAAAGAAAACAGTATGGACTCTGGACAAATACTGATGTCTCCATGTGTTGATATTACTTTTGTTAATGTAAACTGTTGCAGTCAAACACCATCCTTAGATGGCAACATGAAGCAGTAACTTTCCAATTGGAAGAGAGGAAATTTATTTAGTTTTCTATGAGCTCCCATTCTTCCCATGAAGGAAGGAAATTAATGAAACCTACAAAGCTTCCCATATGCCATACAAACAGATATGAAGAGGTGATGGTCTTAGCAGATGTACAAAACAGATCACTTAGTAAGAAGAAAGCCCAAAATTTAAGTATAAACATGCTTTTCATTTCACAGATCTGGAAAAAAAAATGAACATTATATATTTTAGCACCAACTATAGAGATAACATCACTACAGTAGATTAATTTTCTTTCTGTAGCAAGAAGAGCATAAACCCTGCAGAGTGTTTGAGAGCTGATGTGATGGATCACAGTGCAGTAGTTCTATTACGATTGTATTATGCAAATGTTTTTATGCCATCCTAAAATGTGTATGACACATTTGATGATTCACTGCACATAAAGACAGATTATTGACTTTATACAACCCCAATGACTTCTGCAGAGATGTGTGGATCTATTAAGTAAATAAATACGTTTACTGAAAAAAAACAAAAACAAAGAACCCTATTTGTGAGAATAGAAGATCCAACAAAACTGAATACATTCCTGAATACATTCTATATTCTTGATACTAACAACAGAGCTCATAGTATGACTCCTCATTCTTGCTTGCATAAATAAACACAAAGGCAGTAGTACATAAAGCAGAAGTGTAATCAGCTTCATAAAGACCTCCAAAATGACCTTTGTTTAGGGCTGAGAAGTAACTCAAGACAATCTCATGGTCAGCAAAGCACTTCTGAAAAAGTGAACCTGGTAGCTCAACCCAGAACTCGATTCTCTCCTAGACCTGACTATGCCATGTTGGGAAAAAGCCTAGTTAAGCATGTTAGCATGTTCAGCAAGACCTTATGGGGAAACAAAGTTGCATCATTCTTTGTTTCTATTATTTGTTCTTCTCCATAAGCTAAGTTTAAGCACATCATGTGTAATCTAAAGACACAGAGCACTAAACTTGTTGGAGACCAATCTGAAAGACATATTCATAACCTTCTTGGTTAACATCGAGGAAGTAAAACTGTGGTTTACTACTCAATAGAGCAGATCAAAAGTTCCTCAAAATTTGAGGAAACGTTGAAGATCAAAGTGCCAGAATTGAAACACTTCCTCAAAACATCCAGTTTGGCTTTTATTTTAATAGTATCTTGTATCATGTCAAACATCTATAAAATCATACAAGAAATTGGATGGAGCAGAGTACTCAACATTAATGCTGTGACCCTGACAGTGCTCAGAGTAGTGTTAGGCAGTGGCAGTTCTACTTAGGCCCTTGCAAGCACCTACACTAACACAAGTATCCGATTTTTCACTTGCATCCTGATGCCTTACCATGACTTCAACCCCTTCAGTTATGAAGGGGGATATCATCTGTACTCTAGATCAAAATTAACTCAGAGCTGATACAACTCAATTTACAGATGTTTAGGAATTGAGCCCTGAACTTAAAAGGTAGAAAGAATATCTTCATTAGTTAAATTTAAAATTAGATGTCAGCTAATGCTGTAAGAACTGCACTTAGTGACACGTTTGAACTTCTGAGTACTGGAGGAAGAAGAGACAAAGAAAACTTCCTCCAAATATCTGTACTTATTCACAATAGAGCTGGTTATAGAGTTTCCTGTCACTATAAACCTGAAATAGATTTAAACAGCTGAAAGGCTCCATATTCCATTACAAAGCCTTCCAGTCCTTTCTAAAAAGCAATCTGCCATGCACTAAATTGAAAGTACTGTCTGATTTGCTGAGACATCAAAACTTCATGATTCCAAAAAGTTCTTAGAGTGACAGCCATGATTAGCTGTTTGCAGCAGTGGCTCATTGCTGTAGGGAGGAGAGCAAGAAACTGGGAAAACAATACAAAAGGAAGGTCACCAAGCCAGGAGCTAAAAGAATATTTAGAATAAGACAGACTTGCTTTTAAATGTCTCTTTACTGACACCAACTGTGACAGCAAATACTTAAGACATACCCACGATGCAACTGTTGAGCTCTTCTATGCTTAGGCAGTGTATGCATAAGAGCATGCTGCTCCAAGCTGTTACATATAATTTCAGTTGAAAACTTATTCAAAAACTGATTCTTCTGACCATTTGCTAAAGGAAACAAATGTGTGTGTTCAAAAATCTCATTTCATGAGGTGGCCATTTTAGAAAGTGAATATATACATAAATATAAAATTGACACCTATTTGCAACTTGTAATTGAAGTACAGTAACAGTAGACAGGATAGATCTTCAGTAGCAGATAGCTATCATGTGGTCTGCAAGTGGAAATATATTTGATCCCAAATTTGTTGTTGTTTTTGTGTCTAAAACACTTTGACATATCCTCCCATCAATTGTCTTCTTCACAGTCCTCAGCCTGAGAGCAAGCTACTGGGCAACTTCCAGTGCCCAGGCCAGCTGCGCCTCGTGGACCCTGGGGTCCCCACCAGTGGCTCACCTGCAGCTCATGGATCCATGACCCTTGCTATCTTTGCTGTGGTTGGGACCAGTGCCACCAAGGAAACAAAAGGAGGTATTCCTGTCTGCATAAGGGGTACTATATACTATTTGTTTTGTAAAAGCATACCTGTCCACAGAAAATAGAAAGTAGGATATTTTTATTTTACTGTACCCTTATCACAAAGAATACATTCTTCTATTCCTTTAGTTGCAGTCTGTCTTTTCTCAAACTTCAATTCTTTTTTTTCCTTCCAGCAGAAAGTAAACGTTTCAGTAGTCATCAGCATTTTAAGTCAATATTATGCTAGATAAATTATTACATCATACTGTAAAATAGGCATAGTTCTTCTGTTTTCATTCTGCTTCAAAATCAAGAAGTGGGCACACTTTTAGAAGTGCCTCTGGAGGGAGACACAGCCCAAAAAGTAGCTTGTACCTGACATATGAAGAACAGAATTAGTGTGTTCTCAAAAATCCAAAATATACCTATTTTAAAACATATCCAAACATACACAATAAGACTAATCTGTCTAGATGTGACAATCTAAATTCTGCAGAATTCCTTTAACCCTTCATTTATCTTACACTATGAATTTTGCTGTAGAGTTACTTAAAAGGTATATTTAAAACTTACGAAAAAATGTTTTCTGGATTTCAACAGCAATGATAACCAGTATACTAACAATAGGTACTGTAATCATAAATCCTTTTTCTTCCTGAGATTACTAAGGTATTCTTTAATGTTCACATAATTATTAAATCACTTGGGGTTAATCATTTGCATTTTGATGTTAATACACCACCCTTAAGCTACAAGAGCTTTAAACACTATTACAAAATTTAATGTTATACATACAAAGACACGCAGATTAAAAAAACATAGCTTATTTAATGCATCAAGTAGAATCTCACTACAGGTTGAGAATTACAATAAACCACAGCCAGGAACAAATCCAGACAGAAAAAAAATTTAAGTAGTACTTTTTACCATGCAAAGTCTTGCTGCCAAATACAGGGTCTGACTCTGCCTTCATTGAAATAAACAACAAAAAAAACACTTCCCCACATATCTACATATACAGGACAGTGGCTCTACCTATACTACACATTAAAAAAGTGCTCCTAAATAAAAAAAATATATATTATACAATTGGTGTAATTAGCCCATACCTCATATACCCTCTTTACTCTTTATCCTTTTTTGAAAAACAGAGCATTTTGATAAAGCCAAATCTGGGACACATGAGATATATTGCAGAAAATAATTAGAAAATAATTAGTCACCTTATTTGAATACTGCTTTATTCTACAATGTGCCAGTAACCATTCATAAGTTTACCATCAAATGTTTAATATTTTATCTTAGAAGCTCCATTTAACATACCAATGTGCTAGGTGAACAATTGCTCTAACACACTTTCAAACTCTGGAGAAGCCAAATAGTCCATGCACAGGCCAGTCCTATGAAGTCTCAGACACATTTTGACAGACTGTCTTCAGGAGAAGTACTGGCTAACAGAGCTCCTGCCTTGTGCCTCCCACCATTCTTTACTACTCCAAATCTCAGCAAAATGAAATTTTGCTGCTGTTTTCTTTTGTGGACAATGGACACTTAATGGAAAACCTTTTTTGTTGTTCTTGTTTTTAAATTAAATCTTTCAGTACAAGGAAGAAGCTAAGTTCCCCATCCCCCCACGCAGGAAAAATTGTCTCACATTCAAAACGCAAGACAGTCAATAGATACATTGGCACACCTGAGGCTATATTGTAGATAATAGAAATACTGCACCACCCTGCCCCAACACTTCTCAAAACTCTTCATTCATATACATATAACATATGCATAATATTTTCTGAGGAACATGCAAGCTTAGATATTGGTTGACTTACTGTTCTATTCCCATCAATAAAATACTTACTAAAAAACAAAAATAAACAAGTTGGTCACGAGGAGACGTCTAGGGAACAGAAAAAATAGGCAAGTATGAACGATGGTTCTTGCTAACTAATATTTTCTCAGCCCCTTATCACATCTACTTATCCTCCACTGAACTTACTGCTGTTTGTCTAAAGCATTTTTCTTCCAGGTATTCGTCCAGTCTCCCTTCACACCCTCGTAAATGATTTCCTTTAGCCAAGGTCATCCACAAATCTATTGCTCACTGTATGAAGAGCCATCTCCTCTTCTTCCCTTTTAATCTGATTGCCACTGATTTCTCCACTGGGGGCAAACAGGAACATCAATCCCCACTCACCTTCTCCATTCCAGTCAATAACTTTGCAGACCACCATTATAGACCTTCGCTGGGCTGAAGAGATACAGCCCATCCAATAATTTCTTATATGGAATTGCTCATCCTTCCAACCCTTCACTGGACCTTCTAAAGTCAGAATAATTTGGGTTAGAATGGGCTTCATTACTCAACCCTGCCTTCTCAAAGCAGGTCCAATTAGATCAGATTGCTTAGAAAAATTGTTGGATTTCCATTCTTGGAGGCAGTCAAGACTCAACTCTGCAAGATGCAGAGCAACCAAGTCTAATTAGAACTGCTTTGAGCAGGGGACTGGACTAGTAACCTTCGGATGTCCTTTCCAATCCAAATTACTCCGATTCTGCTGCTCGTTTTTTGAGATTGCCAGACCAAACCCTCACATAGTATTCAATATTCTAGCAAACCATTAACTCACACAGAAAAATAATTATGTTCTCTACTTTGCATCTAGTTCTTTTCTAATAATTTATTTCATTAAAGTTGGGTTTGGGGATGATAACATTGGAGCTGATGTTACTGTGGAATTTTTCATCACAGCCCCAAAAATTCTGCTCGAGAGGCAACAGTTAGCTTCACATATAAAATGATGAGCTCTAAGCTAGAATTTGTCTTCTCCACGTGCACCATTTTAAATTTGTCTGCACTATACTTTGTGCCAGTTCAATCTTCTTGTAACTGAAGCTAACAGAATTATCATATGGACAGATTGAATATAACAGGTACAGCTATACTAACTATATACAACTATCCATGCGTTTTTCAGAAAAAAGATCTAGCAATTCATTTTAAGTGTGCTTTGGTAGTAGATTGCATTCTCCTAACATTTTAACTTTGCCTTGGCTTGAAGTTCTTATCGCTTTAAAAGCACTTTCACACAAAAAAATAATTAAAAATCACTAAAACATTTGTTTAATATGTGAGTCACTAGGTAATTTGGCTATTTTTATAGCATCCATTGCATTGAAGCACAGTAATAGAATAACTAAATAGAGCTATATTATCAAAGATAATTTCCGAGACATCTCTCTTGTGGTGGGTTCACCTTGGCTGGATGGGCCAGATACCCACCCAGACTAATACCCTTCCTCAAAAGGGCAGTGGTAGAAAATAAGGTGGAGAAACTTGTGGATTGAGATAGAACAGGGAGCTAGATCACTTACAATTACACTCATAGGCTGAACAAACTCACCTTGAGGAAAAAAGTTTAACGTATTGCCCACCAAAACAGATTTAGGTATTAAGAAAAAAAATATAACCACATTCCCCACTCCTCCTTCCCAGGTTCAATTTTACTACTTTCTTAATTCCTCTACCTCTTTTCCCTGAGCAGCACAGGGAGATGAGGACCAGGGGTTGCCATCAGTCCATAGCAGCTTCTCTCTGCTGCTTCTTCCTTCTCACACTTCTCCCTTGAACAAGCACAGGTCCTCCACGGGGTGCAGTCCTTCAGGAGAAACCTGCTTGCTCCAGTGTGGGGTCCTCCCCAGGCAACAAGTCCTCCTGGAAATACCCACACTGCAGCCCATGGAGGACAACACACCATAGCAGGAAGTTATCTGCTCCACCATGGTCCTTTCCACAGGCTGCAGGGACACACCTACTCTACCATGGTCTTCACCACAGGCTGCTAGAGAACCTCTGCTCCAGCACCTAGAGCACACCACCTTCCCCTTCTCCTCCTTCTGATCCTAGCCTTCAAAGGGCCATTCCTCACGCCATCCCCTGCCATGTGAGGTTTGGCCTCTCTTCCCCAGGCTGTCCCCTAGGTGCTACCATCTTGGCTGTGGGGCTTGGCCATGCCCTGCAGTGGGGCCACTGGAGCCAGTTGGAACTGTGTCCAGCACAGGGCAGCCCTAACCTTGCCTCATACAGAAACCCTGCAGCCCCCCTACCACTGCCTGGGCACATGAGTCTAGTAAGTCATATTTCAAGCTTTCTTAGAGCCTTAAAAATCAACCCAGATCAACTTTAAGCTGCTTTTTTAAAGCAGCTTTACTTTTTCAAACAATTGATTGAAAAGCCAGTACATTCCAAACATAGAAAGATATAATGTTCACATTATAAGCTATCAAGACAAAGCATTCCTGAGAACTCAACTCATTCACCCAGAAAAGAAAGGTGTTCTTGCCCAACGTACCTGAACTTATTCTTTCGTACAAAGGTGCCCTAGAGAACAATGAGATGAAAACACTGCAGGCGAGGAGGTAGTGAAACATATAATGACTCTTTCAAAACAAATACAGGACTCAAAATAGGACTCCAGCCCCGTTAGCCTACTAGTTTCTGTTGAAAGACTAAGCTTTCCCTAATTCTGTGCATGGCTAAGGCATACCTGGTGCAGGGTAATGGTAAAGCATATCCACGTGCTCTTTTCTGTGTGCATATCAGGCTACCTGCCTATAAAGACAGACATGAACAGCTCACACAAGCTGGAAGTTCCTCGAAGTTGCTTTAATTTGCTTCTTTTAAGGCATAGAGACCCTAATTTAATTTGCTCCTTTGACAAGCCTGAGGCATAGAGTTGGAAGTGGCAGAGTACTCTGGGAAAAAAAAAAAGTCAAAGAGACCCTTGTTCTAACCCTTGGGGGTGATGCCAATAACCTATAGTATCCATACACCATCTAGAAGTTCTCCTACATGGTGTCAATTTACAATCAATGTTTGGAGAGGCTATGATCACACAAGGAAGTCAATGGGCTGCAGAAAGAATGAATCCAAGAAATAACCAAATATTTGAATTTAATACATAGTATTAGGCTTCTTTTAAAAGAGATTCGTATCCCAAATTTCTCTTCCAAAATTGAAGGAATTATGTGGAATTAGTCAGCCTTGAATAACAGAAGTGTGGGCATTTTAGTCAACTGCAAAATAAACAGTGCATGATTCTACCTGATACAAAGCAAAGGACTACTGATTCTTTACAGCCATGCTTTGTAAAGCAGGAATAAAATGCTAACCGCTTTTGTGATACCCCATTACGCTTTCTTTGCAAAAAAAAAAATAGCTTCATAATGTGCAAAATTCATCTAAAAATGGAAGATCTAAGATGAAATGGACTGATTCCTCACTATCTGTGTATAAATATTTAATCTGTTCATAGTAGAAAGGGGAAAAAAATCATTTCAAACCTCAGGACTAATGCATCACCAGTGGTTTGCACAAACTCAGGATAAGAAAATAGAGCAAAAAGCAGCAGAGAATCAGATGAATTCAGAAAACAAAAACAGGGAAGTTGAATTCTGACCTTATTTATGGCTTTATGCTAGTGAATTTCATCCAAACTCCCTTGTATCCTGGTTAGAAAGTGAACACATTTCCTCTGCTGTCTAGATTTTTCCAATTGCAATTAGCATATAACTGCCTGCAGTACCAGAAGTCCGGTACCTGTAATATGTAGAAGTTGTTTCAAAGATTAAACCTACTACAGAAAATTATGTCCTTTTTCTGAGGAGTTTCCCAAAAAAGAACAACAGGTTCACAGTTTCTGAAAAACGCTGATTTTTAGGAAAGTTGCGTTCATGAAGGGAAGTGGCAGGCAAATGCAAGCTATAGTCAACTTAAATAGCCTATGGAAATATTAGTGGCACCACATACAAGCACACCTGGTGCAGAACAACACCCCGATATTGTAACATTGAGCATGTACCATGCCAAGCAGGTCTTGCTCATAACCTGTCCACTGGCTAAGAACCTGTGCTATTGACAAAAATCTGTTCACAATTCCCCTCCCCTCAAAAAGAGGTAAATATACTAAATTAGGCTTTCAAAGCCTGATTTATATAGATTTCATGTGATATTCTGCTCATACAGATAAATGGTAGACAAATAACTGTGTGATGGACTCATAAGATTAAAGTCAGCCATGATAAAAGGCTAGCAATGGCAATACTTGGACTAACCAGAATTACTTCAGTCTGTTAATGTTAAATTGTTGGATATCTTTCTGCACATTTGCTCCAGATCAATAAGGTGTTTTGGAGCAAGCCCAGTATACATTCATCAGTTGTCAAAGAGCCACATGAGGCTATGAAGACATGTAATTGCTCCTAGTGGAAAAGTAACTGCAGTGAAGAGTTACAGTGCTCTGATTTCAACCCCTCTAACCCACCTCTGTTGCAACCTGCACAAAAAAAACATCTTTTTTTTTCCCTTCATTACATGGAATTACGTAGTATGAATATTAGATTATTTATTTCGCAAGGATGCTAATATGCTGGAAATTATATAAATACATATCATAACACTCATCCTAATCACAGTGTACGGTGGAAATAAATATGGGGAGGAAGGAAATAGGAAAAGCAAAGATGGTAAGCTAGGAAAGAGACATACAAGAAGCACAGCAACACAGTAGTAGCTGTGCAGGAATTACAACTCAATTTCTTACTCTAAGGCTCTGCCAGTTAGGCTAAAAGAACTTTACCAGCAAGACTATAGCTTTGAGAAATTCAACAAGTCTTTAAGAAACGTGTATTAATTTTCTTATCCCTTTGATCATGCCTGGGACTGCTTGCCATAGCAAGAGCCACACTGAACCTTCTCACTGTAATATAATGCAGTATTTACTCTGTGTATATGCATTGCACAATGTGCCTTGAATAACCTCTGGTAGTCTCTGAATCTTTATTTGCATTTCCTATTCAGTATATGGAATATGCCCTTTCCTTTCCTACTCTGATCTTATCATATCCTCAAATACATCAGTTAACGGATGAAATCCTCATACACATTCCCTGTGCAGGAATAGCAGCCTGACAGTTATTGCGAGAGGAATTCAATATCTACGGAGAATGAAGATTTCAAAAGGATGAGTGAGAATTTGTACCTCAAATTGCATTTTCTATTAAATACTGAGCTTCCTAAAAATATCATGACCCTGAATATACGATAACCTCTGATTTTTGTGTGCGCTTGTATTTTAGTGCTGGAAGATTATTTCTTACTTCCTCTCCCCCCACCAAACCCACTCATCACCTACCTCCTACACATTGCATCCTTCAATCAAGTTTTCCATTTCACATTTCCTGACCTTTCCTCCCTCCTATTGCACATCTCCATTTATCCAACTTTATCTAAAATGTATTTTGTTTCATACCTATCGTAAGCCTTAAACTGGAGAGCATTAGTCTCCTATCCCCATTAATTTTCTGAATGCGTTGTGGAGGAGGTACTGGAATCTTTGCCTATCGCTGGTGAAAGCTTTGTCAGATGGATTCCCTGAGCATGAATCATCATCTCCCAAATCATCATTTCCTGACTTTCAGTGAAAATATAAGCTGGTATTTAATTATAATGTGAAGTGTGAACTTTTTAAAACATTTTGGTGGAAAGGGGCATGGAAGAAGAAAAACTGAACCAAGTAAGGTTGCCTCATACTTCAGTAAAGCAAACTGGAGCAAGGGTTGAAATCCACTGTCCTATAGGTCTCATGGCCATTTAGTAAAGAATCTGCTGCATTGTTCTGCTTCTCATTTCAGAATAGAGCTTCAACAGAAGTGAAGGAGTCCCATGTCAGGCTTACCCTGACAAATAGGGTTTCTCAACTGGCAGATTCAAGACCAGCATGCTAGGATGCATGGTAATTGATTTAAAATAAACAGTATTTCTTGATAAGTGTAAAGCTATACAAGGTTGCACCTAAAAATGCATACTGGTTTTTGGCTAGAAAGGAATATAGTACAGGATTCTTTGTGCTGCTGGCACTGACAGCATATGGATAGTTTGCGGCCACATCCAGAAGTAGTCATTTAGCTACTCGGTACAGTCAGATGCCTCAAGTTATCAGTAGTAATTATGGCTTGAACCTGGAAGATTTGAACCACTGCTGAAGACCAAAGTGACTTAATCTCTGAAGAGGTATGCACACAGACTTTAGCCACTCCCATGACAGGGATGATCATAATTGTCTATTAGCTTTAGACCAAGGACACAAGGCCAAGTATCAGCACAAGCATGACTATACCTATACAGTGTGAACCTGTTGCATGTAAATTATGTCTTGTAGTAGCAGTGTCGGCCTGACTGAAGGACTGTGGATTTCTAAGAGAACTGCCAACTACAACCTGAGCTAACATTTACAGACTAAGGTTTTGCAGACTTACCCTGCTCTCTTCTCTCTGCAGATCTATGTCTATTGAGATTGATAATAATGAGAATGGTTAGGCTTATTACAATCTCTAAATAATATATCAGCTATGACTAACAAATAGCTTCATTGTAGTCTAATAGCTATTTATTAACATAACTAAAATAAATTAGGAGGTAGCTTATTCATGCAGTCAAGAAAACGAGCAGTTAAGATGAGAAAGATGAATGGAATTTCTGATTTACCTATTTTGTTGAGAGAGAAACAGATATATCATCGCAATTAATGTGTCTGTTGCTAATTAAAAGCAATGTTTGCAATGATCATTTCTGATGTAATTTTACATTTGGGTGGCTCATACTTGACTAGGGAAGCTTTCAAACCTGTGAGGTAATTTTTTGCTTTCCTTGCTTTTCTCTCCTTTGTGTTTTATGATTCCTATCATCATCACTACCATTAGGTATTTCCCATGTAGCATTACTTTGTACAGTACAAGGACTTATTTTTAAACAGCACTTTCTTATATAATACTGTATTCCACATTACACAGCAATTTCACTCAACAATACCAAAACCTACACAGCATGAATAAAGGAAAACGGTGAATTAAGGTATTTTCTGTGGCTGACTGAAGAAGTAGAAGCATTAGGATGGAGGTCAGTAAAAAGATAAAGACAGATTATGGAGAAGAGACCGACTTTCAGATGCATTGCTGCATTGCATATCATAAAAATTAAATAGCAAATGTGGGAGTAGGTCCTTAAAAAGTATAATATCTAGTTTACATCAGGTAAATTATGACAAACTGCTTAAACTGAAAACTTGCTCCCTCTAAATTTGTATAATTTGCACTACCTCCGGTACCAAAAAGCATTTAGTTTTGCTTATTCAAAGGTTGATCTAAAGGTCTCTGGTATCAAGAGAGATTGAACTAGAGATTAGCAGACCTAATCAATATGTAGTGTTTTCTTAAATAAAATTAGTCTACTTAGGCTTCAGATTTTCTTGGGAGACTATGCCAGGAGTAGAAAAGCAAGAGGATTAGGATGAAATATGGGAAATAGGGAGTGCAACTGAACTCTCAAACAACCAAAGAAAGCTGACAATTCTAGGAAGTTTTCCTTCCCCCCCCCCCAGTAGTTTGAAGGCAAAGGAATTTTGTCTAGGTCTGGCCACATGTCAGTTCAGCCAGTGGAACAAATATATTTTAAAGGACCAATGCAAAACATTTGAAAGTTATCGAGGTTGTTTCTGTTGATTTTAATTAGTTTAAATCAACCTTTTAAAAACTCATTGATACTTCCCATCTGACATGAAAGTGGCATATTCACCAATCTCAGTATCTCCGCTTAGCTTTCTCTTTTTATTTTGCAGTAAGGGTTATTTGCTGTTGACAATCAAACCACTAAAGCCTCATTACACCAGGAGAGGGAAGGTGGGGGGTGGACACTCATCTATACATCTCTGCCAGTCAGCCTCTTCAGTGACACACACAACAGCTTTGCTAACACCCTTGTTGGATAGAAACTCCATTGTGTGAATCTGTAAAGGTTATATTGTAACATCGCATGAAATCCACTGAATACAGGTCCAAATTGATGTTCACTTATGAGTTTGAAGAATTGCTGAGCTTGTTCTCAAAAAAAAAATCAGGAACTTAATTCACTAAATTTCTCAGGAGTCCCTGGTTCTGACATTTAAGATTACTTTTGCTATTTCATATGGAATAGTTTTGAAATATGAAGAAAAAAAGTACTGATACCATATAAAAGTAATTCTCACATGCTTGTTCCTTTCTCGTTTTTACTTACCAGATTGGCTAGTCAGGGAGAATATGAAGACTTGAAAGGTTAATCTGGACCTAGTTCAACCTTTTTCTTTTTGTGTACCTTTTAAAATGATAGGTCTGGATTAAGTAACATAACAGCAAATAGCATTTGTCTAAAAAACCACTTGTCTAAAAGCAGTATTTGTTGTAAGAAGTCATCAACTGGGAGAAATCTCTATGTCTAAATAAAAGAAAGGGAAGTAGCAGTAACACAGAAAAGGTACACACTTCCTTACCTAGAAAAAAAAATCTGGCTTTAGACCTTTGATTAGCTTATTCAGAGAGAATAGGGACAGCCAGAGAAGCTTTTTTTTTTTTCAGTTCTGAAGTAGTAGTTAGAGGAGCTCTGAAAGACAGGAAGCACTAAGGTTATCTTTAGAGGGACTCAACCTGAGAAGTCTAACAATGATGGACTATTGCTAGTGCTGAATAAGGATGGGTAGTAACTCCCTTACCTTACTTGGAATTCAGGTTAAGTTGTAGGAAGTAACCTCTTCTGTTTTCATGAAGAGGGAATGACCATCTGTTACAGGACCTTGTTTCACACTGGATGGTTTCTTTCAGCAAGAAACCAGCTTGTGTTTAAAAACAAGCAAAAAGAAGAAACAAAACTTTACCTTCAGAAAGACAAAAACCCTACCCACCAAAAAAAGTCCCCCATACTTCCCTTTCAAGCAAACTTTCTGGTTCTACAATTTTTCCAAGTGCTCTCAACTTTGGCTTATAATATAATAGGAGTGCTGCCAGAGCACCTAACTCCAGCAGCCTGAACAGTGACCAGGATAAACACAGAGCTTAATGGCAGATAACTCAACTTTCAAGCAATTTCATCAGGCAGAAATAAACTGCTTTCTCCTCTTGCAGGCACCCTTTTTAAGAAAACTATATTGATTTTTTTTTCCTCAGATGGCCATACTGACTAGTAAGACGATGCATTCCTCTGTCTGCATGGGCATTTTGAGCAGCAATTGATTTTTGGCTCTATGGGAAAACAGTCACTATTGAGTGATAAACTACAAAAAAAAAAGTGTGTGCTTCTTGCTCTACTGACAGAAGCATAGAATTAACATGAACAAAACCTAATTTAAGAGAGAACAAAAAAGTACTCCCCCCAATAAAGCTTTCAATTTGTGACCACAGGAACCCATGGTAGAAGACTAAAGACATCACTAAAATTAAAAAGAGAAGTGTATTTAATCATTGTAATCTTCCATTAACAAGTCTATCTGTACAGTAACTGCACAATACAGCCAACTGAGGTCCCTTTGTGATTGATCATTAAAGATCCCATGGCACTTTTCATAAGGCTAGAGTTATCTTCTCTGTCCTTGCCAAATTCAATCACAACTGATAATTTTCTTCTGCCTATCTGTATTTTCCCTGCAGTTTTATCTGGATAAGACTTTGCTTTTCATTTGCTGGACAAAAATTGTTGTATAATATTTCTGTGTGCTATTAAATAGCTGCAGTTTTCCACCTTAAAGATTACAGTATTAGATGAAATGATTTCTGTATTATGGATATGACAACATTATCATAGTTCTTCAAAAGCCTGTGGTAATTTGCAGTATGAGAGTAAGCCAATTTAGTGGATTGGCTCCTCAGCTGAAGAGCGGGACTATGGTAGGACAATTGCTTTTTCCTGTTTTGATGACAGCAGTTTTACAAACCTTGCCACTAATAGCAGATTCAGGCCTGCAGAATCAGCATTGCTTGAGAAGGTGCTTAAGCAGAGAGAAAAAATTGACTGCACTGGAATCGCAGTGCTGCCAAATGAGCTGAGCACAAGTTAACTTTTTTTTTTTTAAATGCACCTGTATGCATCAGAAAAGTAATCTATTATATGGACTTCAAGTTTTGAAAGGAATGACAATTATTTCTTTAGATGAAGAGTTAATCATGCTAGATAATAAAATTCCATTCAGTGCAGGGCTAGTTTCTAATGCAAGCTGTGTAGTCTCCATGAAGGAAGAACTGGAAACAGAACTCAAGCCCAGACTCACATTACAGCCTGGTTAAGAAGTTCTTGACTTACTACAGCTTCACAAACCATACAATGTAAGTCTTATCAGAGCCACAGTAGATTCTAGTAACCAATCTTAGTTTGAAGACCAGGTTGTAATTGATTTGGAGGGGTGGTGGTGTTATCCACCCACTGAAAGAAGGCAGAATTTTTCTGTTTTTAAATAGTTTTAGTAAGATTCTATTTGTTTCTAACAGTAAGCTACACATAATTTCTTAAGTGGTATAAAACCCCCTACAACCTGGTTGATAAGCCTGTTTCTTTCCCTTTGCAAGGCAAGAATTTTTGGCTAAAAACATGTCTGTATTTCTAGAAATTCATGTTTAGAACATTTTTCCTTTCATGTTTTCAGGATATTTAGTTTTGCTCTTTTTTTTTTTTAGGGCAAACTACCCCCAAAACTTCTATCAGGTCTTTTCTTCTGGGAATTTTCTCTATGTACCCTCTTATTAAGATGTATACATCTGTAACTTACGATTTTTGTCTCAAGTCCACCATGGTTCTGTGGCAACATGTCTTACATTAATGTACCAAAACCTCATACTTTTCATGAGGTGGTTCCCATGAATTGCTATACAAGCCAGCTATTGCAGAAACTAAGAGCAAGAAGAGCTTGTGTTAGCATTTCCAAAGGTTCCAAAGAACTGATACCAACCTGTATGCCAAGTTCAGGGCTGGGTTCTGAACAACTGCTCTTGAAGATTAGGAAGGTTCAAGATGCTGAAGAGGAAAGATCACAAAGTACAGGTGCTATTGCAGTTTCCCACTCTTTTTGGATAAATGGGAAGGGAAGCAGGTTCAAAAGCCAGCCTTACAAGACTAAGCAACACTGACGGCTGTTTGACATGTTCCTCAGCATTATTAAGACTTGCTTTGCATGGTATTTATCACCATTTCCTGCCCTAACTCAGCAGCTGCTTTAATATGAGAAACAGAGTTAACAACAAAGCTTTACTGAGCGCACTCAGATGAAGTCACAAAGGATAGAGAGGCAGAAGGGGAGCCAACTTGGAACCACTTCAGCATTTTAGAAAGATTTAGAGAGCCAAGGTTCCCTCTTCCAGTAGCCAACTTTTCCCCATGTCATCCATAAGTTTGTAGCAGAGCCACTTCCCACCATAAATGGAGATTTAATAATAATTTAAAACATAACTACTGAAACTGCATTTCAGCAAATCAGAAAACTAACTTACTTCCTAAGCACTTCAGAGGTCAACTTGAGATGTTTCTTTGGCAATCCCCTACCACAATTGATTAAACCAAAAAAAATAAGAAAGTTTTTTAAAAAAACTTTTCTTTGCTTCTTTTTACTGGCAGCATAACATGAATAAAAGCAAGTCTTATCAAAATAAAATGAAAACAGTTTTGATTAGAAAAAAATCATACATTTAAGTCTACTCATACCTCAGGAGATTATTCAACTAATTAGTATATCATTTAAGTAATTAGCAAGACAAATGCTCTGATTAACATGGAAAATAGCTTATGTTTACACAATGAATTTTTCATATTAGAGGTTCTTAGAAATCAAATACCTAAATTCCCACTTGGGAAAATGTGTTCAGTTTTGTTAGAGTTTGATTACAGTTTTCTAATTTCTTGAAGATTATACAAGTTTAATCAACTCCTGACCTTGTTAGAAGCAATGAGATAATACTATTTCAAATCCTAAACTAAAACTACATCTGCAATTAGACATGAATTTTCACTCTCAAATTTGGATCTCCAAACACTGATTTAAATCAAATGATACCTAATTCTTTCAGTAATCAGCCCACAACAAACTGAAAATTTAATAAGATCTAAGCTCTGGGGGATTTCTTCATATCAGACTATACAAACCAAGTATATTGGTTATGCAATTAGACTGAAATGGACAGTTTCTGAAGTAAACACCCAAACGTCTTTCTACTTTATAATGTATTCAGGATGCCTTTATTCTTTATGATCACCCTGCCTCCCCAGCCCCACTACAGTCCTTTCTATAGTTCAAGATCAACTCTAGTTCAAACTATGATTTTGCTTGTATTAAGCTCTAATACTCATGTACAATTTATAGTATGCTGTTTTAAGTTACATCTTATCCATTTGTCCCATCACAGAGCATGCCGATTGTCTGAAAATACTGAAACTGATGGAAAGGCTCACTGGTGGCATACACTAGCCTAGAGATGTCATGTTTCAGGTGAGCATTGCCAAATTATTTTCTTCTTGTTCATTGACAGAATTACTTTCAAGAAGCAAGTTTTTTTTTTTTTTTTAAATCTATCCATCTGCCAGAATGTTTTCTACCAACCATTGATACTATTTATTACTAGAAAATGAAGTTAAAGAAATACAGCAACTTTAACCTTCCTAGAACTAAAAAATCATACAGATCTCACTATCATTCAGCAAAACATATCAGATTACAGTAATGCATCCTGTTAGCTATAAACTGAGAATTTCTGTCCCTTGCTGTATTTAGTTGCAAAGTTGAGTCTCCAGTGGATATCCCACACACAGGACAGACTCTGGATTTGTTATGACAGAACTAGTGCTTGATTTTTTTTTTTGATCAAAGTAGAAGTCATATTTGATCACAAGGATATTATGCATGCTTTTAATGAAGTTAAATAATGCATAGCTGCTAGAAAAAAGAGACACACAACTAAAATCCCAGGTGCATGAAAAAGTTGCACATGCAGTCTCCTATTTCAGAACTTTGAGTGTTTCTGAATCCAGCAAGTTCATTTAACATAACTGCTTTATATAGCAAAAACTAAGTTCCAGACACAGAAGAGTTAGAAAGGGGTTATAGTTTGGCATTACGTGTCCAGCAGAAACTATTCCTGGTTCAGAGGATAGTTCTCTATACTTACGCAGCTGACATATGTTGCTTTAGGTGGCTGGACAGTGGTTGTATCTCTAGCAGCTGATAACAGGGAAGCTAGTTGTTTGAAGTAAAATAGTGAAGTTTAGATTTTTTTCCAAAATCTATTATTAGATTAGGTTTAGAAAAAAACAACATGCCTTACATTATGTTTGTATACACACACACCTTTACATATTTACAAACTCATGGAAAAAAGTCCATCCCAACTTGCCAGCTACGAACATACACTGCTTGGTTCAGGACATCCATGAATCACACTTTGTTGGACTCAAGTAGAGCATCCAAGTAGAAATTTCATTATATGATTACCTCACTCATATTTAAGCATCTGTTTTGCATTGCTGCTGAGAAGAGAGTACCGGGCTGAATGGACTTTTGCCCAACCTATGTTTTTTAGTCCTTAGTTACTAAGGTACTGCTAGCACCCCAGAGAAGGCCAGAGCTGCCCTAGGTTGCTCTGGGGCAGGGACAAGCATGGGCTGCCTCTACAAACAAGAGTTTTGTAAAAGTCTTGCTTGTAGATCACCTTATTCAGAGGGAAAACAAAAGCCATAAGGAACAGCTCTACCCAGATATGTTGAAAATCATGTTAGCTAATAACATGCAACCCTAGGGCATCATTCCTGAACTTTTATGCAACCTATGAACAGCAGATCTTGCATGATGTTTAACAGTTTAACTTGAGATAATCTAGGGACATTAATGCTAGTAGTGTCACATCATGAATTCAGTAAGTCATAACATGCCATGTGATCACTATGACAAATATATGTATATGTACAGTAGTAGGAAAAATAACCAGTAAAAGTCTGAACTTATTGGAAAACAGTTACATGCATTGGTACATTGATTAAATAAAAAAGCAAGTGGTCCTTAAAAAAAGAAGTTATCACTGTATTTATTCATTGTCATTTTATTAATGCCAAGAGAAGCGATTTCTTGAAATGCCTCAAACTAGTAGCCAGAATAACTTCTCGGCCAGTTTTGTTCACTTTTGTTAATATGGGTGCTAAGAAATATCCAGATATTCACACTCCTACTTCATTTCCTACTCAGCAGGTCTTAAATACAGTTTCCTCCATGCATTGACTGGGGTTGAAAGAGGTAATTAAATGCCTCATCCAAAAGTCACACATGGGGCAAAGTTAAGCTTGGGTTTATACTGTGGGACGCTTGTGGCTTAAAAGTTATTATTTTTAACAACTCTGTGCACAAGATTATGCAACTTCTTGATTTGCTCTGTTTGGACCCTGAAGTAGCTTGATAAGATATATTTACGGGTGAACGTAAACGCAAATACGCACGCAGCCCTTCTACTCATTCTGCAGCGCTCCAACATATTACACTTGCCAACAGAAAGATATCACATAGTTCACAGACTGTTTTTTTACTTAGGATCATTATTACTATTTATGTTGTATCAACACTGGTTAGGAAAGCCTGCCAGCGGTGTCTGTTCTGTGAGGTACTGTACCAATAGTATTGGCTCAGGCAGCATTTTGAAATTAAGCAGAGAGTTAAATGATGCTGAGTGAAGTTGTCCAGCAAATGAGAATTATATCTACTACTCTCTACCTTTAAAGTAGGCTTTTATACCTAGGGTGCTGGTTTTACTTGAATTCACTGGGACATATGTGGTTAACTCACCAATTTATTTTTGAAGACAGATATAGAGCGGCCTTTAAACACTACCCTTGCTGTCATTAGGAGAGTATTAATGCTTAAAGCTCACCTGCTCACCTACAGTGTCAAAACCTACAACAGCACCTACAATGGTTTGTGTAGCTGGCCAACATCCAGCAGAACTTTCCTTGTTTCTAATGAACAAACTATATTAGGCTCTTTTAAACATTGACAAGAGGATACAAGGAAATAGAAACAATGCAATACGTTCCTTAAAGTGCCTCTAATTCAAAACTACTTTCAAAACAAATCCACAACACTACTGTCCCTTTGAGCTCTGTTTACATACTTATTTCAGAGTACATATTTTCCTAATTGTTTCCATACTCTGGTGTGCAATTTGGACATGCTATTAACATATAACAACCATCTGTTCAATATTCTTTTTTTTCCCCTTCAGAGGACAAAGTGCAACAAAAACTTCATACTCTGTAGGAAAATAGAAGTACTGGATTTTTTCTTTTTAAAGCAAGTTTACATTTCTGAAACTCAGTTAAGTAAACCAAAATTCAAATACTTGTCAGAAAGCATTTTCCATGTTTGTATATGGGAAGAATAGAAGCTATTGATTTTAAGTTTAAGAGTCTTGATTTTGGGGTCACACTAAAAAGGATAAACACTGCTGAAACTTCCTAGCTTGAGTGTAGCAGCAAGTGAATGAAGTTTTGTTTAATTTTAGTCAATTACAGTTTCAGAACCTGCTGCACATAGATCACAGTTCACACCTACAAGAGAAAAGCCTGATTTACCACTAACACTGAGATTTTTCCTTAAGTTAGTGTTCAATGGAGACAAGTAAAGGAGAGGGAAGAAAGTTTTCTTGTGTTTATGCCTGAAAATTCCTCAGATTGATCAGAATCGTCTTATAGTCCATACTTATTAACCCATGAGACTTTTACATACAAGGCCTGCATTTTATATAAACACAGCTTATGGTCTCCTGATTCAAGAGGCTTAGGATACAAGGTGAGGGCTTGGGAGAGCATCTACAGGAAGCCCTTACTGCATTCTTGTGGCACACCTGAGATTGCAAGTTCCTACACTACTCCAGCATCATTGGCTGAGGACTAGGAGGTGGTGAGGGTAGTGGAACCTGGGTTCACCCATCCACCCAGCCAAGCCTCCATCATCCCTTTTGAAATTGAATTTCTACTTCAGACTAAGCAGTCTGGGAGTTGAATAGCATGTTTGTCAAAAAATGTGGTTTATGTTCACTTATGGATTCATATTAAATTAAGTAAATACTAGAGAGAAGAAAAAATTAAGCATTTTGTTTTGACACTATTAAAATATATTTCAAATGTATGAAATATTTACACCAACTTGATGCCAAGTAGAACAAGAAAACAGCTGGAGAGAAACATTTGCCATAACAAATAGCATATATTAACTTAGATTAAGAAACAGGGTTTTTCCTAAGCTGACTAATTACACTTGATCTTTATTTGTAGATTTTTTCTGGCCAACTGCTGAAGATGTAAGTATTCTGTATAACTTTTATCCCAAAGCAGCTTTTAGACCAGTGGATACTTCCCCCACAGTAAGTAGTCTCATGAGTAACAGCACTGGGGGTCTGCTACATGAGTAATAAATCTGGGTGGTCCGCTAACCAGAATATTACACATCTTTGTGCAACTCCAATCAAGTACACCCACCTGTCTTTTCTTAACATTGTGAATTTCTACTCCACACACAGCATCTTCAATTGCAGCCTTTTTTCCTTAACACATTCTCTCCTCCTTCACCACTATGACCTCAACCTTCAGTGTCCCCTTGGAACCAGCAGAGAAAGTGACAAAGTCTATGGCTAGTGCAAGGGATGGACTTGCACTCTTGCCTCTCAGCAGAGCATTCAGTACACACAAGAGGATTACAGTTTGAGACCAGACTGAAGATTGCAATTTAATGAGGGTACTCACTCCAATTCTCAGTTCTCCACCCCCCTTTTCTCTCACACATTCTTATTCCCTTAGTCCCCTCATGAAATTGCCTCATTAAAAAAGATGGATACAAGAGCATGTTGAACTGCAAAAATAAGTTTCTAAACATTTTAATGAAAGCCAAAAATCCGATTAATAATATATATAATATATAATATCTATAACAAATATCATCAAACAAGCTTCCCTAACTGTGCAGGTATTTATTCTTACACCAGACACCAATGCTTTTTAGTTCACAGTAAGAGTCCTCAAAAAAGAGTTCCATTCAGTTAGTCAGCTTACTTAAAATAATTTCTGTATTGTATTTTGGGGGGGGGGAAAGGAAACAAAACAAGCTTTAGAACACAAAACATAAAAGTGAAGTGGAACTTTTCAGCTGCTCAGCCAAATCTAAACAGATATTCAGCACATTAGGAGTGCACAATTTTCCTGATCAGGAATATTCTGCTCAGTATCAGAATTCTGCTATAAGCCCTAGATCTGTCAGTTCTTTAACTAAAACAGGCAGAAATACTCCCAAAGTGAAAGAAATCAGGGAACACATCTATACAGCATTCTAAGATTACTTTTCCTTTAACAACATGAAAAGGAAAATAGAAAACAGTATTTATGTAATATCACACAGTCAGGATGTAATCTATTAATATCTTAAGACAGAGCCAGACTTATTTCAGAAAGAAGAGGGTGCTTGACATACTTCAAGTAGATGGAAGCATACATAGCTACAGAACTGGATACAGTAATTTGGCTCACACTGACACATAACATTTTCCCCAATGGGGAGAAAGGGGAGAGGCTTGGAAAAACAGCACATATTCTCCAGGTTCTTTTCTAATGTAACCAGAAAGCTAGAGAAGTGCATCTGATTGACCCCAGACAGCAGTAAGGCACACAGCTGCTCACTCACTTTCCCTCTCTCCACTCAGGTGTTAAAATTTTAGCTACAAATCCAAAACAGCAACAGCTGAGGAAAAGCTGGCTTGCACTTGACCACAAAGACAGTTATTTGTTTATATATTTGTATCCACCTATCTCCTGATAAAGGTTAAGGCTACTTTAAAACCCATGCTAACACTTTAAACCAACTACCACAACAATAAGGAAAACAACAAGGTTAAAATGCTGATGCCCCCCAACCCTACAATCCTGACATTTGACAAAGAACCCGATGGTTCTGTAAAGCTTTAGACTACAGATGAAGCATTTAGAGAAATCAAAATAGTAGATAGAGAAGCTGGAACCAAACCAACCACCAAAAAAAAAAAAAAACAGGAAAAAAGCCAACCCAAAGCAAACCCAAACCTTGAGACTTGCATTTTCTTCCCACAAGACCACTCCAGCCCTACTTGGTCCTGGCTTTGTCCTTTTAGAAACAAGGGCAAGAATTAAAGCTCCCTCAAGCAGTTTGAAGCCCCAGGTGGTATCCGGTCTTTCCAGCAGTAACCTAAGCCATCTTTTAGCTTGTATTGTGTTTACATGACAAGGGTTTGGTAGCAGAGTATGGCTGCAGGGGTGGCCTCTGTGAGCAGAGCCCAGCAGCTGCCCCATGTCCGGTCAGACCCAGCTCCAACAGGCTCCAAACGGGACCTACGACTGGCCAGAGCGGAGCCACAGAGTGATACTGGTTGGGCCTCTGGGAGAGCAGACTGAAGGAAGGAAAAAAACTGCTGAGACACAGCAGTTGAGAGAGAGGAGTGAGAACCAGCCCTGCAGACCCCAAGGTCAGTGCAAAAGGAGGGCAGGAGGTGCTCCAGGCAGTCAGGTGAAGTCACTGGTGACTGGAAAAAGGGAAACATGACTCCCATTTTTAAAAAGGGTAGAAAGGAAGACCCAGGGAACTACAGACAGATGAGCCTCACCTCTGTGCCTGGGAAGATCACAGATCCTCCTGGAAGCAGTGTCAAGGCACACGTATGACAAGGAGGTGATCCAAGACAGCCAGCATAGTGCAAGATGTACCTGACCAATCTGGTGGCCTTCTATGATGGAGTGACTGCATCAGTTGACTAGGAAAGACCAACTGATATGATCTACGTGGATGTCTGTAAGGACTTTGACCTAGTCCCACGTGACACTCTGATCTCCAAATTGGAAAGGGTGGACTACTCAGTGGATAAGGAGTTGGCTTGAACGCCGCACCCAGAGAGTGTGGATCAACAGCTCTTTGTCCAGGTGGAGGCCAACGATGAGTGGTGTCCCCCAGGCCAACTGCATCATGGGCTGCGTCAGAGACATGGCCAGCAGGGCAAGGGAGGGGATTATTCCCCTCTGTTCTGCCCTCACGAGGCCCCACTTGGAGTCCTGCATCCATGTCTGGAGCCTCCAGCACAAAAAAAGATGTAGAATGTTAGAGTATGTCCAGAGGAGGGTCACAAAGTTGATCAGAGAGCTGGAACACCTTTCCTGTGAAGAAAAGCTGAGAGAGCTGGGGATAATCAGCCTAAAGAAGAGAAGGCTCTGGGGATACATCATTGCAGCCTTTCAGTACTTAAAGGGGGCTTATGAAAAGGATGGAGAGCAACTTTTTACATGGGCAGATAGTAACAGGACAAGGAAGAATGGTTTTAAGCTAGAAGAGGGGAGATTTAGATTAGATATCAGGAGGAGGCTCATTACTCAGAGGGCGGTGAGGCACTGGAACAGGTCACCCAGAGAAGCTGTGGATGCCCCATCCCTGGAGGTGTTCAAGGCCAGGCTGGATAGGGCTGTAATCAACATGATCTAGCAGGAGGTGTCCCTGCCCATGGCAGGGGGTTAGAACTAGATGGTAGTAAGTTCCCTTTCAAGCTATTCTATAATAAAGACTTTATATTTTCAATAATATTCTGACCTGAAAGAAGTCCACAGGAGTTCTACCGCTGAATTCAGTAGAGCCAGGATTTTATGCAGTGAGTTAACATAATCTAGATTAGTTTTGTAGGTTGCCCAAAAGCTGATTCAAAATACAGTTCAAAGGGAACTATATTGAATTAAGTTTTATTCAATTAACTGTATTTAATTGATTTTAATATTAGTTAATCCAATCTCAAGTCTTTCTAGGAGGTAAGAATTGCTTCACTACAAATGCTATGCCAAGTTTGATGATATTAAGAGATATGTTTTAGCTCTTGTACATATATTTTCAGTAACAGGTTGGTTTTTTTTCTTTTAAAAAAGGAGTGCTCTCATTTTTCCATGAATAAAAAGAAGAGCTGAGTGCTAAGTTATCAACACTTAGCAACATTAACTTGATAGGATTTCCAAAACTTCTACCTTCCTACATTAACTAAGCCAGCTGAAGTATTTTATATAATCTTACAATATTTGCCCTCTATTAGAGATGGATGTCCCTTACAGGTCTAATAGCCATTTTTATTAAAGCTTGGTTGTTAGATCAGCAGTAAGTTGCTATTTCAGTTATATGCAGACAATCCAGTTTTCAGTTATTTGATTTGAGAATAGATATTGCATTTTTCTAACTTCCCCATTGTACTTACATGCACAGGTCGGTGTACTAATTTGTTCTGTTTTCTGACACTATTAGCCATTCCAGAGTTTTTCTGAAAGCATATCCCTATAATTATGTTGCTATAGAAGTCACGTTATAAACTAAGATTAAATGCTTCTCATTTAAAATCATCTGACACCAAAATACCTCCAGCCCCTCAAAAAAAAAAAAAAGACAATTTGATGGTATCTTCCACAGAAATGGCTGTTACTAGACAACGTGACTTAACTCCTATAAGCAGCCTAGGGAGGGCATTTAAGGGACAACAGCTTAATACCACTGGTATACTCTGGTATTTACTAACTATATAACATTCCTCCAAATCAGAAATACACTTGTGTTGATTTCTATGCTTTTTCTTGTGCAAGTCCAGAATCTCAATTTGCCATTAATAATTCAGGACTAAGGACATCAAAGAACAAGTATTGCCTCAATGTACAGATCCCTGCTTTCCCTCCTCCCTGTGTGCATTCATACACTAAGAACAACTGACTTCAAGCACTTCTGGAGGTTTCTTGGCTCTGCTACACTGGGTTAAGCAATAAAGACGGTATTACCATATACATACATTTTAAACATTCACCATACAATTAATTCAGAAAGTAAATATAGCCATATAAATTAAGAGCTTTTATGAGGAATAGAACTCGTCAATAGAGTAACCTTGTTAGTGTGGTGAAAAGCAAAACTTAAATTCCACAGAGAATGAAATAAATTTATGTTCAGATACAATCTATTCATTTTCTTTTTCTGCTCATCTATATAGATATTTCTCTTCAAAAACTCTGCAAGAATTAAGTAAGTTAACAGCAAAGTCAAATCCATTTCAAAGTTCACTGACTTGGTGTCATATTCCAAGCCCCACAAATGTTATCGCTGCCGGTCCTTGGGTATTTCTGCTTGTATTTAGCATTTATGACGTTTTTCACTGTTTCAAGAGGTTATTCATCCCTCTACAGGGACCTCCTCCAATCTTTATCATGGCAGGAGATTACTTTCTATTTGAAAGCCAATTGGCCTTGGAAGTCAATTTCAAAAGGAATGGATGTGTCTTACACAATCACATTTGGGGAGACCTATGTCAGAAGAATGGTAAGAGGCTAGAAAATGAGAAGAGCCATCTCTAGACTGCCCTGTCCATCCTCCCCACAAGTAGCAGCATCCGTGAGGAAAGAATATTCACTTCACCTACCACTGCAAAGAATTCAACGTGTATTTCTACTATGAACCACTGATTTATTTTTCAATGCTTTTGCACAAGACAGCTTCCAAATGCAAAATGCTCCAGGAATCCCTCTAGGACAGAAATTTCCCCGAAGTTGGATAATTACTTTTTACAGAGCTTTAGACTTCTAAGACAGATTTTTACTTAAGTTTCTTCCAACACTACTCCACAACTCTGTATAAAAGTGATGTGGTAATTAATTAGTTTTTCTTTTTCCTGTTTCTAAGAGACTGTATCATCTAGGTTATTAAGCAATAAACTTTTGGGGTTCTACTGCAAGAAGTATTTGCATTGTCTGGTGTTCTAGGTTGCTTATGGCATTAATTGAACATAACATGCCATGAAAAGTAAACCAAGTACCGTAACAACAAAAAAAAAAGTGGCCTTGCCTTCAAAAAGATGTGAAATTAGGAACCTGTTCATCATGCTCATAGCTTTTTAGTTTCTCTCTGCTCAAAACAACTTATCATATTAGGCTCTACAGGCTGGAGTAGGCACCCACTCCCTAGAACACCTTATTCAAAGCTTCGCCTCACATTTTGAAGGTCAATGGTTAAATAGTACAAACTCAATGTAATACAACCTAGGACAGTCCACATCCTCTGTTTTCTTCTCAAAAAGAAGCTCTTTCTTTGAGGATAACAGAATTTGAAGATTACTACTTCTCCTTTCTTGTGTTCACTCTATCCATCACAAACAATATTTCTATTGTCTACGTAATGCCTTAGATTTGTTGCATGAATACTTCTCCACCTTCTTATTTTAGTTACATAAAGCAAGGAGAGAAGAATATTTACATCAGAAGTGGATAGATAACATTCAACATATTTACAAATAGTACAGGGAACAGCTAGCAATAAAAAGGATAAAAAGCCTATGTTTCTCAATATTCACTCTCTCAAAGGATGATTGGGGGAATGATGCATGCAAAGTAACCTAAGCATATGGTTTGATTCACAATGGAAAACTACGTTAAGCTAGTCTTATTTATGTAACGTAAAACATTCAAAGTAAAGTAGAGCACATCCCACGCGAAAAGAAACACTAAAAAGATATAAGGCTTTATGGTTTAAATACCCTTACACCTTTCCCCAAGGCATTCATTTGCCTGATGTTGAAAAAACAGATCAAATTTATTGCTATTAAATAACATACATTGTGAGTTAACTTTGACTATTGTACTAGCTGAAAGAGGCAAAGTATATCAACAGTATATCTACTGACATTAAAAAAAAAAATACTATCTACTTACAACATTTGCTATTAATATATTTAAGACAATGTTTTGGTTTTTAGAAAAAACAAGGATTAAAATACTATCCAGTCTACATAAAAACAGTTGTTATAGTAATGAAAATTTCTTTTTTTTTTTTTTTTTGCATTCACATTCACTAGAAGCAACTCCACAACTTTTATAAAATTTAACAGGAAGAAACAATTAGGAATAGTAGTTGCTAAAGTATTTCCACCAAATGCAGACTTGTTTTTTCAAGTTCACAACAGCTTAATAATTTGAGTAAAGTATTTGCAGAACTGTAAATACAATAAATAGTTTCAAGAAGTGGGCAGAAAGATTAAATGGTCTTGTACAAAGTGCATACAGTACTTTGTTATGCACATTAACAACTGTATAATTACAGTCTTAGTTTGATAAAACAGATTTAGTAAGAATATGATCAAATTTGATTAAAGTTGTTGCAAGTTAATGGCAATCACATCTATGTACTTTCGGGAGTTAAGTACTGTAACACATATTAGCTTGTGCTCCTGACATCTACTTAATGCTTTTCATTAATTTGTTAGATTTCTATATAATAGGCACTTTCCACCAATAACACAATGGAAAGTACAACAATTCACAGTAGTTTTTCAGCTTAACATTTATATATTAAGCATTTATTTATAAATTTTCATAGTGTCCAAGCATTACACTGATTCACAAATGAATTATATCATAGGAATGAAGCAAGCGGGAAGAATATTATTGATATTATCCAAGAGGGCATGCAATGCTTGTTGGAAGATTTATTTCAGTAAGGCTTGCCACAAACTTCATCTCCAATCTTTATACTGCAATTAGATCCAAACCTCAGAAATTACTCAGGCAGCTAGCTGTCAGTGAAATCAATGTGAGGTAGTTGCCTAAAAGAAGGAGCTGAAAGTTTTATGCCATCATTCCTCTGACCCCTAATCTATTAGATAAGCCATCTCACCAAGTTACACACTTAGTTTAGTTTAACTTTTAAGTCTCCCATTTTAGCAAGAGTAAAGTAGTAAGTGAAATGGCTTCCTCATTGCAATTTTTAATCCAATGACCTCACAGAAAAGAAAGTTAAAGAAACCAGTATCCTTGAATACTTTTAGTTAAAGACAAGAACTTCACACTCAGTGTGTATCTTTTTTAAAAAAAAAGAAAAAAAAGAAAAAAAATTTCAACTAAGGATACCTAGATTTCACTACCTCACATCAGTATTCTGAGACATGCTTCAAAACAAATAAGAGATGTGTTTAGAAAATTTATGAGGTCCATACACATTCTCACATACTTCAAGCAGAAAAGAATCTACCCAGCTCCAACATGTTAACAGGATCCCAAAACCACTACACAAATAAAACTTCCTAGGATATTCTACCCATAGAGAACATAGATCAATCATTCATCCCCAGAATACTAAAATAGAAATATCTACCTAGCATGTCCTCTCAGGAATAAACCTTCTTGTTCTCTCTGATCCTGAATTCATTCTTAAGAAGCAGTCAGAGCTATGAAAATATGACCCTTATAAAAGCTTTGAGTCTTTGTAATGTTGACCTTACAAGAGCCAGGATTACATTGCTGGGATTACATGCCACTTACCAGAAATCTATAGCAGCTGTTTTGCAGGTTCTGACTCTCAATTTTGCGACTGATTTACTCCTTCATGAGGTTCCCTTTCCCTTTCCCTTTCCCTTTCCCTCTAAATTTCTGGTTAGCTTTCAATTCACATGAGCTCCTAAAAGGCATTATCAACCTACAGGTGCAACAACAGGAAATCCAAATACATATTAGGAAAAATAAATTCATAATAAGGGAGATCAAACAATGCAGCAGGTTGCCCAGAATAATTGGGAAACCTTCATCCTGGGAAAGAGAGTGCTTAACTGACTCTGAGCAGCCTGATATAACTTGATAATTGCATCAAAATAAAAAGCTGTCTCTGGTTTGAGTGGGAGCTTGAGACGGGTGACCTCCAGAAATCCCCTCAACCTTTGTTGTCTTAGGATTCGTTTCTATCTTTGTCAATTGTTAGCCTGTTACCTAATTCAGTTCACATTTTCATTTATCAGTTAAAAAAAAAAAAAAAAAGAGAGAGGTGGTGACCCTTGAAATCAGTTCAGAATCAAATAATGAAAACATCAGTGCTTGACACAAGTACATAAAAACCTTAATTCATATGAACTTGACTGTGTTTCAGAAGGAGTACACAATTTCTTCTTTTTTTTCCCTATCTCTACATTTACACATTCAGTTGATTGATCCTTCTGGTGACTCAGAGTACCACAGGTTTTCTAACAGCTATCCAATGAGATATTTAAAAATCTCTGTTAATTGCAGAATGTATCCTAATTTCCTTACCCTATTTCAGACATATCAAAAGTCATTTTGTTTTGTTTTTCTTACAAGTCAAAGAATTCCCAGCACCTCGAACTCCTGTAGAACAAAGCATTTCACTTGATCTGAAGAAGACATTTTGTAGGAATTTGGGGAGAGTTTTATCTCACGAAAAAACAAACAAACAAAACAAACAAACAAACATACAGTACTTCTAAATTACAGTTTGTTTTGTTTTGTTTTGTTTTCTTTCCTGGCTACAGAACATGTAAAATGAATGAAAGCTAAAATAGCCTTTAGTCTTAACAAAGATAGAACAATTGCCTTTGGGGGACTGCCAATCAACATGAATTTTATATAGCTCTTATTGGCCCCAGTCCTTCAGGTACTTGAGGATTCTGAGGTTTTCAAAGTCCCGGAGGTTAATGATTAGAAATATTAATAGGCTGTAGAGAGGATTTTGTTTCAGATGAAACTGTTGCTAAATCATAACAATGTGTAAATCTCAAATTAAAATAAAAAAAAAACTTACTTTCTACTTTGCAAGTCCAGTACATAGGCAAAAAGAACAGAATTTAATCCAAGAAAATTGAGCTCTGCTTTACTTTGAAAAAAAGTGATTAAATGTCCCTTTAACTATCAAAGAGTTTATTCCTGGTCATTAAATAATGACAAAGAAATGCTAAATTTTGTGACTGCTTTTTTTGTTCATGTTTTAAATACATGGCAGACTGAATTTGAGGTGCTTATCCCCCCTTTTTAGCACTATATTTAAGAATTTAAAGTTGACCAGGAAACAAAACAAAAAACAACCCTATAGTTAGATTGAAATTAAAACATTTTTACTGGGGATATAAGAATGTTAGGATTTTTAATAAATATATATTTTCTGTACTCTTAATCACTGAGGATGTTAATACTTTCCATCTCCTTTGTAACTGAAGATTATGTTAAATAATGTGTAAAGGAAAAAAAAATACGTTTTTGTACACATAAGCATGTCAATTAACAAATATAAGCAATTCTCTCTCAGAATTCCTAAATTGCCATTTAAGGTTTCAAGGTCAATACATTGTTTCTCTCTCAGAAATACTAGAGAAAATTCTGCAGACTGGAGCAATGTCCCACAATGTCCAATTTCTTGTTCCCGCTTACTCTTTTCCTTCTGTTTAATCACCCCTCCTTTCACTGTTTTTGTGAGGCCTCCATAGAAAGTTTAGAAATGCCTCTGATTTTCTGGAAGCCTGCATGTCATGAAAAACATTATCTCAAGGTCACTTGATGCTCCACTTAGCAGCACTAAAATAGCATTAGGTCCATGTTAAAGAATTAAGAACTTTATGACAGACCATGTAAAAAACCTTTAAATGGGGAAATCAAATCGAGAAATCCCTCCTTCACCTCCCCACAATTTTAATCGACATTTCTGGATCTTATATATTTTTCTTCCTTTGGTATCTGGAGGTACATGATTAATAACCAAAAGCTGTCTATAACAAAAGTATATTGGAAATAATTAAGAGGATCTGGCAGGTCTATAGGATGTAGCTTCATACAGAGAGAGATGCTATCCTGCAAAAACAACTACCCTGGAAAGGATTTAAGGGCTGTGAGGGTTAGGCAGTAACTAACAAGAATTCCCGGTGGAATTCTGAGATGGATGGATATACAAAACTAAGTAATGAGAGGGATGGGGGAATGATTTTACCTCAGTCTGTGGCATCAGTAAGACCAGTGCTGTAATACTACATGCCACTCTTTGAGCCCCGTAAATAGAGACTATTGAGCAACAAACTTTAGAACAATTCAGAGCCAGAGAAAAAAAGCCTATTTAGTCAGTGACCGGAGGAACTCAGTCTGTATAACCCGTAACAAAAAATAATTATAACATTACTGTATAATTATCTACACACAGGCATGAACAGAGACGCAATTAATGGATATTAACGAGCTAAAATATATAACAATGACAGTAACTAACCAGGGAAAGGTCTGGATTCTTCATCTTTCAATAGGTTCAAAATCAGACAGATCTTCCTGAACTGTATGTTTTAATAAAACATCCACAATTGGATTTCAGACAAAGCTGACATTCAGTGGCCTGTAACACACAAGAGTAAGAGTAAAGGAGCCCAGAACATCTCCTGCTCTTTTCTATCTTTAACCTCTATGAAGCTGAACACCCTTACACATTCAGAAAATTTTAGCAGCTAAAATAAAATTTCTGAGAAAATGCTTGCCTTAACAGAGAAAAAAGTGAGGGAAAAATATTCACCATATTCTAGTGGGGTGACATAAGGCTCATAATGACAGGTCTAACACCTATCTTCTGGGGAAAAGGTAGGCATCAGTAAAAAATATGTATTAGTAAATGTGCAAAAGTCTTCAGCAGTCAGGAGAGTGATCCACTGAAAGGGCAATTTCTTTCTCAGAGCTCCCCCGGGGCCACAGGAGGTTGGGCTGTGCAGGCTCCATGCTGCCTCCTGCTCACCACAGGGAAGGAGGTTCCCTAAGCTTCGTGCTTTCCCCTCCCAACTGCCTCCCAATGGCACTCATGCAACCTATAAGGAAAAACATGCATCCAAGAATCAAATACTACATTTGTCATCTTTAAATTTCCTTTTTTTTCTTTTCTCATTTCATACATATTGGAAGTAGAGTGCAAACATACTGCAGACACCAACTTCAGGTTTACGGAGAAGGTTCCATCCTGGAGCATAAAATTCCTTTGGAATTATTCTTTATCATAAGGTCTTCTCTTTTCCCTGTATTCCTCATGGTTCTCCCCAAAGAAGCTCAAAACCCTATCTGGCATTGCAAGCTGAGAGGCAGACAGTTGTTCCCCAAAATGGAGACCTGCCCCAGTGGCTTGCTGCACCAAACTATGAATCTGACTGCTGAACAGCACTGATGTAAAAATAATTCCTACTTCTTTTTTTTTTTTTTTGCTGCACTTAAGAGGTACTTTTCATTCAGATCATTTTAGTGATCTTGCTCATGCTGCAGTTCAACAGTTTTTTGTACAGGTAGAATGGGTAGGCTCCTTGTGATAAGCGAAATGCAGCTTGGCAGAATGGAGAACTGCCAAGGACTTTGTAGGGTGGCCTTCCTGCTGAAATCTGCTGAGGAATGCTTGCCCCACAAATGAAAATAAATACACAAATAAAGAAATTGATACCTGCTGTAATGTTTATTAAAAAAGACTTTTCCTAATGATTCTTTTTCCAGCAGTAACAACTGGCAGCAATATGGCTAACATGTTCATTGTGAAAAATTATGGAGTTCCAGTCCTCTAGATATGAACAATTCATGAAAGGAGATGTGATAACGTCTAAAGTCTGGGACAAAGGCAAACAGAAATCATGCAAATGAAAGCTAAATATAGTTATATGTGGTGATTTTTCTACCTTCTCTCTCTCCCATTTATACTTTTTTTCAGAGGTAATTTAGAATTTAGGCTTTTGCATCCATATACTTCCTTTCCCTGAGTTAACATTGGTGATGTGTTTCACAACTAGCACTAAATTTCTATCGCCCTTTTCCTCACTGTACATCCATTCCCTTGTTTTTCTTAACCATTTTTCTACTCCTTTTTTGAAAAAAAACAGCCCCTTTCCTTCAATTCTCAGTGGTGCTTTGTGCCTGTGTTCTTTGGTAAGCACAACAGAACTCGTTACAAGAACACTTCTCCTCTATTATACTTGCAGCACGCATAAGAACATTACCTTATAGCAAGCAATATTACATTATGCTTGATCTACAGAAAACTATTCTGCCTCCAGATAGAGACAAAACAGAAGAGAAAACGTCTGCTAAAATGAGAGACCTTTCCCTTCTCCCCACCAGTCCACAGCTCTTTAGAGTACAACCACACCTTTTCCTTGAAATGCTAGTGTTGCCATCTCTGCATGGAAGGAGCCAGAACCCATTTCCAAGGCAACAGGAAATTTGGTGCAAGTTAACTAATGCATTTCATTTATGCAGTCTCTCCTTTCCAGCTGTGCTGTATGCTGTCTGTTTGCTACAGCAGCTGAATTACTGAAGAGCTGCAAGACACACGTCTGCCTTGCTCCATCGCTGGCAACCACAGGTCTTTGCTAGGAGCTTGTTTAACTCCCTAATCAGACAGAAATCTATCCAGTTACGTCTCTAAGTAAATTATTCAACGTGCTAACTAAATTAGCTCATAGATAGGCCCTGTGAGAATAAGAACCAGTACAAAGTAAGCATCACATGTGAATAGTTGGGATAAATTGTGGCCTAACCAGGACCCTCTCTTTTAGCAGCAAGGAGATGAAAAATTGTCACCCTGTATCTCACTGAATCCTATCCTGAACAACACTAATTTAACGATTCCTACTTCTATTTTTATTCTCCACTTTTCAAGTGGCACTTCTCATGCAAATCATTTTGGTGATCTTAAACAATCACTGAATCTTAACAGTAGCAGTTGAAGCAGATCCCATTCCCTATTGCTCTTGCCCGTCCCCTTGCCATCATCATCTGTTAAAATTGCTTGTTCAACCACTAAATGAGAAATGAACCTGGATTTAAAATTAGTACTTTTAATCCAGATTTTGTTCTTTGGTAAGTGAGAGAAGTGTCACTGATAAAAGATATGGAATAAAATTAAAATGAAGGTGCCTGAAATAGACCTGCATCATTGTAGTCCTAATATTGATTACACTTAGGCTTCACACTCCCTGGACCAACTCCAGTGGTTTCAGAGTGACTTGGGGGAAAGGGTGGTAGAGGTGCCTAGAGCTGAATTTTGTCATTCTAGCAGAGAGAACAAGATTAAAGTTTAAGAGTTTTGTGGGGTTTTTTTGTTCTTTTTGTTTGTTTGTCCCCCCCACCCCCCCCTTTTTAACCCTAATATAACTTACAGTGAAAGGCACCTTAAAGTTAATTCTCTCCTGAAGGTGCAGAGATGGAGACAAGAAATACACCCAGGTCAGAGGTCAGTTTCCTTAAAACTAATAAAACTCTTTTTTTTGTTGTTAATTAAAATCCTTGGTTTGCTTCTGATAATCACGTATTGATGACTAAAGTATCTTTCATGATATCAGTGCATCATTAAAAAAATTAGAAAAGTAAACATGGAGATGACACTGTTGTAATTAATTCTGACAGCGTTTCTTCCCAATTTTTGCTTGCAACTTGAGTATGTATGTATGTGGATGGGGATAGTAGTGTGTACAAGAAAGAGAAACTCAGATACAGACACTTTACATTATCCTATGATCTGTGAAATGATATTTTCTGCTGAAGCTTAGTGATTTGTGCCTACAGGAGACCTTCAAGAGCTCAATATGCCAAGATGATACGGTAAGACCTACGGACAGGTCTTATCAGCCACCCATTCATTTTCATTTGCTACTTTCTACTTTCAATTTATTAAAAGTGGCTACAATTTTGTCTTCTTAAGATCACTGCTAATTTATCCTGCTTAGAACAAGGAAGAACCTAAAAGTCTGAAGGTCACATTAGTAACCCTGTTATTTGCAGATTGCTAAAGAAAAAAAAAAAAAAGAGTGTTTTGCTTCAGCTGAACAGTCAAAATAATGAAAGAGAATTATAAAGCCTGACAGGTAAAAACAATAAAATGTAGAAAGTAATAAAACTGTCACAAGGGAAAGACAAGAAGGAAGATTTAATGAGGCAGAATGGACAAGTAAGTAAACTATTTATTTGAAGTCTCCATTCAGACATGACGTGCTTCACTATCTCTCATTAAGCCTATCACCCATGCATAGGCCTGACCTGCTGCACTGGGTGTCCTCACTCTTCTGTTTCCCTAACTATATGACATTTATTGCAGACTAATCACGAATAGTTCTTTTAGTGATAATTTATTGTCTTCTTCATGTTGGCCAATACTGATAGACTCAGCCTATGCTCAACGAATGAATACCTGGTGAAAAGCCTCACTATAAAGAATGATAAAAGGATTTTTTTCCTGCACAGAGATCACAGGTCTTCAAAAGGCATGGTTCAGCTGATGAGCACGCAGTCAGAAGATATGAATAATAGAATCATAGAATATCCTGAGTTGGAAGGGACCCTTAAGGATCATCAAGTCCAACTCTTGATACCGCACAGGTCTACCCAAAAGTTCAGACCATGTGACTAAGTGCACAGTCCAATCTCTTCTTAAATTCAGACAGGCTCGGTGCAGTGACCACTTCCCTGGGGAGCCTGTTCCAGTGTGCAACCACCCTCTCTGTGAAGAACCCCCTCCTGATGTCGAGCCTAAATTTCCCCTGCCTCAGCTTAACCCCGTTCCCGCGGGTCCTGTTACTGGTGTCAATGGAGAAAAGGTCTCCTGCCTCTCGACACCCCCTTACGAGGAAGTTGTAGACTGTGATGAGGTCTCCCCTCAGCCTCCTCTTCTCCAGGCTGAACAGGCCCAGTGACCTCAGCCGTTCCTCGTACGTCTTCCCCTCCAGGCCTTTCACCATCTTTGTAGCCCTCCTCTGGACACTCTCCAACAGTTTCATGTCCTTTTTATACTGTGGTGCCCAGAACTGCACACAGTACTCGAGGTGAGGCCGCACCAGCGCAGAGTAGAGCGGGACAATCACCTCCCTTGACCTACTAGCGATGCCGTGCTTGATGCACCCCAGGACACGGTTGGCCCTCCTGGCCGCCAGGGCACACTGCTGGCTCATATTCAACTTGCTGTCAACCACGACCCCCAGATCCCTCTCTTCTAGGCTGCTCTCTAGCGTCACATCGCCCAGTCTGTACGTGCAGCCAGGGTTTCCCCGTCCCAGGTGCAGGACCCGGCACTTGCTCTTATTGAACTTCATGCGGTTGGTGATCGCCCAGCTCTCTAACCTATCCAGATCCCTCTGCAAGGCCTTTCCACCCTCATTCGAGTCAACAACTCCTCCAAGTTTGGTGTCATCAGCAAACTTGCTCAAAATACCTTCTATTCCTACATCCAGATCGTTTATAAAAATATTGAAAAGTACCGGCCCTAAAATGGAGCCTTGAGGGACACCACTGGTGACCGCCCGCCAGCCTGACGCAGCCCCATTTACCATAACCCTTTGGGCCCTGCCCGTTAGCCAATTGCTCACCCATCGTATGATGTTTTTATTTAGCTGTATGGTGGACATTTTGTCCAGTAGGATCCTATGGGAAACCGTGTCAAAAGCCTTGCTGAAGTCCAAAAAAATCACATCAGCTGGTTTCCCTTGGTCCATCATACGGGTGATCTTATCATAAAAGGAAATCAGGTTAGTTAGGCAGGACCTGCCCTTCACAAACCCATGCTGGCTGGGACCAGTGACTGCTTTGTCCCCCAGGTGAGCCTCAATAAGTTCGAGAACCATCTTCTCCATGATTTTACCAGGCACTGACGTGAGACTGACAGGCCTGTAATTGCTAGGGTCTTCTTTCTGACCCTTCTTGTAAATCGGCACAACATTTGCCAGCTTCCAGTCTACCGGGACCTCTCCAAATTCCCAGGATCGTTGAAAAATAATTGAGAGAGGTTCCGTGATGACGTCCGCCAGCTCTTTCAGCACCTGGGGATGAATCCCATCCGGACCCATGGACTTGTAGGGATCCAGGTGGAGTAGCAAATCCCGCACACGTTCAGGGTCGGTTGGGAGTTTGTCATCCCCACCGTCCCAGTCCTCTAGCTCAGGGCACCCTGGGTCCCGAAGCCCATCATCGGCATTGAAGACAGAGGCGAAGAAGGCGTTAAGCGTCTCTGCTTTGCCTATGTCATTGTCTGTGAGGAGACCTTCCCTATCAAGGAGCGGCCCTATGTATTCTTTAATTCTCCTTTTTCCATTCACATATCTGAAAAAGCCCTTTTTATTTTCTCTCACAGACACAGCCAGCTTCAACTCAAGGTGTGCTTTGGCCACACGAATTTTCTGCCTACAAACACGAACGGCATCCCTGTATTCTTTCCATGACACCTGGCCCTCCTTCCAGTAGCGAAACACTCTCTGTTTCCGCCTAATCTCCATTAGAATGTTCCTGGTCAGCCACGCCGGCCTCCTGAAGCTAAATTTCAACTATTTTCACCTAAATTATTTACCCTTGGCTAAAAAATATATTCAGATACATTTCAGAAGCTCCAAGAGCAGAGGCAAGGAAACATAAACAATGGATTACACATGAGTTCCTCGAAAGTCACAGAATATACATGTGATTGGCCTTCTTGGATGGCAAGATGGGTAGAGATTGATATTGTAGATGTAATGACAGCAGCAGTCTGGGCTCTGCTTCTGCTCCATTTGGTTCAGACACCTTACAGGCAACCATCTAGTAGCAAAAGGCTGGGGTGTTCAGCTGGGCTTTAGTATGTTCAGGCAATAAATTATCACTAAAAGAACTATGACCGAAGAACTAACTCATTCTGCATTTTAGATTTCCAAGCACTAGCATGTCTTTTTTCATCTAGCCTACTGAGATATCAGGAAAAAAAAAAAAAAAGTGGCAAATGATTTTGCAGACAGGAAATCATTTAAATGAGTTAAGACTTATTGCATGCTGAGTTGTCTAGACTGAGGGGACAAGCCAGAAAGAAATTTGCTGCTTCGTTCTGTTTCATTTGATGATTGCCTGACATTTTCTTTCTAGCTCCGGGAGCTACACTGATGATACATTTTGCCTATGGTTTGAAGGAAGGTTGGGAGCATGAAATCTGCTAAGAAGACTGAATCCCCATTTCCAGTATTGCACGGAAAACTAGTGACCATTTTATATCTGCAGTGCTTCTTGTCACAATGACTCTGCCTAGAATACCTTTATGAATTAAAGCAATTCTAAGCAATTTCTTTAGCCCAGAAGCATGGTGAACTGCTAGCAGAGAATACATCACAAATTTTACATAGCATGTTGCTAGTCTTTAGTGAACCAACTCTCAAATCAATTACGTCTGCTGGCAAGGAAGCCTTAACACTGTAAATAATTTAAAGTGCAAACTGTGTGGCATAGAACTCCTTTCATCAGCAGAAAGATTGATTTCACCTTGTAGTATCTCTGCTCTACAGAAATGGCCTTTTTTAGTTAAGTTTTCAAAGTTATCACAATAAAGCAGTAAAGTCTGAAGCATGTAACACAAGTTACAACTGTTCTTCTTGGATCTGATAGACAGTCATTAGTCAGAGTAAAAATTACTGAGAAGGCAACATTAAACACTCTTCTGTTCCCGTTATAAATTTGCAAAAGGAGTTTGTAGAAAATATTTTATTTTAAACACTGACGAACTGTAGAACTTTATTCAGGATCAAATGCAGAAGGAAAAGCCAATGATTCTGGAGCACATTTAGAACCTGGTCACAATAAATTCAGTCCATTTCATTTGTTACGCCATTTGCCATACAGATCTGTATGTGCCTAGCTATGTAGATCTGCCTTTTTTGCCTCATCTGACTGTGAGTTATCTGAACCCAGTGTCCAGGGAGCTGAGAATGGTTTTACTTCTGGTGGTTCTGAAAACATTCTCCCTTATCCTCCCCAGCTATATGTACCAAAAATCCCTCCTATTAAGAAAGCCTTTGCCAGTGTGGTTTCCCCACTTTTGTGCCTGGCACTCAAATGTAAAGACAGAAAAGGTCCAGAGATACAATCTTCTGAGAAAGGGAAAGGGAGAGGGAGGTGCCGATCTCTGCTCACTGGGAACCGATGACAAGACGCAAGGAAACAGCACAAAGCTGAGCCTGGGGAGGTTCGGACTGGGCATTGGGAAAAATTTCTTTATAATAAGGGTGGTCAAACTCTGGAACAGCCTTCCTAGCCAGGTGGTTGTTGCCCCATGCCTGTCAGTGTTCAAGAGGCATTTGGACACTGCCCTCATTAATGTGCTTTAACTCTAGGTTAGCCCCGAAGTGGTCAGGCAGTTGGACAGTATCTTCCTAGGTCCTTTCCAGCTGAAGTATTCTGTTCTAGTCTAGCCTAGTCTATATCCTTTAGTCCAAAGTCAACTTCCATGGCTAAGTTGACAGCACATTGCCTTACTAAGGAATGTGCTTCCTACAACTAATCTAAGCAGACTTAAGGAAAAAACACATTATTCTTTAATACACACTGAAAAAATGCTTTTCATTAAGTCTATAAAAATGGAACTAGCTTTTCAATTATAGAATATGCAATTGTCTTCAGAAGCCAGAACAAAATAGAAAAAAAAAATTGTTTAACCCACTTGTGTTTAGGATTATAGTCAAGGGCTCTAACAAAGTACACATTTCTCTGCTTATGGAATAGCCTTTGAAAGCTGAGTGGTGAATGTGTTTTACTAACATATTCTGGGAGTCCAGAAAAAAATAGATTTCATTAGAATTGGAGCTATATGGCTACTTATTCCATTACTAGATCAGAAGGGCTGATATCGTGTATGCATAGATTTTTTAAAAATTAGTTTTGGGGTGTTTTTTTTTTTTTTTTGCAAACCTTGCAGATGTGAAAGGATGCCCTTGGACAAAGTCAGAAAGGAATTTCAGCACAGAGAACCTAATTTCCACAATGTATAACATGTTTTATTTTGTGACTAGCTTGCCTCAATACCAGAATTAGAATCCAATCTGAGGTATCTCATTGTAGACAACAATCTATCCATCAAATCCAATCTTTGAATTTGGCCCTTTTTACAGTAACTTAACAGTAGTTCAAAAGGAATAGAAACCTGAACATTTCAAAAAATGCCCCCAAACCAAAAAGGATTATTCAATCACTTTTGTCAGGCCTTCTATTTTATTTTTCTACTTACCTTCTATTTTCCTTCTTTCAGATCCCATGCTCAGCATACACTGTACTCTTTTAGGCTTAAAACACTTGAAAAATGAAATTAGACAGAACAAAGCTGCTTTTTGTTCTGTTAATACTGCCATAAAATTCTTGTGTCCTTGGGTTGAAAGTCCAAAATCAAACTCTATACAAGATCTAAATAATAAAATCCATAGGAATTCCACAAAATTGTGAAAATTCAAATACAGGCCAATACTGCCATATAGCCATGTACACAAAAGCGATGCTGCCTGTCTTCCATCTCTACACTCCGTGTCAGCTGAACTGTACTGTTTGAAGACCAGTGACCTCTATTTATTCATCATAACTACACAGACTTTCTCTTTATCATTCTGTATGAAGGGCCAAAACAGAGCATTATTCAACAGCTGCAGCGCCAGCACGCTACATGCCTGCAGTTTTGACTTTTGCATACACTAAAGCCTTCACATTCTAATCTTAGACCTTACACCATCATAACAAACTAGAGAGCAACTAAAAATCAAACTTCGTGTTCTAAAACATGATTTTAGCCATATATGTCCTTGGGATTGCAGAAGTAGATGTTCACTTTTGACTTGAAGGTAGAGCCTCATAAAGTTATTGCTACTGTCATTTGTTTTTCTGAGCAAAGGAAGAGAGCAAAAACATTAAACGAGCCTTTCAGGCTTCCTGCCCAGTCCTGTTTACTGTTCTAAAGAAAATACCTGTCAGTGTCTTTGTCAGTGTGAAAGGAGACTTCACCATCTCAAAAAAGACTGCATGTGTTCAGCACACTCATGATCTAAGTTTGAGAAGTTTATTAATTTCAGTGGATTCCCATTAAAATCTGGATCATTTCACTCACAGCTCAGAGGGGCTGATAAATGCAGAGCTGTTTCCTGAAACTGTTTTCAAATGTTTGTTAATGCAAAGATTGTGATCTTGGAAAAGGCTGCAATGATTTAATCCCAGTTTTAGAGAGGAAGAAACCTTTGGAAGAAATTTAAGTTTTTATTCTAACTCCAAAAATACATAAAAATGAAAGATATTTTTTCTTAGTCACCATTGTCTTCGTTCCTTTATTTGCTTTTCTCATTTAAAGCAAATTGTCTTTCTGCTTAGAAAGCAAGGAAATTAGTACAATAGTAAGTCATACATCTGGAAGGCATAATTCCACCTGTTTTACCCAAGAATGTCTCCAAAATTAAATAATATTATTTACAGTTCATGGATGGTACCTCTTTATGGCTAGTTCATGGCTGAGTCCTCAGAGAGAAGAATTACCTCTGGTAGAGAAAACCTACAAATACAGTGGTAGGCTACAGCTTTTTTGCATGCCTGGTCTTTTCACTCTCTACCACAAACTGAATGTTTTGAATTTTAGCACAATAACAGGAATGACCTTGTAATTTTGCTTTGCTCTATCCTCTCATGAGATTTCAATAACTACATGGAATTTGAGTTGTCTTCTGAGAAACCAAAGAATGCCCTACAGCAGTGGGATTAGCTCTTAGGCAGCAGGCTTCTCAGGAAGACACAGTAGTATTTTTTTTTGCTCCAGCAGTATCTTTCAGATGAGGTATAAAATAGCCTCAGAACCTCTGGGTATCAAAATTTCTACAGACTGTTTTGCAAGTGACAGACGAATTTATTCTCTGGAGGAAGACAAAAGGAAAGCAACTCTTCTGTCATTGGAGTGGGTTGAAGGAAGGATGTGCAAAGGCTGTTTATTTATTTATTTATTTATTTGTGGGTTTGTGCTTTGGGGGTATTTTATGGCTTGCTGACAGACTCCATAAGTTAAAAAAGAAAAACTTTTTGATTGCACTTCGAGTCTTATTTACATATATACTTACTGAGACAAAGGCTGATTGAATGAAAAATAATGCCCTATTCCAGCTACTCGATTTCTCTAAGAGTTAGCTTTACAAAGCCTTACCATGTGTCAGCTTAAGCTTGCTAAAAGGCAAAAGTTTGTTTCAGATAAAAGGCACTATTTAAAGCTGCCACGCTCAGCTACACCTCTGCATACATTAAAGACAACACCAAGATTGCCACCAAACTTGGACAGTTAAAAAGTAAGCACTGAAAAATCCACAGACATACAATATTTTGAGTCACAGTTCCACAGAATTCAGCGTGAGAAATTCAAAAGGAAATTACATAACGTGCCCTGATACAGGCAAATGACATGATTTTTATCTAGGCATATACAAATACTTTATATATATACCAATACATGCAAATTGCTAACTTACATGCAAATCTAACTCTTCTTGCTATGTACTGAATTTTCTATGATGCAACTCGTGTTGCTTCATAAAATAGGGTTTTAAAAAATCCTAAATCCTAAAATTGGATTTCAAAAAAAAGGTAGTTAATTTTTTTCAGGTGGTAAAAATAGTTTGTAGTTCACTTTTCAGGGGGAAAAAAAAAGGTGCAAATAATCTTGTGGTGGACAACAACTAGACTAGAATGGTAAAACCACTTATAAAAGGCTTCCAGTTAGTCACTATCTTCTTAGATAAATTTGCCCACTTTCAATCATCTCTACCATAGACATTTTCTATATCCATGCAAATGCTTGCTTCTTATGAATCTCACTAAGCTGTAATTAACTTTCTCTCACAGCAGCAAATCTGAAAGACTAATAAAATGTTTTGCAAAATGGATCTTTTTTTCCAATGTGAAATGTATTGTCCTTCAGTTTCATCGACTATTCTGACAGTGTATGAAGCAGTATTTGATTTATGTTCTTAACCTCATCCTCCTTTAAGTTTCTGTTCATGCAAAGCCTGACTTACCCACCAGCTGCATTAATTAGGAGGAACTGCATTTTCACAATCATATAGGTTAAACCTTTTCAAAATACACAGCAGATTTAGAAATTCTTACTTGCAAACCACGTTTTGTCTTACTTCCTCATCATGAGCCATTCTTGGAGGTTTTAGATCCTGAGGCACCAGCACAATCTATAGGAGGAAGACAGTTCAACATTTCATCAACTTTTACAAACAGCTAGTTTCTCAAAATGCCAGTTTGCAGTCAAATTGTTCTGATTGTTTGCTTTCAGAGTAAATAGTATTGCTATTTATATTCCTATGACCGTAACACATTACTAAAACAGTAAATACAGTTCTCTTCACCTACTATTCTAATAAACAAAAGCACCTGTTTCTTTTTAAATCTACTACTTAACTACATGGTTTTACACACTAATGAGAGCAATTCTCAAATTTAACAATGCAGGAAATATGTCAGGAACAACAAATAATATAGGAAACAAAATGTTTATTTGAAAAGGCAAAACCAAACCAAAATAAACTGTTGTGTAAATTATTAATCATTTGCTTCAGAGCTTTTCCATTTTTGCATATATAACCTATGGTTTTCTCACCTGGGAATTCACCTGAAGCTGTCAGAAGAAGCCTGTAAATGCAAACTGACGTAATACATATGATCTGACCTCAGACATATTAGTAAAATTAGATATCATGGGGATAAGTTCGCTTTTAAATGGGAACTGTCTGTATCTTTTAAGTCAATAAACTCCCTCAGGCTAACACCGCCTCTGCTGCTCAACCTTCAATTCTTCACTTGAACTTCATAGACAAGGGATGTGAATTACTGCACAGATGAATAATCATTATTCACCACAACCAGCTTTCCTAAAAAACAAGTTGTCTCACTGGACAGGACATAAATATTAATAAAAGCCATCATTGCAGGAATCAGTGGCAAGATCAGAAAAATAAGAAGTATCCACAACCTCTGTAGTAAAGCTTGCCTAAGGGGAAATGACACTACCTTGGCCATGGTGAATCTCTGTATCTATGATGAAGGTAGAGAGTAAATCTCAGTATTCAAAAAGGGAGGAATTTACAAAGGTTACTGATATTGTCTGGTGTAGTGTGTACGTGTGGGGGAACAATTTACCTTACCATTTTAGACAGTAAAATGGAGTTTTAAACAAACAGAAAAATCAACATTCCTTTTGTTCAGCTGTTAGATGGGAATGAGGACATTTGAAACACTGGAGTATGTTTAGCTAGCACCTCTAACCATGCACGTTATACAGCTGGTTTTAGCACAGCAAGGCACACATTGTACCTTGTGCCAATTGCAGCAGAGGGAGCACCAGCAAGTGCCTGTTCATTGCCCTTACTCTTCTTCCACCACATTTTTCTACTCTCCTCTAGCCTCTGGATGCTGAGAACAATTTGGAGAGTTCTTAAGCTGAAATAAAAGTTACAAATTCCCTCACCTCACCACTGTGTCAAAAATCCCTCCCCCTAATCCTCCTCAAAATGCTCACTAATACAAGACAAGGCCAGAGACTCTTATAGGTCTCCCCACAGGAAAACAGAACACTCCAGTAGGAGCTGTTTCTGAATATCTAAAAAAACTGACTGACAGAACTATCTTCTGGGATATGGAAGACCCAAGTTTAAATCTTCCCTGCCTTACCTGATCCAGGTATTATAACACAAACTTTGTACCTTGAATCCTTTCTGGAACTGAATCTTCCCTTCTGTACACCTGGAACTGTGTGATGCATCTGATATTCCATCATAAATAATTGATACATCTCTGAGTAATTTTGGAAAAACTGAAATACTAGTTATCAGAAGATTTACAAGCAGCCTTAAAAAAATTCCACCTCTAATCACAGTTAGGATCATGCCACGTGTACATGCCGTTGATTAACTCCCTTGGCCTTAGGCCCACAAACTATTAATTAATTGTAAAAAAATATTTTTTCAAGGCTCATTTTTTGATACTTCTGGACAAGTAAATGGCAAATTTTGTCTTTATGCCATTCCTAGGTAGAGAAAAAAGCATAATTTTCTCTTCTCTCTATACAGGTGACAACTCTGATCTTTATACAATGGATGCTATACTGGTTTGGAAAGTTAAAAAGGTAATACATACTATTATATGTGCTGGGTAGCTCTACAGGGAGAAGGGATTCCAACAGAGAAGGCAAAAGTACTAGCAGTATCCCCGAGCATCAGAAATGTATTCTGATGAAAATGCCACGAAATGGGATAACATTAGTAAAGACCAAGTACATTTGGATTGTAATAAGCAAAACCAAAAAGTATGTGTGAGCCTGAGTAAAATTTAGGACAGCTGGAAGATAGGTCGTAGTTAGTATTACGATATCAAGCTAGGTAGTGTGCAAGTGAGACCATTATTTCTCTGCCAGTAACAGTCTGACAGAATCATAAAAGCCAGTATGCTCTGATAGAAGTGGGTCTGTATTTCAAGGGCACCTACATCTCATCTTCCTTGTAACCTCAGACTCTTTTGGTAGTTTGAATTAATTTCATGTCTGTTACTAAGTTGGCTTTAAGCTCTGGTGTGCTGCTCATTCAGCTGTATAATTGTAAGAAACATCTGAAATCAGACAGAGTGCCTCAGTGTTACGTCCCAGTAATGACACTGTGTCAGCTGCGTGAAGATACTGGAAAACATACAATGCTTGCAGTTTTGTTGCTGATGATCCCTTTCCATGGTATAACCTTTCTGTCTTAAATTTTGTTTCAAAATTCCATATTTTTTTCTACTTCTTCTAAATGACTTTTTATCAATTGGAATAACATTTTGTTACCAGGAGTTCAGAGGGGAAAAAGGGGAAGGGATTGCTCTCACATAAATGAGCTTGACATGGATGGGGATACTAAATTACACAGTGTTTTAAAAGGAAATAAAATATAGAGCAGCGTATGGGAGACCTTCGGAACCTGAAAAAAAACACTACAGCAAGAATTAGCAGTTTGATAAAACTAGCATGTCATTTACTTCATGAACTCAATAACCTTTTGCAATATGAAGAGATTAATGACTAACAGTCAAGAACATCTCAAAAGGCCTGGCAATATAACATTATATAGTTATACTTGTATATACGAGTAAACTGATATTGAAATCACGATTTACTCAAATTCCATCTTCACATAGACAAAATGCTTTAATTTTCTCTTTACGTATGCTGGGGTCCACTTAGAAAATGGGACAACATGCCACAAGAAAACCCTATCATATGGACAGTGTTACAATAAATTCTCCCGTGTTTTGTTTAGTTTGTTATTGCACCATGGCTCAACACACACGGACGAGTTACAGCGCCAAACAGGTAGCAAAAAATTAAGCATCACCCATAAAGATAATTTCAGAAACCTGAAAAAAACATAGTTATCACAATTTTAGTGTGCAGTAAAATCAGGCCTGAATATTGGAATCATCAACTATTCTGATTTTTGTTCCTAAGTACTTTTAAATGTTCTTTAACTGTTCTCAAATATATTAAGAAAAAAAAAAAAAGAAGTAATTACTTTACATGCAACATCAATAGTGTGAACACCTGGATTTGGTACAAAGTGATATTTAATTCAACACAATTTTTCTGTCAAAAATTTTTCCACAGACAGAATCAAAGGTTCTAAACTCATAGTTTGCCAATGGCTTATTTAGGAGAACTCTTCCTATTTGCCAGCTGGAGACCAGAGTAGTAAAAATAAGCATTAAAATTAAAAATGGAAGAATGAGAAGATCAAGTATTGAGAAGGTAGATGTGAACATGTGAATAAGACACATTAGATACTGAAGTATCTAAAGCATTTTGAATGGGTTTAAAGGAAGTGAGATGGGAACAAGCTAGTATGAAGGTATGAGACAGTAACACTTTTCTGAAGAGATTTATCATTACTCTTTCCTTTCCCCTTACAGTTGTCTTTTTGAGGTATTGTGTAATGTTGAATATTGTGTAGCCAATTAACCTTGTTGATGAACCTTTAACTTCTGTAGTTAAACTTAAGCTCTTTCTGAATGTATAATTGGCAATGGTATCTTTCTCTTTTTGTTCATTTTTGTTATATTCTATATGAGACTGTAATAAAGTGATCTGTACGAATTTAGCATACTAGATGCACTTGCATCTTCAGAATATTTTTTGCAGATGTTAATGACAGGTATTATATAAAACAAAACACAGATTCAATTCATGAAGATGGATTTGCTGTTCACTCTGTGTTCATTTAGACGCATAGTTACAGTGAGCTGTTCACTCTGTGTTCATTTAGATGTGTAGTTACAGTGAGCATAAAAGAGTTTGATTGGAACATTTTGCATTTGCATTGAATTTTCCATAAATTCAAAAACAAAACAAAACAAAAAAACAATCATTGACCTACCTGAGGAGACATTACTGGGAGTTCTTGCAATTCTCATCTCCTAGCAACAGAATTTCTTCTTCAATTGACCCTTGCCATTTTGTGTAGATTCTCTAAAGCTCACGTAGACTTTTTACAGAATTTTGATGTATCTTAGTACTAACTCAACTTGTATGTTTGAATTTCTATCAAAAGATAATTTTATTTTGTGAATTGACCAAGTGACTATAGTATTAGACATAATAAAATCGTAGCTCTTTACTGTATTAGAATTTCAATAATCTATTTAAATCAGAAAGTGACAAAAAGGGTATTCCTTTGAATATTTGCTAAAATATCATTCTGATGATATAATTTTTCAGCGTGCTTCAGAATACCTATTTACAGGATGGCAGAAATTAATGTTTCTCTGCAGTTTCATATAAGGTCACTTCAGCTTAGTTTAAGACCCTAATTCTTGGTCTAGAATAACATCTTGATAATATATCAACATATATACCACTAATGTCTACAAATGCTGCAAGGAACAAGCTGTTCTCAGAAAACCCTTGGAAGACCTTGCTCCCAGTCACTGTACAGCAACTTCACTGACATCTTGGTCTGGAAGAATCCCAAAGGTGTATTCAGAAATATGTAAAGGAAAGAGAAAATCCAAGAGATTTTTCTTGGCTCTTGGTGCTTAGGCAGTCATTTCTTTGGTCTACATATTCAGGGCTTATTCTGTGTGACTATCCCTGAAAGACAACATTAAGGATTTTGACAGAAAAAAAAAAAATAAAAAAAAAAGAAAAAAAAAAGAATGGGATAAATGAAAATAGAGCAGATTCTTAAAAATGTAATTTAGGTGTTGACCAATGGCCTTTGCTGTCATTTTTCGTCCACCTACGGTGCTAATACACCCATGCACATTCAATATAATATAGATATTTATCCATGTTAGAGCTGGATGGTTTTGAATCAGTGTGATACTCCAATTGTGGCAAAAACAATTGGAAAACATTAATTTGAATTTATTTCAATTCACAGGATTTATTGCTGTCATATATAAGCAACAAAATGTATATATAAACTGCCAGCCCAAAATACAATATGAAGACTTCAATTCATCAAACATATGTGCGTTACATGTCACATGCCATAGTTTGTTTTACTTTGCCTATTTTCCTTACTAATAGGCAATACAGATAGATTATCTGACAGGTGCTAGCATAACCCATGGAGACTCAAGGAAGGGAAAACAAAGGTGCATATATTCTTTACCATTTTTATATCCTCTTCAGCCCTAAGAAGATATAAAACTGGTAATATAAAGCTGATATGGGAAAGTAAGTGCTTTAAAACTTTAATTTGACAACATCGCCACCATTATTACTTATCTTATATTCACTTAGAAATATCTTCCATATTTTCAGGGATGGGTCAATACTCACTACTTCTGCTTCAACATAACCTTTACTCTCAATTTACTCTCAAACTTGCGAATAAAGGCCATTCTCTTAGGTTACATTTTTTTCTACTACAAATAAATAGCATGGCTGTGTTCTTTGCCTATGAGTAAAAGTGATGAGCAAATACAGGATTTCTTATGAATAATCTCATGACTAAAAAAAAATAAACAAGACTATTTGCTTCAAATGTATTCATAACCCACTTGTATTCACTAAGCTTTCTGAACCACATACTTGTCTGAACTAATGTGCTCAGAATACACTAATGATTCCATTCAATTGATTTCTGGAGCTTGAAAAAGCCTAGGAAAATGATATCATTTGCAAAACTCTTTTTGAATTCCAAATACTCTGGAGCTCAGTAGCAATGTTCTGCAGGAAAAGACAAGAAGTGGCCTACTTGCAAATTCCATAAACTAAACAATCTTGGATCTTTTCTGAAAACAAAACAAAACCAACCAACCGTTTTCGTGTTTTTGTTTTCTTTTTCCCCAGATCATTAAAATAGGAAACTGAATAAAAACAAACAAACAAACAAACTGAAAAACCAAACATAAAGTGCTCTCTCACTTAAAAAAAAAAAAATATCTTCTTATGAGCATACCTGTTCCTGGCAAGACTGTAATGTTGGTTCTTCATCAGTAACCGGCCCTGTGGGACACGCTGTGCCTCAGCAACTTCACTAAAAGTAGAGTAACAAGCAGGGGGGAGTCCAGCCAAAAGCTACAGTGATGGCAAGGGAGCCACCGCAAAAGTGACATGGTAGCCCTGCTGACAAAAATGGGTATCTGCTTATCCAGGGGTCACTGAGGAATCCCTGGTGAGCTCAGCCAAAACCTCCTTGATGAGGAGGAGAAAAACAAAGTAAATTGTAATTTTGTAATTAGTAAGACAAAGAAACTGCAGAACAAAGAAAACTGTGATAATGAACGGACCTTCCAGGAAAACAGGAGTCAGCAAACTCCCTTGCAGGAACTGGTGACCTACACCCACTACCTGTACAAAAAAGGTATTAAAAGGAACTACTTGTCTATCCAAGATGAGCTTCCATATAAGAACTTCTATGCAAGAGATCTGCACAGACCAAACCCTTGCTGTGGGCATCTGGATGACACCAGACTCTGTGCCATTGAAGAGAGACTTTTCCATTGTCAATTAGCCACACTCCTGGGAGCAGTTTTGCTGGGTGTTGTACTGGTAACACCTCACATTTTGTATATATGTTATCATATATATATATATATATATTATATACACTATATAAATATAATAATGTATATATATAAATACATATATATATATATAAGCTGTTGGTTCTCCACTCTTAGGGATTGTCACAACTCAGCTGGACAAGGCTTTGGCCACTCTCTAACTTCGTTGAAAGATCTAAATTTGAAGTTGGTCATGGTCTGAAGAACAGGCTTGACCAAATGACCTACAAGAGGCCCCTTCCAAACTAAATTATGCAATGATTCTTTTGAAAGTGTTTAAATATAGAGCACAATCTTTCGGTATAAAATAAGTTAGACAGATCAGGGAATTGAATTTCATTTCACATATGCCAGATAACAACCTTGTGCCACTGAGAACAGAGTTATTCAAGGTAATTATATGTAAATCAATTTTTAACCACCCTGAATTATCCACTTTCACTGCTCAGCCTGGAAAAATCAACAAGTGAGAGAAGTAATTTTTCTTTCTACTTTCTGCTGTCCCAGTAAATGAAGGTGGGTTTTTAGCCTTTTTTTTTTTTCTTATTTTTTTTTTAAAAAGACTAACCAAAGGCATAACGAAGTTCATCTCTCCTGAATCTAACTGGAAGTTCAAAGTCCCATGATACCAAATCTTTAGGTTTTAGGCCTTTGCTTTTGTAAGAGCAACTTTTTCCACTGTGGTGGTGATGCATCTGAACTATTCACTGTGGGAACACAGTTGCTAAGATTTTTAGTGTAGACACCACCTGAATGCCTACTGAACTTGACGAGAAATTGTATATAGAGTTCAATGAGCATTACATCCAATCTGCAAACAGTTAGGTTCACGATTAGACTTCCTGGACTTGGAGTAGCATCATGGTGTTCAATCTGACTATTCCCAACACACAAGGTTGAATAAATTCACACATTTCCCAGCCCCAGGTCTCAGGTGGCAGTTTTTACAAATCACTGGTCTTCTTGCCTGGTTTCTTTACAGGTGTCTTTGCCAACCAAATTCTTTGTTCATAAAAAATAGTGATGAATTAAAATGTGACAGAAGGAGGCAGGAAAGAAAGTTAACAGAAGTTCACACTTCAAAATATCGAAATACTCATTCTATAGGTTTATATTATTATAAACTACTCATATAATATTTATAAATACTTCTAACATTTACAAATATGGTTATAACATAATAGAAAATTACATTAATGTTTATAAATGCACATGCATTATATTGTTTAAAAATACAGTAGTATAAAATGGTTATGTTTTAAATGTTTATATTATTCAACACTATTGAATTAATTACAGTAATTCTGTACTCACAATGCTCACACTTACAGCAAAGATAATGATGAAAGGATAGCAAATTTGTGGTCACAAATGCTATTGCTAATGCACAGTTTACACAAGGATTTTATATTCTCCTTGTGTGCCTGAAAACAGGCATGCTACTACCTTTCCGCTGTGTGGATTTCAAAAGAGGTTTGTATTTTTCTTTTTATTATCTTTATTTGAAATGAACATGTAAAAGATAATATGGATTATGATCAGAAGGGGAGCTATGTTTTTTTCTCAGCAATAGCAGTCTCTTTCTACTGTGAAGCAGATGACTGGTTTACCTGTTAAAAATTTGAATTATGGCATCAGGGCTTTGTTACTCATAATTTTTGCTAGTTTATTTCATAGTAGCATGTCTCAGGTAAAAGGTAACATGTTGCACATTTCCAGGGGAAAACAAAACCAACCAACCAACCAAACAAACAAACAAACAAAAAACACCAAGACGACCAATCCCTTAATCAAAGTGGAAAGATTTGTAAAGATTCACAGGATATGATGATTGCTTGCATTATCTACTGTTTGCCATCTCAGTTAATTGTTTGAGACACAGGAGAGAGATGGATTTGTACGTTATCTTTTCTGTGTAGGACCAAAATGTACCGTCCCTGAAGGGCTCTATATAACCTGGAATTAGAGCTCAGGGCCCTGATCCATCAAGCCAGGTGACACCATCATATTGTATTCAAAATTACATTTAGAGCTGAGATTGCAGTTATTCTGAGAAATTACAGGCATATAAAAAGGCATGATATTTAAATCATTTTCACACGTCTATTAAATCTCATCAATGTATGAGTACAGATTATATACTGTTAGCTAGCCTCTTCTCTTCCTGCTTAACCAGTAGCTGGACTAAGAGACTACTGGCTGAGCTCAGAGGATCAGCAAAGCAAGCAGAGGTGACTACAAGGTGGAGGGCCAGTCTAAATAAAAGCATGGTTGTCTAGATTCTGCTCAGGATATGGCATTCAGTGTGAATTTGTTATAAACTAATCTTCTTCTGAGAGTCTCTTTCTTTATTCTTTAGGGTGCAGAATTTTCCAAATAAGCCTTATTATAATCCCAAGGGTTTGCTTTCTATTAATTCATTAATTTAGTAATTCTGTTTTAAAAGGCCATACCTTCTTAGTAGATTTTCCACATAGAAATTATTTTAAATAATTATTATATACTAATATATTATTTATTATATTATTATATATTCTACAATATATTGTAAATTATTATATAAGTATAATTTTTATTTATATATAGAACATCTATTTTCTAAGTAAACCTGGTACTCATTAAGAATTAAGCAAAACATGCTTTTCTTTTTGTCATTAGCACTAATGAGGCAGTAATAATGGCATTATTATTAACGCAGTTCTTTGCATCTGTTGCCATTTTAAGGCTTAGCCAGTTCAATTTCACTTACAGCAACCTACCTAGACTATTAAATCACTATTTTCTCCACTTCCTTTCCTACTTTTCTATGGACCTGAAAACATAACCACACTTGTTTATGCTAAGTTTGTCTGTTATATTTCTTGAAGATAAGCTTCTGCCTTAGTCACAGTGGTGAACATTCACTAACAGGAGGATTCAGGAGAAACCTTTTAGTCCCACTGTAAAGCAATCTGGTTCTTAATCTGTTTGCTAATTCCCGTAGTTATCATTACAGATTCCTTGGTTTTACGGACATCTCAGAGCACTGTAATCTCATGTACCACAGATACAGAAATACTGTTTTGTAATCGCTGAGATATGAATTTAATAGTTCCTTCATACTTTTTCTTCCCCACTAGATGTAAGAGGCTGATAATTCTTACAAAGTTTAAATCTATTTCGGAGGCAATTTATTTCAGTAGACTTTCTTTCTTTTTTTTTATTAGTCCACAGCAGTTTAATTTAAGATTTAGAAGCTGAAAGTGCACTTTCTGTAAAAACAGAAGATAGATATCTATAATACATCATAACATAGCCATTAATAAACAAGCATGTGTATTCACATGTACGAAATCCACCTCTAAATTTTATTTATTTTATATACACAAATGATACATATGCACAGAGCTGCTATATGAGTGTCACAAAAATGTAAAAGTAGGTAGCAAGATGGTACATTAAAGCAGATTATCAGCATTTACTGAATTTGTGTCTGCCTGGTTAAAACCAAATCATGCTGCTCCTCTGGCTTAGTTTTATATTATTGTTGCCTTTAATGATGATAAAAATATTCACAGAAAATTTCCTTGTAAGGAAATATTTAATAAAAAACACACATTTCTTTTCTCTGCTTTGCAAAATTTTTCTGCAATTTAAAGTTTGAAAATGGTTTGAACTTCTCAATTTAAATGTGACACAGAAGAACAAACAATATTCATGAACTCTTTGCCAATATTAACACCTACTGAAAAATAGCGAGGAAGAATTTTACATCTGTGTAAAAACTGCTTGCAGTAATATATGACAGAATAGGAAAAAAAATAAATCCAAACAGGTTAAAACAGATTTTTTGTTGTCATCAAGTTCTGTTTCTAATAGTACAATATCTATTTAACTGTAGATTAATCAAGACCTATAGAACAGAAGTGTATCATTCCACTGATTTCTTTGCCTGCAAATCAGGTGATAAAGGGAAGAAACAGTGTTATAAATATACTTAATTTATGAGACATTTGGATCCTATTATTTTCATGCAATATTAATCCAGGCAATTCTCTCATCCATGAACTTACCTTCCGTAAAATAACTTGAGGGACTGTGATTCCTCACATCAATTGTTGCCTTTTTCTCCCCCTAAAACGAGACAAGAATTTTAGTTAGGAGGTTATTTTTGTCTGTTTATCTGTTTTCTAGTTGCAATTTATGTATCACCAATGTATATCCAACTAAAAATAATATGTTCCTGTATTGCCTTCTAGATTGTTCATTTAGGTTCTCTTCTCCCGTTTTGACTTAGCATGTAAATGGGAAACCTTTTAGTGCCTCTCTACAGAGATAATAAAAAACACCATGATATACAACCGTTTCTTCTTTACAGAACCAGTTGTATATGGTCTTATAAATGTAATCAGGCACATTTGTATACAGTTCCAAATTTATTTATTGAAAGAAAAAAAAAATGTAATTTTTGTCCATAACCATCACACAAATACCAAATATATGGTTTGTTTCAGCAACCTAATATTGAGAAATTGCTCACTTTCCAGCATTATGTCTCTGGTAGTATTTTGATAGATGAAAACACCAGTTAAAAATAGAGTTATGAAAGGTTTGCCCCAAGACCCCGTCCTGTCCCCACCACTTAGCACTTTCGTCAGCATTTTGAGAGTCCCACTAAGTAGTGGTTATTCGGCTTGTTTGTTCTTGGTCCCAGGTTTTGATAGCACATCTTTTCTCTAGTGCATAGATTACACATATTTTTAAGCTTATGTGCTTCACTGTGCCAAGCAAAGTTAAATAAAGTAAAAATATTTAAGTAATCAGGTTCTACCACTTTGGTCTGGCAGATTTTGAAGGATCTTCTAGTGTTGCAGGATTATGTTGGTATTTGTCTTCCAAAATGTTTGTGTTTTTCTTTCCTTTGTGTATTTTGATGTGGTACTAGGGCAATTCTTGATGTGTATTTTCTCCCAAATTTTCACTTACCACACTTCATGAGAATTACTGAAAATCAGTGGAATTCATAAGTAAAGGGAAAGAAGAATTAATCTAATCATTTTACTTATAAACAATGTTGATTTAAAATATTTATTTTTTTAACACTCACAAAATGAACATGACACGATTTGACATATATTGGCAATGCTACAGGTAAGTATGACTATGGTAAATATGACTTGAGGTACATTTGCAGAGTTATATTTATTACCTGCATATAATCAGGTTAGGCTCTAGCCAATGCTACTTAGTTTTTGCTTTCTTGATGGCAGAGAACCTGATCTAAAATCTACTGAAAGTCTAAATGAAATTTAGAAATTAAATCGATAAATTAAATTTAATTAAGTTAAAACTCAGTCAATTGCTAGTCTTGTTTATTTATTTTTGGAAAAAAATAGCCAATCTATTTATCACACGTATTGGCCTGAACTCCTATCTGGTGACTTCTATGATTTGATAACTTATTCTGAAAATCTCACTCAGTGTAATAGACCATAACATCTCTACCAGATGGAGTGGAATATTAGAGAAGCAAATCTGGGCTGTTCTGTCACCGATTTAACATTTCCTGAAGTCCAGATAAACGAAATTTCTGATAAAAGCTTAGAATTGCAAGGCTGAAGTCTCTTGATATGTATGGTGTCATCTTTACCTCTAAGAAGATGAATCAAAAAGATTCACTCTTTAAATGTATGATGTGGTTTAACCTGGGAGGCGGGTAAGTACCACACAGCTCATAAAGACAGCTGAAGAGGACAGAAAAGCAAGAAGAAGAAAGAAGAAGAAAGAAGAAAGAAGAAGAAAGAAGAGGAGGAAGAGGAGGAAGAGGAGGAAGAGGAGGAAGAGGAGGAAGAGGAGGAAGAGGAGGAAGAGGAGGAGGAGGAGGAGGAGGAGGAGGAGGAGGAGGAGGAGGAGGAGGAGGAGGAGGAGGAGGAGGAGGAGGAGGAGGAGGAGGAGGAGGAGGATGAAGAGGAAGAGGAAGAGGAGGAAGAGGAGGAAGAGGAAGAAGGGGAAGAAGAGGAAGAGGAAGAAGAGGAAGAAGAAGAGGAAGAAGAGGAAGAAGAGGAAGAGGAAGAAGAGGAAGAAGAGGAGGGAGAGGGGGAAGGGGAAGGGGAAGGGGAAGGGGAAGGGGAAGGGGAAGGGGAAGGGGAAGGGGAAGGGGAAGGGGAAGGGGAAGGGGAAGGGGAAGGGGAAGGAAGAGGAAGTGTGTGTATATATATACACACAAAACAAGTGATGCACAATGCAATTGCTCACCTCATCACCCACTGACCAATGCCCAGCCAGCCAGGCCACAAGCAGTGGCTGCCCCATCCTGTCCAAATTCCCCTATAGTTACTGTTCAGCACAACACCATGTGGCGTGGGACATCCCTTTGGGCAGGCCAGGCCAGCTGTCCTGGCTGTGTCCCCTCCCAGCTCCTGGTGCACCCCCAGCCTCCTTGCTGGCCGGGCAGCACCAGGAGCTGGAACGGCCTTGGCTCTGTGTGAGCGATGCTCTGCCCCAGCTGAAACATCAGTGGGTTATCAGAGTTATTCTCATCCTAAATCCAAAACACAGCACCATACCAGTTATTAGAAGGAAAAATAGCTCTATCCTAGCTGAAACCAGGACAACATGGTTAGATTTGCTAATAAATGGTCTTGCCTGGTTTTCTTCTCAAAAACTTACACTGCAAATATGAAACTGAAAATGTCATAGTGAAGTTAGTTCTTCAGTTGTTCTGGATTAAAGAAATCACTAGTTGACTCAATTCACAGTAAGAATTTATCCAATTTTGTGCAATCTCAAAGTTTTTTTTTTTTCTTTCCCCTCTATGGACAAACTCTTCATTCTTTAAGACACGTCTTTAACACATGTGAAGGAAATATTTTTTAGCAGAAAATATTGTAAAATTTAATTAAAACTCTCTGCATACTAATAATTATGGTATTTTTAATATAAGCCTTTTAAGATTGTATCTTGTATTCCTCATCATAATAGCTTCCATAATTATTTTTATACAATAATTTGAAAATAACACATATGACTCTCTCTTCATACCATCCTATAAATTCCAGGTATTTCAAGTATTATATCAATTTAAAGAAAATATTTTTATGTTATTTTAAAAACAAAAAAATCCTCATCTATATTTATGTAATTCTTATTAATATACACTTACTAGTATAAAACATATAACAAAACTCAAACGTGATTGATTACTTACATATCTTTGAAGACAAATTAGATGTTTAGCTGTGTTAAATTATTCCTGTAAGTCTTGATAACCTTCCATAGACTTCCATGGGAATTGCATCAGCCTTTAAATGAGTGAAAAGAGAAGAATTTATGACTCCCAAAATAATCTTGAGGTTATGTGTGATTACTTGAACTGCATATACTTGTAAAAAGGAATATTCCTTTAATCCATTCTCTTCAGATAAAATGTACACAAGCAGAAAAAAAAAACTTCAACACAACCTGTTTTTAGAGTGTTGATGTATTATCAGGATCACAAAAAAGAAAAAACAAAAGTTAAGAATTACGGCTTTAGGCCACATATAGAACTTACAACACAAAACGACACTTGCAGATGGACACAGAATGGTCTGAGAGAAATACTTCTTTGATCAGAACTGTTTGTAAGGATATTAATTGTTTTCCTCTCTCCATAATTACTTTTTTTTTTCCTGCACAAATACTGGTATTATTTTCATTGAGAGTTCAACGGTACCTGACACTACTGATACCTAGGGGAATCATTTCCTTTGGTCTTTTCAACTAAGTGCTTAATAAGAGACATAATGCTTTAGTGTTAGTTTATTTGGCCTTTAAAATATCTGTCTAAAAGTAAGAGTTCCTTCTAGTTTTATAGCTATTTACACCATACATGTTTAGCCCAAACTCTGTCTTCCTGGGAGGCTTCCCAATTCCATGGGTTGTTTACATTGTCTCTTAAGTCCCTAAAACCAACGATAAAGTTATTTACTACAAATTCCAGATCTGTTAAACAATGATCCATGTTGTTTATTTTAATTAAAATTCCTGACAATATTTATTGGAGAAATATTTTATTAAAGCAAAGGAAGATTTCCACTGTGGAACAGGTACTTAGCTTGATAAATCACATTATAGAAAGATTCCCCTGATACCACAGAGTGTAAATACACAAGTGGCAGTGATTTAACAGTATTTGTGTTCCAGTTGGGAAAATAAACAAATGTTACTGCATTTCTTCTGTTTAGTGTTCTGTTTAGTGGTTAGGAGACTGGCAATTTTACATGGCTTTTTCTTCTCTTTGTCTCTCCTCTCTCCCTCCCCCCACCAATTCTCCTCAAATTTGGGGTTTGGGGGACAATCATAGTAGTTTTCAAGAAAAGAAAGGCACTCTAAAAACTATAGTTGAAGTCAAATACAAAGGACAACATACAGGTAAGATACGTCATGGTACATAGGGTGGTACAGCACCATAGAGAGAAATTAACTCCTTTCAAGAGCAGGGCCAAAAATTCACAGTTGAAGGCACTGATGATTGATGATCAAGTATTACAATTTTCCCTCCCAAGCTCCATTTCAGCTAATTGTACCGATACTTCCAGATAATTTCAGTTAAAATGACTGAGGTATATTTAAATATAGGGGTTTTTTTTGCAACCCTAAAGCACTGTGCCTGGCCTGGGCTTGAAAGGGTTTTTCATGAGGTTGCTAGCTGATACAGATACTAACCTCTAGCATGGAGAAATCATAAACCATGGTGGATGGGGCTGGGGATTGATGCCATCTTTGTTCAGCACAGGCAGATACGAAGAACATTGGTCAGCAACAACTTAGGACCCTATGGCAAAGAAAGAAAAGTGTTAATTAACATGAGAGTTACATCACAGACACTAACATACTTTATAGATAAAAGGTAGGAATCTGATTTGGGTATGGCAGATACTGATTCAAGCCTAGCATTTTTTCTTTCTTATTTTGACCAGAGAAGTTTAAAAATCATGATCTGATTTTTTTGGAAACAAAGTAATTTTTTTTTTTTTAAATTAGTATGTCTTTTGACCAGAAAGATGCTCATTTTTTTCATAATTCATTCAGGATGGAGCAAATATCTGTGAAATAATGGAAGCCACATGTAGGACTGCAAAGAATTTACCAGCTTTAGTTCTTTACAGTTACTCTAGAACATAGCAATTCATGGGAACTGGCTTCTTTATGGAAGAACATCATCTTACTTGATAAAAAATTAATCAAAAGTGCTTTATGTCAAAGGTTTCTCCCATGTTCTGGAAGTCTTTAATCAGACATTGGGTCTAAACACTTACGTGTCTTTTTGGATTATTTCTCAAGCAACTTTCATTGTCTTCAAATTAATATCTAAGGAAAGATAGGATTAACTTGCATTCACATGTTTAAAAAAACATATAGGTAAGAATGTATGTTTTTTTTAACCAAAGGATCAAAGGACGGCATCTCATACTTAGTGGAATCTTGTACTGGGTAAATACTAGTTGTACACTACAGCAGGGATGCAAACAAAAAATGTCAGATATAAATACCATGCACTACTCTTTTTCTGAAAGGCTGCCCTGCATTTTGTCCCTTTTTCTGACTAGCTCCATGTACTCAGACTGGCCTGAGGCCCTCCAAGGGCCGAGCACATGAAGAGGAAAGAGGGGCAGGACTCAGGAAAGGAAGCATGCTGGGAAAGGTTTTTTTGTTTGGTGGTGGGTTGGTTTGTTTGTTGTCCTTGTTGTTTTGCAACAGAAAGCCTCGAGTGTACTTAACAAACTGAAGACATCTTGAGACATTAACTGTGAATTTCTTTGGTTGAATCAATGGCATTTTTAGCTACGACAACTAGTTCCAGCAGATATATGCATGTTTAATGTTGTGTCCAAATAAATGAACTTCTGTTAACTACAGTCCCTTGAAAGTGGTCCTGCAGGAAATGCTATCTTTAAAGTACCTATAGATAGGATGATTCCTGAGCATCTCAAACACAATCAGAGATGAAGCAGTCTCAGAGAAAGACTCATTTTTATCACTTCTTAGAATTTATAAATGTGAAGTCCGGACAATGAATTACAAGACTAGGCCAATATGATAGCATAGGCTTCACAGAAAAAGCCTTTGGAGAACTAAAGTCCATGTGTCATTTTCCTCTGATGACTTGAGTGTTATGTATCAGGGCATTGCTCAAACACCACTGTCAAGTTTAAATAAAACGCTGTGCTCTCTCTTACTGTCTCTGTCTTCTGATAAAGCCTATATGCATTATGGGTATACCAAAGCCTTTCATATGAGAAATAAAAACCAGGCATCGTTTAAGGTCACTGGAAAAATGGTATCTCCCACAAGTCCAACTCCAAAAATAGCATTAAAATTAAGTCAAAATATTTTTCTGAGAAACGGAGTTTTACTTTGAAGAGTGGCCAAGAAGTGAATACAGGGCTAATTGGTTGCAATGATAATTACCAGCAAAGTGGATTTGCTAGTAAACACTCATTCATTCCAGAGGGGCTAGCCTGCTGCTCAAGCGTGGCAAATCTGTACACATAACTCCTCTTTACGCTAAATCTTAAACACATTATGACTGAGCTTCTTCCACTTTAATGATATTTGTGAAAAGGCAGCGATGGCACAGAGTAGCAATAATGCAATAAAATACCTCCGCAATATTCATTTGCTGTCTACAAGAGGGGATATATGTGGTGTTTTGTCTTACCACAAGTTATATGCAAATATAAGTTTTAATTCCCAAAGAAAAGAAAACAGATCAGAAGGGAGAGTAGCTGCTTGCAAAACAACTCTTCCCTAACAGTTCTTATAATGATGTGAAATTTCATCTCTTAACACTGTGAAGTGGGCAATTTCCAAGCCTGGCCTGTATTTTGCTGTGACTGAAAAAGAGACAATTTTTAGGTGTCAGGTAAGATAATTATATTTCATAGCTCTGAATAGAGATGAATCTGTAGAAGAGTCATTTATGGGATACAGCAGGAAGAGGTGTCAGCTAGGTAGGCTGTCTACTTTTAATGTGAAGTGAAGAAGGAAACCTCGTCATCACACTCAGAAGCCAAACAAAATAAAACCTAAATGAAAAATGTTAGCATTTGAAACAGATTTCCTCCAAAAAATTGAAATTCAGAATTTTTCAACAGATCCCTTTTTCCACAGATTCACGTGACTTTAGTTCTCCAGACTAGCCAAGCTGATGGGCAGTCTTTTATCAATACATAAGATTGTTACTTTCAGAGGATTTCTTCTAACACAGGAAATTTTCTGTCACCTGCTGAGGAGAACAGAATGGCATCACCCTGGTTTATGAAGTCCCTGTGCCAATTGAGTTTCTTTTGTTAAATCTGGAAACAATTCCTTAAGCAGAGAGATGGAAAGATCAACTGTACCACATTCAGACTGAACACTCTGATCACCATATTTCAAAAGCTTTTTGTTGTTTTTTACAGAACAATTAGGAATTCATATAATCCATTTGCTATTTTCTAATCACATCTTACGTGTCACAGACCTGTGTGGGAGAAAGGTGGGATGTGCTCCCTAAAGATGTTTCTTTTAGGTTAAATATCATTTGAAGAGTAATTACTGATGCTTAAGGTGGAATAATAATGGCACTCAGACCATTAGAATAACGTATGAACTTTAATAGTATCATGAACATTAATACTATCCAAGCTTGCAAGATCATTAGGACTTAACACATTAAGGAAAAAACACGAAAACCTACTCATTCAAGAGCTCAGTGGCGACCAATTTATTCCTCTTATCTTAAACTACAGTCTGTTAGGAGACTGGAAAGGTTAAAGAGAAACAGCAGAGGGAAAGATTTGCTTTGTTTATGGAAAACCGTGTACTCCAAAGCTAAATAACATACAAAGTCATTTGAAAGATTCTCTCAATCTAATTTTCTCTGTTTCCATACATCAAAAGAAGATTACAATTTTAAGACACATGCTACAATTACTCAGAGAGCTTATCTGTAAACGAAATTCAAGAACATGACATGAACATAATGTGCTGCCAGAAGACACCACGACACAGCTAATCTGCCTCATATCACACTTCATGTCACTGTTCCCACTGAGAAGGGAGACTACCCTTGCTTAAAGATATGTTGTGAGCACAGTCATGCTTTCACTGAGATCCCTAACTAAATTTTCCTCACTTCAGCATACAGCTGCACATTTACACTATCTATTGTCTTCTGCGGTAGAAGTAAAATAAAACCAAATAAGACCTGTCTGGAAAATACTTTTCTATGCAGCTTTTATCAGAAAGGTATTGGCATGCAAACGCATACCAAAAAGGCCCCTGCAGGTCCTCAAATCCTTTGTTATGCACAAAAATACATCATGAAATCATTAAGCAAATAGTAACAGATTTATTCCTCGTTAAATACAAACACTACAAAAAACATCATATAGAAAGTTTTCCAGATGCATTTTCAGAGAAAACTGAAAATGGGAACACAGACTTATAGCATACCTGTGTTTGCACACTAAATAGGAGATAAAAAAGAATGGCAGAGACCTGAGCTTTAGCATGTCTGAGGGTCTCAAGTAATCTGCATTTCCTGGAGAATTTGCACTGTTCATCAGAACAACTGAAATCCCAAGCCAGTGCAATTTCACTGCAGTTACCATCTGTGGTACAAAGGCAATGATTAGGCTTTTTTGCTTTTTATTTTTTTTTAATGTCATCAGAAAGGAGTCCTTCTGCAATAAAAGCGAGCAAAACGGTGCTCAAATGAGCTCTTTCAAAAAATTCAAATTTAAGGGAATTCCACCTCTAAGCTGGTCTCAGGGCAAAGGAGCGTTATAACACAGCCCAGGAAACATTGTTTAGGACTTTGCAAAAAGATCACCACAATCAGAAAGTCCAGTCAGAAGACAACAAATAGACAAACTTCAATGCATTCTCAGCAAACAAGCTGGCATGTTTGATTTCTATTTCAAGTAGATTCCAGATGCATTATCATTTCAGAGCAGCAAAATGATAGAAATTAAGCAAATGATAAAGATCAAATCAACTTTTTGAATTTCCATGATATACATTTATGTAATAAACAAGGAACAGCTGAACTAAACCAAGAGAAGTATTTACATTGTATCTCAGATGATGAGCTACTCAGAGAGTAAATATTAAAAAGAAAACAAACCCTGTATCTAACCATCTTTGTTAAGGGATATTCCACCACCAAAATCATAGCAGCAGGACTACAGATCTCCTTCACCATTATGTAATTCTAAAGTCAGAAAATGTTGTTCTTGGTATCTGGGGAAGAAAGACTGACCATTTTGGAAGGAAAACTCTGGTACAGAAGAGAACTGAACTCAAATCTTTTTAGACCCAAACCAGCCCTCATTACACTAATCTTGCTTGTTTGGCATGGACTTGATATTCTAGGGTATTGCAAAAGCTCAGGCAGGCTTGAGGTTGGTTTGCCTATGTAGTTTGCAGCAGGTTTTAGAAAATAAAATTGTTAGAAAATACATTGTTATGGTGTACATATACACAAATATTCAAACTCTTCTGTATCAAACTTAGCATATCATGAAAAGTAGGCAACAGTTTTTCACAACTTCTCTTTTTTTATGGAAAGTTGCCATAAAGTAAATACTGCATTCTAGATATATTTCTTCTGTAAACAGTAGCCTGAAAGGATTCAATTTTCATGTTTTTGTTCCCTCTACATTTTAAGATTTCTGATGACACCGTGTGAGTCAACACACGCAAGCAGCAGACCCATGGCTAAAATGCAAAGAGATTTATTTTCATTACCTTGCGAGCTGGGGTATCCCCAAAGCAACACCCCAGCAGAGGCACATAAGTGAGGATGCAGGCACTGCTAAGCTCAGTCCATGACAGATCACCAGCCTGCTGTTTACACCTGTTTTTATCCAGGGTTCACGCAGGCACAGTTTTTACCACCATGCTGTGATTCTCACTGTGCTTCTTTGATCTTCTCTGCAGCATCTTCTCAAGCGCATCTGATAGGGTTCCTCCAAGTCTACCAAACACCTGTGTTATCTATACACACATGCGCTACTTGCCAAACAGAGCACAAACAGCATGAAATGCAATTTATGTGCTTTCCTACATTACTACCCCCCAGACTTTATGCATTCCCAGATGCAAGGTCACTTGAGTGTATTTACAGTTCTTGCCAGTCTTCTGTTTGATCCCATCCTCCTTGCCAATCTTCTGTTCTTAACCTATTCCTCCCAACAGACATCCATGATGATTGTCATTATGACATTCTGCAGTAGTCTGAAGTAGGTATAGAGTAGCTACTCTCAGTAATTTCCTCTTATGTATATATACATATTAGAAGTAATGTTTTAGTGAAATTAAAGGATAAAAGCTGTGATACACACCAGGATCACACAGTAGCTTCTCTTAACAAATTGTCACATGAAATATTAAAACATTTCTACTGTATCCAGCTGTTACCTGACAAGAAATCCCAGAAAGAGGTCCTAAACTAGATCTCTGTCAACAGTGTAGTCTTATTTGTGTATTGAAATATATCTTGAGATTTTAATGGAGCCAGTTTTGTTACCTTCTGATTTTTTTCTTAGTCATAATTTTTTGGTCAGGGCTGACATGATTTTAATGTTCAGAGACATTCTTATTGTTTTGTCCACCATTGAGAGCAGCCACTGATTATCTGATCTATGCATACTCATACCTCTTTCAAAAAAGCAGCTAATTAAAATCTCAGCTGTCCTCCTCTGTTCTCAAATGCTAATATATATTTACAGGAAAAAGGCAACAGGAGGAAGGGAGGAAAACTTCTTTGGCACTTCATCTTCTTTGGTAAAAACAGGCCAGTTGATCGTTTCTTCCACCTTCCCTCAGTTCAACATTAGGTTTGGGAGAGGAGAAACAGAAACCTTGAAAGCTGGAAGAACACAGCTGACATTGGGACGTACATAATAAATATTCTTCTGAGTAATACTAAGGCTATGGAAATATCAAATTAATTAATTTGAATTTTCAGGCTTTGGAACAAAAATGGAAAAAGTATTCTCATGCCATTAGAGAGAAAGGACAAGAGAGCTTCTGAAGTGGAGCAAGAAGATTAACTAACTCAACAGTCATTAATTTAATAAAAAGTTCTTTATGTATCTTCTCATATGGCTGCTACTTGTGAATGTTCTAATAAATTAAAATTCCTGAAAACCAAATTAATATGGATTTTTTAAAACATATATTTCTTTCCATTTGCTTCCTGCTTTTCATTCTGGCTTTAATTACTGCATGTTTGTTGTACTACAAGCAGACTGTAACGAAAAGTTTCACCTAAGTTGAAAATGTGCAGTCCCTTCCTTCAACTACAGCTCACAGTACTTCTTGAGGCTTGGATAACTTTTTTTTTTTTCAACAGTGAAAAATTAATCATCTAAAGTAAACATTCAGTACATTGCCTTGCCTGTTTTAAACCCAAGCTGCAACATCTGGTTCTCTGTCACTAGTGAATTCTATCCTGTGTTCTCCGAATTAACAATACCTACTTCAAGTTCATTCTTTTTGTTCTCAGATTTTTTAACAAGACATTAAAAGGAAATCATTCCCTTCCAAATTGTTAACTTCTCTGTCAACGTGTCAGATTAGAGTACTTAAGTAATCTTACTCTAATACTATAAATGTCCTGTTTCAACAGTTCATTTTCATGCACTGAATTATTTCAACCCTTGTAATGGTCTTTAATTACTTGGGCATACCAAGTTTAAGCCACAGTAGGACAGGAGTATGTCCTTCAGACAGCAGACCAAAAATGCTGCAAAGCAGTAAGCCTCCGATGGAACAGCCTCCTTCTTTGGTATATAGGAGAATGCAGCATTTGTTTCACCTCTAGGTTTAGTGCTGGTATGAGAGACACAGAAAGTACAGAATATATTAAAATACATTGTCCACAATCTCCCTAAGCAAGAGCCTTAAGTGACTTCCAATTCCTCTGTTTGAACAAACAGAACAAACAGACTTTGCAGCCCTGTATCAAAAATACCAGGATGCTTTCCCCAGTAAATACAAAGCCCTGAATATGCTATTGAATGTGCTAGGAGGGCTTCTGAATTCAATTATATCTCCTGAGGAAAACTTATGACATGTTTTTTGACTAAGGATTACAGGCCCAAGCTGCTTGACATAATGGTCATTTCTATACAGATAACAGTATTTTAATTGCCAGGGCAATGAAGCAATTTGGTTTAGTACAGATGAGTGTAATTCATCTTGACTAGTCTCTCAGCTATTCCTCTAAATTGCCTCTAATTTCTTTAGAATTAATTGTGCAGAAGTATAATATAAACTCAGTTGTTTTTGTCACAGCTCACCATTCGTGGAAATCCTCCAATGGCTGACAAGTGGTTTTAATGAAGCACCTGACCTTTAACTAAGTCATCTCCTAGCTTGTTAGCTTTCTTGCTAATGATGGAGCTTGAATAGATATTATGTGTTCAGGGACACGTGCACACACAGTGCTACATTTAATTAAAAATATCACCACTGAGATTATAAAATAAAATGTTCCTTAGATGGTAAGTCCTAGAACCATGGTTTAAAGGCAACCTTATTTTAATGTGCAGACACAAAAGAGGTACATTACAATTTAATTGCGGTATTACTCTTCATTTTTCCCTACAGAACTGAAGTCACTTACTCATAACAGTAAACATTTTATTGCAGTCAACGATTACTGTGTGATAGTCAACATGACACACTTTTCATACTTCAGTTTGAAAACGGAGCTATTAATTACCTTGAAGAATTTTTGTATTTTTTAGTGCTACACAATGAGGGTCTGTGTTATTAGCACATCTCCACAAAATGAAGATTGGATTCTTCAACTTTCCTATAAGAAATTGAGAGAAACTTCAATGATTTAGAGTCATAAAATCATGGAAAAACACGATTTGGAAGGGACCAATGAGGATCCATTCACTCAGAACCTCTCCAGGGTGACTGTTGCAGAACTAAACAGAGTCAAAAGCCATTTGGACATAGAATCATAGACTATCCCAAGTTGGAAACAACTCACAAAGATCATTGAGCCCAGCCACAAGACTGTCCAAAAATCAAACCGTAAGTCTGAGAGCACTATCCAAATGATTCTTAAATTCCAGCAGACTTGGTGGTGCGACCAGTTCCCTGGGAAGCCTTTTCACATGTCCAACTGCCTCTCAGTGATGAACATTTTCTTAATATGTAATATGAACCTACCTTGATATATCATTTCGATACATTTGATGAACATGGGGAGGTCCTCTTCACCTTTGAAAAGCAGAGCAGAGGAGGGGAGAGGGGGGGATTGCTGTGATGCGGCTGTGGTTCCTGTGACAGCACAGAGGATGAGTCATAGCGGGGGAGCTGTCATCAGGGCCAGCAGCAGGCAGCGCCACCACACTGTGGCCTTGGCTGTCGGTGAGTGCAGTTCGCACCTCCTGCAGGCCATGGCTCGCCTGATCTTCCTCGCCCTGGCTGTGCTGGGCATTGCCCAGAAGCCGTGGTTCGTGGATGATCATGTGGATGCGGATGCAAGCGAGCGAATGCGGCAGCATGCAGAGCAGCTGATTGAAGGCATGGCTCAGCTGCTGCATGAGATGGAGGAGAGGAGCCAGGAGCAGAGCGGGGTGGCCCTGGGAGCCCTGCTCTTCACTGCCTTGCAGCAGTGGCAGCTCTGGACCTTTGTTGACCTCCTTGTCCTGCTCTTCGGGCTCTGCCGGTGGCTCAGGAAAAGGAGTCGTGGGCCGGGCAGCAGAAGCAAGCAGGGCAGCTACCCAAGGAAGAAGGAGAAGGAGAAGAAGAAGGATGGTGTAGAAGACGACAGAGACACCGATGCCACCTGGGATCTGGGCAGGGTTTGGGCTGATCGCACCCAGTGGCCGGCACCGTACATGGCCGACAAGTGCAAGGTGGTGGAGGAGCTGGTAGATGAGCTTCTTGGTGCCTGCCAAAGACTCTCTGGGAAATCCCTCTTCAAGCCACGGCTGCAGCCGGCCATCGGCGTGGGCTGCCTCTACGAAGGCTGGAGTGCCCGGCAGGACAGCGTCCTGTACCACCTGCTAGTGCCCCTGAGGCCTCCCCCCGGGCACGCCTTCCACACGGAGCTGGGCGCCGCGGGGAAGACGCCAGCGAAGAACCCCGGCCTGCGCGTGGAGCTGGAGTGCGCCTGCGCGAGGGAGCGGCTGGTGGGGGACATGCTGTGCTTCCTCCACCACCCCGAGGACAAACTGAAGAGAAGACAGGAACCCAGCCTGCTACGCACCCTCTGCACCGGCTCCTACCTGGATGTGGAGGAAACCACCCGCTGGTTCCAGGCCTTGGTGAAAGCAGCCTGGGAGCTTCTGCCACAGTCACGCCATTGGCGCCTGACGGTGCTGCCCTCCCACCGCTCCTGCAAGCTCAGGCTGGCCAACGCCTCTGAGAGCACCCTCTCCATTGAGATCACGCTTGGGGTGCGGCTAGATGACTCTGACACCTTCCTGAGCCTGGAGTAGCCGCGGCCAGCTTCACCAGCAGCACAGCGCCGCCAAAGAGCTGCGCTGTGGCAGAGATGGTCTGTCGGGCACACGGCCAGGCATGCCCGACCCCACAGCTTCCACCTCAAACATCTGCAGACCTGCGCCCGTATGCTGGTGAGCAAAGGCTTTTCCCCCCATGCCCTGAAGACGGCTGTGATTCACCACCTGACAGCCACAGCCCTGGCAAGCCTGGCGAAGGAAAGATTGCCCCCTGCGCCTGGATGACCTCCTGCGGAGCCTCTGCTGTTGCCTGGAGAAGAAATGCCTCAACAGCTTCCTCAAGAGGGAAGGCAACGAGAGGGTACCTGAGGAGATGGATGGTGTTGTCCCCGCCCTCCCAAACAGCTGGACTGCTCAACTTCTTCCAGGCAGTGAGCACCCAAACTCTTGCAGAGAGTCCATTCCATCAAGGAGCTTCATCCTATATATTGATGCCAATAAATAGCTCGTGTGAACAAATGCTCTGACCGTGTCTGCGCAGCACTTTGTGAGGGAATGTGGGCACTGGGTGCTGAGTGCACCGCTGCCACAGAATTAGGAAATGTTTTCCAAAAACACAGGAGCCATTGACTGGCTGAGGTTGGAAGGGACCTCTGGAGGTCACTTGGTCCAACCCCCCCTGTTTAAGCAAGGCCACCTAGAGCAGGCTGCTTAGGACTATGCCCAAGGCCGTGGTATTTGCAGGCGTGTCAGTCTCACTTCAGTGCCAGGTGAAACCACGAAGATGACTAGTTTGAGAGTTATTGAAAAACACTTGAGAGACAACGCAGTCACTGGTCGTAGCCAACATGGGCTCCTGAGGGGAAACTCCTGTTTAACTCAATTTCATTTTACGACAAGGTTACCCATCTAGGTGACAAAGGGAAGCCTGTTGATGTAATCTTTTCTGGATTTCAGCATAGCTTTTGATGCTGCTTCTCACAGTATCCATCCAGACAAAATGTCCAGCATACAGCTAGACGAGTACATAGTACGATGGGTGAACAGCTGGCTGAAGGGCCAGGCTCAAAGGGTTATGGTAGGTAGGGTTACATCAGACTGGTGGCCAGTCACCAGTGGGGTTCTCCAGAGCTCCATTTTAGGGCCAGTTCTCTTCAATGTTTTCATAAATGATCTGGGCACAGGACTTGAATTCACACTAAGTAAGTTTGTAGATGATTCTAAATTAGGAGGAGCTGCTGACTGCCTCGAGGATAGAGAGGCGTTGCAGAGAGACCTTGACAGACTATCATCGGCAATCATCAGCTGTGTGAAGTTCAACAAAAGCAAGTGCCAGATTCTGCACCTGGGAAGGAAGAGGCGATCTGGAATATATGTACAGACTGGGGGATGAGGCCGGAGAACAGCCCCGTGGAGAGGGATCCGGGGGTTCTGGTTGACGGCACGTTGAATAAAAGTCAGCAGCGTGCCCTGGCAGCCAGAAGAGCCAAGCACACCCTGGGCTGCATGAAGCCCAGCACAGCCAGTCCAGGGAAGTGACTGTCCCTCTGCCTTCTGCACTGCTGCGGCCTCACCTCGAGTGCTGCGTGCAGTTTTGGGCGCCACAATGTAAGGAGGATACAGACCTACTGGAGAGAGTGTCCAAAGGAGGGCCGTGAAAACGGTGGAGGGTCTAGAGGAGAAAGCGTATGAGAAGCAGCTGAAATCCCTTGGTTTGTTCATCCCAGAGCAGAGCAGGCTGAGGAGAGGCCTCTTGGCGGCCTGCAGCTCCCTCACGAGGGGAGCGGAGGGGCAGGTGCTGAGCTCTGCTCTGTGGGGACAGCGACAGGACCCGAGGGAACGGCATGGAGCTGCATCAGGGTAGGCTCAGGATGGATATCAGGAAAAGGCTCTTCACCATCAGGGTGGTTGGGCACTGGAACAGGCTCCCCAGGGCAGTGCTCATGGCGCTGAGCCTGACAAGAGTTCAAGAAGTGTTTGGACGACACTCTCAGACTTATGGTTTGATTTGTGGATGGTTCTGTGCAGTCCCAGAAGTTGGACTTGATGATCCTCATTGGTCCCTTCCAAATCAGTTTATTCTATCATTTTATGATTTCTGTAACTTCAAAGTACAACCATTAAATCTTTTTTTCCATATTTTTTTTTGAAACTTGCACAATTAGCAATTTACAACTTAGAAAAAAATGCTGTGCTTGGTTATTTTTGTTTTCGTTGATATCACTTCTATGTAAAAATAATTGCATGGAAATTTTGAATAGATTTTACGTGTACATTGTAATGAGCAAAAATGATTCACTGGTAAAATCCAACTTCTGCTTTGTTTTGGAGTTTCCAGTATTCCCACCAAGACAACAAAAATTTAGTGTGGACACACTCAAAATCAAAAGGTAACCAAATATTTATATTTGGCCATTCTCAACCTGCCTTGCAAACCAAGTTGTCTTTAACTGAATGAAGTAAAAAAAAAAAGACAAAATCTTTCAACATGTTGAAACAGGGAACCACAGTAACAAATCAGAACTAGAATAACATTTTAGAAAGTTATCACTCTGACCAGTATTAACTACGAAATGTTTCTGAAACATCCTATCTTTAGTTATACACAACCCTATTTTTATTATTTCCTTATTGATTTACTCTTGGCTTTAGATGTCATAATTATGTCAATTAAGATATTACCTAACATCAGTCATGGGTATTCTTTTTCTTTTATTCATTTTACCAAATTTACTTTCCTAGGATGGATCAAGTTAAAAAGAAGCTAAATAAATAAATGTATCAATTTATGCTCACAATTTTTCTCTCCAATCCGGAACTACATTTGAAATAGGAAAAATGAATGGTGTGAGTCTGAGAAATGAGAAAAATTTGCAGAAGAGAAGAGAAAAAATTGACACCTTGTTGGGCCACTATGTGCCATGGAGGATTTAGTATAAGGTTCTTCTAAAGCAAGCTCTGTGTAACAAATATTTTTCCTCATTCTACAACAGCGTATTGAAATGTCTAGTGTGTGTCATGGTCTTATTCCATCCTGAAGAAGTGATTGGGTCAGAAATAACATGGATGTAAGGTATTTAAATACAAGTGTCACAGGCAGTCAGTATGTTCAGTGGACTGCACACTGAGCAGGATCTCAGATCTCAGGTCTACTCTTGGCTATGACACCAGCCTGCTCTGTGACTTTGGGCAGGTTATGCTCATCTCTTTTTTTTTTGCCCCCTTTTTTTTTTCACTTGTGTAATTGGTCTTGTCTGGTTACATTTGTGAAGGTTCTTTGGCCTAAACTGTCTCTTACAACATTTTTACATTACTGAAATGAGAACACAAGTAAATATCAACACCACCGTGTAACACTGAAACACATATGACAACTCAGAGGATGTACAACTCTTAATTACATAGCTGCTGAATTAAAAAAATCCAAGCTCACTAAAATTATTTTTACCAGTTGTATGCCAGCATCCTCAAAGAATTTGTATGATGCATACCTATGGTGACACCGTGAAACACATTATTACTTCAGTAGTTCTTAATGATCTTTTACACTTGATTTATTACTTAAGCATGTAATGTGCCACTTACAGAAGTAATATATTTGCCACTAGATTTGGTTCAACTCCTTTTTACCGTAATAGAAACTGAAGGAACATGGCACCTTCTAATTGTTCAGCACTTCACTACCCTGAACCCTTGAATAACCTTGGCAAGTCTCTATGATTCTGTGTGTTCCACTGAGAGGAAACTAAGATTATGAAATGGAAGAGTTTTTGAAGTCTATTTATTACTTATGATGTTACTTGAAGCAGGCATGTAAATTATAAGTATGTAACAGTAATAATTTCAGAACCACAAAAATATAGTCTATGAAAACTGTAAGAAAAACAAACATAATTTTATATATATGTATGCACATTCTTACAAACATACACACACAAATATAAACATAAAATCCAGATAGTAACCAGACTATTAACTTACATTTTCTTCTCTTAACAGTAGGGTAGCTCAACTCACAAATCATATTTCTGTTCGAAATGAAAGGTGCACTGCTGCCAGCATTTTGTAAGAAATAATGACACACTTTACTACCTGTAAGTGCTGACTGAGTGCTTCTGCTTTTCCTTCCCAAGGTGACTGTAACACAGATTGATGAAAGATTCGGCAGGACTACAAAGGTTAAAGATGCAGACCCAGAGCTAGAAGGCAGCCCTGACACTGATGGAATACAGTACAATGAGAGTACCCACATTATTGTCCTATCCTCTGATAACCAGTGTAATATGAAAACTGACTACAGGAGAAGGGAACAAATTAAATCCATTAATCAAGCATATCTGTGCTAAACAGTTGTTCTGAAGAGATGAACAAATGAAAAATTTACTGTTTGTTTCCATGCTTCCTAGCACCGGAGAAGAAAATTAATTATAACACTGTGGCTAAACTATTAGTTAAGTTTTTTTCTTGAGGAAACTATTTATTGCTTTGTCAAAGAACAAATGAACCTCATTAGTAAGATTAGTTTCAGCTGATCATTTTGCATTAGGACAGACTAATAATATACCCCTTAAAGATACATTGAAAGAAATAACTCTGAAGAAACAGAATACATTTTTTTACCTCTTACTGTATTAGACTGTTAAATCAGAAATGTAAGATTTGTTATCCAGCTAAAAATCAACTCTACTTTCTTCAGTTTGTTCTGATCGAGTCAAGTATATGGCTGTTGACTATAGTTAGCTGTTTGTCAGTGATTCACAAATGGAACTCTCTAGTCAAGGGGTCTCAAAATTCACTCATAAAATTCCGCACTTGAAGTGAATTATCTGAAACCTAGCTAATTCTTAAACAAAATGAAAACAATGAAGCCAAACAACAACAAAACAAAAACCCTTAACAGGGAATATTTGAATATTATCTTTCTTTCTTTCCTTTTTTTTTTTTTTTTTTTAATAAAATGAAACAACAGTCTAATACAAACTCAATGAACCTCTTCTAAAAGCTTGCATTGATGGAAGCAAGATATACAGAAGTTCTCCAATCTACAGGGCAAACAGTACAGGATGTTTTTTTCTACATTGCTGTGTCATCCTTCCAGAAACCATTATTAAAGTAGTCACTCCCTTTTGGAATGAACGGAAACTAGCATTCTATGAACTGTAAGCCATCATAGCAAACTATTACTTGCAGTTGGTCAGAGAAATTACATACCTTTGCAGTACATTTATGCTGACATTTTTAATCTCTTTTTCAAAAAGGAAGTACTTCACGGTGAAGCCTCTGGTTTACAATGGGCTCTGCTACAGTGCTGGATTTCTCATGATACAAACACTTCCCATGGGGAACTGAACTGAAATCATGCAGATGAAACAGCCAAATGTCAAAGAGTAATTAGCTCGTCAATGTGCAATTGACCTGATTCCCACTGGAAGTCTACAGGCAAAGTAGTAGTTGTCAAACACTTTGGTTAATGAAGTCTGTTTCCATTGGCTTTATGTCTCATGAGTGCCACACATGGTGGGTAAACCTACAGGAAGAGCTTACAAAGCTTAAGACCTTTGAGAAGTGCTTTCTCCTGCATAGCCTCCTCATGCCTCATACTGCACAGCAATCTGCTGTTATTCTTCATATTTACAGTATTGATAATGTCTGTTTTTCTGTCCAGTATCTTATTTTCATAAGCCTTGAATTCAACTGTATTTTGTCTGTGACCTCTGTCAAACATAGCTGGAATTGAACAACAAGTTATAATGTTACTGAGGGGAATGAGGAGAAAAGAGTTGTAACAGCACATGGAAACTCATAAACCCCAATTACATAGGTCTAATTTTCTTCTAAATCCAACTAAGAGTTGCTATATCCCAGATTACCAGATTAGAGCCTTTTGTTTTTAATATAGCTTGTTTAACCGTAAGAAAAATCTTAAACAGGATTGAAAATCTGTCCTACTGTCTCTGCTTTCTATTGCTCAACTGTTTTAGCTGGTTTTCTCTTTCTAGAGTACATAATGAAATGCAACAGTAATCCAACAAAGGCAGCTGCTAAGACATCTTGGTATGATGGGGACAAGTGATTTCTGAGGGTAATCTTCAAAATTACCTCAAAGAATTAACTGTAGACCTCACACCCTTATCATATGTACAGGCATTCCTGTAGTTTAAACAAGGCAACCTGTCTTTACACTGTTTCAACTCCATTTTGGCAATAAATCCATCCAGCCTTAAGCTATTTTAGCAGGAAGGAATGTATTCAATACAAGTCTCACATGGTGTTTCAGTGTTTGCCTTTCATAATCCAGCTACATGATGGGTGTCCAGAGGTTATCTTTAACCATATTTCTCTTTTCTATGACAGGATAAAATCTTTGACATTATGTCCTTAGTAGCAGATGACTGCATTAGCCCCTATTCCCCAGAGTAACATTTGACAGACTGAAGTGCAAATGGTGCTATCTGGAAGGAAATGTGGTGTGGGCATAAAAGACCGTGATTCAAAACCTCCCTTCTTACTCTTCCACTGCTGGAGCACTTAGCCCTAGTAAGAACTGAAGTCATCCTTTGTGGAAACTGCACTTTAAAGATTAGCCAGAAGAGCCTTCTCCTTTACTGTAGTAAATCTTCTGTGAATAATGGGGAACTGCCTACCATAAAAAGACAATCTTTTCTTCCCCTGTACAGCCTTTGATGACTCTGGCCTATAGCTGCACTCATAATTTTGACTGATAAAAAAGTAGTTTATACTTTTTGCGTGAAGGATGTGTACTATATTGTATAGACTGTGCATACAGTAAACGGAGATGGCACATTACAAAACTATCTGAAATCTCTATTACTGTGATAGAAGTTTCTAAGTCAAGGTAGACGAATAAAGAATGATAATAATGTCAACACTAAGTATTTTTGAAACACAATGGAAATTATACTTTGGACTATTGGTGCTTAGCTACAAATGATAAAAAACATGTTTAGATTTCCTTCTAAATGATATAGGGGACTGTCTAAGCAAATGAAGTAGAAAATGGATAGCAGATGCTATTATATCTACGGTATTTCATAGCATCAAATTATGAATTAACAGAAGATATATATTATTAAAATGTAAATAATTTATGTTCTTTACTCAGATTTCCTACTGAAAGTAAAAGATTAATGAACAACTGAGAATATGCAAACAGGATATTGGAATTTTGAAGACTCACAATAGATTACCAAAACAACTTAGGGTTGTTTTAAGGTCAGCTTGAAAAAGACAAATTCCAAATTAAACCCCTACTAACAGTGCCACTGTATGTGATGTGAAAGGTTTGAATTAGTGGTGTAAAATAGGCAAATCCTAAAACTGTGTCCCATTTTAGAAAGTAGTTGCTTCATTGTTTAATGGAATCAAGTACTTTCTTCTGTTATTTTTGACGAAACGCTTCAAAAGGTCTCTTCTTTTCCTCTGAGTCAGAATAAGGCAGAAAAAAAAAATTTACAATTTTTTATGAATAGATTTTTTTTTTTTACTGGGCTGGAATTGCAGAGGAATTACACCATGTTAGATGAGACTTTGACTCCCTGGAACATACCTATTTTTGTCCCCTGCCTTACCACGTTAATCTTGTTTCAGAAAATTATGTTGACTTGTCTTTTAACAGCTTTGTTCACTGAAAACTCAAGGGTGCATTTTTTTCCCCCCCAAGATATATAATTGATTCTGGGAGAATGACCTCTCTTGAGGCTTTCTTTATTGTTTCTGTGATAATTTTGTGTTTCTTAAAGTGATACTCTGGACTTTAGTCATTTTGGCTGCCTGCTAGTGTAACATGGAGTCTTCAAAAATCTTTTTAAGACTAAATTTTTGAGACAATCATCTGATAAATATGCTTGCATCATCATTATTTTATCAAAAAGCTCAAGTGTTACCAGGAAGCATAATCAACCTGACTTCAGACATTCATGATTTGGAAGCAGAAAAAAAAAAAAAAAGCACACAAAAAATAGCAAAACCTTATCAGCTTTGTAATAAGCAGTTAGAAGACAAACAGTTAACGTATTTCAGTTAGGTCTCTGGAGACTCCATATCCCCAGAAAGGGTCTTACTGCAAGCACCTGAGCAGTACCTCTGGAGTGCCCTCCTAGCACCACCATATGCATCTGTACAGACACAGAAGACAGACTGCTCCTCTTTATGTTCTCAGAGCTATGAAGAAACTCAGCAAGGCCCAGGCTTTGATCATATGAACCAAATTAAATGGTAAATACACGGTGACTCCTTGCAAAGCCTTATTCCTGACAAGAACTAGTTTAAGCTCCTATACCAGTCAACAACATTGACCATTAACTGCTCTTTGTTACAATAAAATTAACTTCTCTGTCTTCAAGACTTGTTATATTGCCTTCAGATATATCTAATCCCTAATGGTGCTGAGCTACATATTTCTTACCTTATTAAACTCTTGCCTCAATGAGCGATGAAAGCTGAATTAATTTGAAGAACCAGCCACAATCTTCTCTATTAAGTAGTTTACTTTCCTGAAATACTTAAATCCAACTTTGACCAATGAAGGCATTTCTCCACTTCCTGTCCTAGACCTATGATAGAGAAACATAAGAAAACATGAAAAACAGAAAAGAATTTCTCATGTCTCACAAATTATTCTATTCTAGTTTGTTCAGCAATTTGAGACAGTTTCAGTCTAGGTTGTTTGTTACTTCAACAATATAAGAAGCCATTTCTCATACATTAAAAGATTATTCCTAAGGAAAGAGTGAAGTTACTGTATGCTCATCTACAATATTACAAAAACTTTGCAGCCAGTGTTATCAAATGTATGATTTTCAAAAAAAAAAATCCAAAGTTCAAAATTTTCTACATATTAAGCCAAAATCAAAAAACAGAAGTACGAGAAAGATTTTTGTTAACTAGATTTGTTACATATAAATTAGATAACAGATAAAGAGACCAAAACAAAACCAGATTTCTTTCCCTTAGAACTTCACGTCAGAAAGTATAACTCCATATCTGATGAGAAAGGAATAGAATTCAGAAAGAAAGGTCAAATAAAATCTCTCTTCACTGCTAACTATCAGTATTTTTTCCACTTCAAAGAGTTCCTTCTACAAACAGAAGTTTTGTTCTCTGGTTAAACTAAATTATCAGGGACCAAACATTGATTGCAGTTGCTCCCATCTGGAATGACTCAATTGATTTTAATGAGATAGACAGAATAACAATAGCAAAGACTATAGTGTTACAATTTAAGTCAACACAGCTCATGGGGATTTATACTGAAGAAACTTGTATCAGGATGTGGACCCCATTCACCTAGTCAAAACAAATAAATAAACCTCCCTCTCCTTGGTAAAAGGAAGTCTTTTAAAAAGAAAGGGAAGTTGTTCTTGTGAAATTTCTATCCCCTTAAAGAACTTCCCAAAATAAATCTGATTCTACCCAGTCATAGGGCCCAGTCTTGTCATTTCTATCTATCATCTGTTGTGCTCCAGTTCACATGGTTCAGTAACTTTCACGTAACAACAGTATTAAAAATTCAGTGTAGTTTTATTCATTGAAAGTAAGCAAAGGACAGATGAGTTTGGGGTTAAATTCTGAATCACCAGATAGATTTCAGATATACCTGTTTGTCCCACCCATTTTAAGACCTATTCAAATTTCCAAATTGCATTGGTTTCTACTGCAACTAAGTGAATTTGCAAAAAAGTAAGAGTTATTAAAAAAAAAAAAAAAAGAGAGAGAAGAAAAGAAAGAGCCCATGTCTCTGGGATGAGTGGAAGCTAGCAGGAGCTCAGCATTTTGCAAACTTGGGCCAGTGCCTAACTACAGGTTTCTGAAAATCTTAATCACAGGATTTATTTCTCTGCTGCAACAGAGAATAGAATAAAATGAGATTATGAAACCCATAAACTGTTCCATTTTCACTTGGTTGGATTTCTAGACAGGTAAAATAAAGATAAATGTTCTCCAAATCAAGCTTCTCACTTTGACACTCTTATTACAAATAATATAAATTGTATATGAAGCCCTCCCTCAGATCTGAGGGAAAGGGCTTTCACGTAAGGCTTTGCAAATTTATGATCAGCATTGTTGCTGTGTGTGTGTGTTTGGAATGGTAGTATTTCAAATATTTTTTACTGGAGATAAAGATCCTCTATTTCTCTATGCGAATACTAATTCTTCTTCAAAGTTTTACCACCCAAAACTCTCTATCAAGTGTTGTGTTATTTCATATATAACCCACGACTAATGCAAAATATATTACTAGGTACGCCTAAGTTTGACAGCTTTTCCACATTTCTTTTTATTATCTGATATTGTTCAAACACTAGATCTTTGTTGTCTGCTAGACTACCACAGTATAGTTCAGTTTAGCTACTGCCATGACAGTGGTATCAGTCATGGGAAAAATCATGAATTTTATCTGCTTTCTGCTGTATTGTATACCTTACTCTGTCTAGTAAGTCAAAATCTCGTACTTTAAAGCCCTTCCAGAACCTCCTGGATTAATCACAATCACTGTCATTTACTGACTTTGTTATAATGACATCAATGCATGAAAGATAAACAGCAAAATCTATATAGTAGTTTCAGACAAAAAGCAAAAATCTCTCAAGCAACTGAAAGGACAGTTTACATAGGCAGAACTCAGGTCCTTCACTAGTGCTTGACAACAACGCACGTTGTTCCTCCTATAATCTTTGACAATTTCAGAGTTTCAATAGTCAAAAATTAGGGATTCCATTCACGTTTTCTTTAGTTTTGATTTTTTTTTTTTAACCTCCAAACAGACTGGCTTTCAAATAGCATAGTTGTGTCTAGCACCATGAATGTTCACTATTGACTAAGAGAGAGAAAATGGAACTGTACTTCACAGTTACACAATTCCTGGCAGTAGGTATGTTGTACAGGAGACCTCCACCAGCAAGTGCAGAACAGGACTGTGCCTTTCCCTTTCCAAAGGGGCAGGGTGGTTCCTGAGATCATGCTGTATCTTCAAAGCCTTCTTACAATTTTCTCAATTACTTCTTTGCTCACTACACTGTTTTTCCTTTAATAGCTGGTCTGCCTTCTATGTTGATAAACTGTGATCCTCTACTAAATGGTCCCAGTTCATATTATGCTTATGCAGCCATCTCCTTATTCAATAGAGTCAGTATCTTCATTAAGAGAACTGCATTCATAAGCACAGTAGAGACCACTGAAAACTGATTATACCTGCAAAAAGGGATTTACATAGTTTGAGAGGACCTACAGGGAAATCAAGGAAGCAAAATTATGTATGTTGTTCTTTGCTGAAGAGAATACTGCAAAACCCTGCAGGAACCCCTTAGAAAAGTGAAGTGTTGACAAGCAAAAGATCATTAAAAATAGTATTTTGACATGCGCCTTCTAATTTTTTTTTTTTAAACTCATATAAAAAAAAAAAGAAAAAAAGAAACTTTTAAAATAGATGCGTGAAAAGAATGAAATATTCAGATAAACGTATGGGATAGAAACCATAAATGTAAGACAAGATTAAAAGTTCTTTAAAAGAATACAGTACTACAATACTATGCAGTAAAGACAAGAAGATAAATAGAGCTTGTCATCCTTTTATTTAGAGCATTATTAATGGTTTAGGTTGACAAAATTGTAAAATAATGCAATTCAAATTTCAGGTACGAAAGGAAAAAAAAAAACATTTGAAATCACTCTGCACAGTATTAGAATAACATGGTAGGAATGCTTCCTACTTTTGGAAGCAATCATTTATCATTTTCACATTAAGTTTAGTTTTGTCCCTCTACCAATTGATGCACCCTCCCTGAAGGGGTACAAGAACAGATATTTTTCCTTGGAGAAAATAAAACAAAACAACAATGCACTAACTGTGTTGAACAAAAAGAGGACAAAACCTGAATGAGTAACTGCCTTTCTGTATCATTTCAAAAATATAGACTTCATATGTATGTGCACAGATACAGAGCTTGGGAGCTGTTCAGAAGTCTGCAAGTCTGTTCCACAAATACTCGGACTGACCAAGGAAGAAGTTCCCTAATTTGCAGAGGAAGCTCAGGTTGTCTGGCTGACACCCTAAATCTGAAGAGAATATAACAATGAACTTCTGTCATGGCAGGAAGGGAGGAGGTGCAATTATATGTAATCTGAGGACAATAAATGTAAACAAATTTGAAAACTACTTCCAATGTTGCCACAGGTAGTTAGATACAAGCAGATAAGAACGTTACATATATAAACACAATATTATTTTAAGGAACTATTTTGGTGTATAGTAAACAAGCAACAACCCTACAACGTATGCAAAATGAAGGACTGTCACACAGAGGTCTTGAAAGTATGGGCTATGGACAAAGGCCTATGACTATAAATACAGGTGGCTACTTATTGATCCACCTGGACACAAACCAGATTTAGGGCATAACAAAAAACACTAACAAAACAAGGCTTTATACATGGCTTAATTGTGCTACTGAGACCAGTAGTTATCTTCACAGAAAAACATATATTCTGAAGAGTACTGAAATCTCCTAATAGAGGAAAACTTGACTCTTGAGGAAGAATTAGGAACAGAAGGAACTTCTGCTGAAATTGCCTACTCTTTAAAATGGCACAGAATTGCATTTCAACCTACGAAACCTGTACATATCTAACAGCGTACAGGTTTGTCTTTAGATCGTGTGTATGAATCCACAATAAAAACCACTGGTTGGGCTGGCACCCTACTTCAGCATCAGGTATGCAGAATTGATCGCTCTCATATCGCACAGCAGTATGTACGTAAGTATTATTTTGGTTGTCAGTAAAGGAGAATTATATTTTCATTGCTTGCATTTGGTCTGATACTCTGCCCTTGAAGCTTGGTTTTCATTTTAGATGCAACAGTGAATCACTGGTAGCAAGCAATACAAGAGAGATTATTTTTTCTGGCTCATACCAATGGAAGTTGGGGAGCTTTTATCTTCAGGTTTTGATTCATAGATAAGGACAGAAGATATTGTGAATTTAATAATGCAGATAATGAAAACAGAGCAGCACTATATCAGTGCTGACTTTCACTGGATGTATTACTGCAATCTCTACCTCTTACATTTCTAACTTTTCAAACAAATTAAATCAGTTCTTCACTTTGAATACCAGCTGGATTTTAACAGTTAAAAGATGACAAGATGGCCATATATTCCGTATAACACTAAGACCTTCCTTCTGGAAGTTTTATTTCTGTAACTGTGATTGCCTGAAGAACTTAACTTCCATTAGAAATAGGTAAGAGTTTGTGTGACCACATCCTAGATTAATTCTCCTTAATGCTGGAAGGCAACTATGGGCTGTCTCATCTCTGATTGACATTGAGTCACTACAGTGTCTCATGGTTTCAAAGTCAAAAACTTCCAATCTAGATGTGAGATGTATTTAATCTTCAAATAAGCTTCAGTACAGCCTGGCTCTCTTCTGTCTTTATCAGCATGAGCTCAGTGACACCTGGCTCTTCATCAACATTAACAGTGTCTCCTGAGTGAATCACTAAGATGTGAAACGAAGGGAACTGAAAATAAAATATGCCTACCTAGGTAGCCGGTCAGAACATGGAAGTTTAGGGAAGATCATGCTGCTTTGTTAGAGTCATCTCTTTTGGATTAGACAAAATAGACAGGGGAAAGTTGCTTTTTTGTAGAATATTGTGTAGAATCATGCCAAGGTTATAAGACCTCTGCCTTGGGTCCTGACACTGAAGAATTGTTCTTTACTGTGTATTTTCCACTGTTTTCTCACATAATAAAAAGTCCTACAGAGGATTTGATCATACCTTCTGCTAAGACTATTTTGAACATTTCAACATAAAGGAGTATTTTCCTCCTAACGTTCCATCCCTTCATTTCAACATATCGATTTCTCTTCTGATCCCAAGTGATGTCTTCAACGATAATCCTTCTCTCTCTTAAAAACTGAGGAATATCTACAAATATCTGAAAGTCATTCAGCTCAGGTCATTTAGTAATATTAATCATTACTAAAATTTCCAGGAGCTTTATTTTTGTTTGTTTTCTCAGGTTAATTGGCCTTTCCATTCTAATGAATTAACAGATAGGTAAAGACAGAAAATGGTTTTGAAGAGAAGGAAAAAGTAGATCTTACCCAAGAGCAGTTTTAGATCCAAAGTCCCTTAATTTCCCTGCTCTTGCCAGATAACCACTTCCCATGCTCCACAGAAACATAAGACAATGTCATCCACGTCCCACGATGGAGGTTCCTCAGACTCTGCATCCTATTGCTTACTCCTGCCACAAAAACGACTGAAGTATTGCACCACTACTCCAAAGCCATTTGAAATTACTTTTACAATGTGAGATCCACAACAGATTCTGTCCCAGAAACTGCAAAAGAAAACAGGTCCCCAGAGAGATATCAGAAAAAACTACTTCTCAAGCACCAGTATTAGCATGCATTGGCACTGGAGCAAGACTACTTTCTGTATAAATAATCCTACCCTTTTATACCAAGGACAGATGGAGATTTATCAAGAAAGTCCACAGAAGTTCTTATGTAAGCATGAGCTTTTGGAAATCATTCTTTACAAGATCAAACTGCTTATCTGTTTTAAATCACAAATCTTTGCAATCAGCACTAGGAGAAAAGAAAATAACTATTTAGTGTTGCATAGCTGTTTTATACAATTGAGATCAGGTATTACAGGCCAGTCATTCTCACCTCTACGCCTAGCAAGATTATGTAGCAGATTCTCTTGGAAACTACACTAAGGCACATGGAAAATAAGGAGGTTATTGGAGACAGCCAACACGGCTTCACTGAGGGCAGACTGTGCCTGACACGTCTGGTGGCCTTCTACAATGGGGTTACAGCACTGGTGGATACAGAAAGAGCAACTGACATCATCAACCTGGACTTGCGCAAAGCGTTTGACACTGTCCTGCATGACAGCCTTGTCTCTAAATTGGCGAGACACGGATTTGATGGATGGACCACTCGGTGGGTAAAGGAATTGGCTGGATGATCGCTCTCAAAGAGTTGTGGTCAATGGTTCAATGTCCAGGTGGAGACCAGTGACAACTGGTGTTCCTCAGGGGGGTCAGTACTGGGACTGGCGCTGTTTAACATCTTTGTCAGTGACATGGACAGTGGGAGTGAGTGCATCCTCAGCTTGGTGCAGCCAACAAGCTAAAGGGAAGGGATGCCATCCAGAGGCACCTGGACAGGCCTGAGAGGTGGGCCTGTGCAAACCTCATGAAATGCAACAAGGCAAGTGCAAGGTCCTGCGTCTGGGCTGGGGCAATCCCAAGAACAATACAGGCAGGCAGAGAATGGATTTAGAGCAGCCCTGATTAGAAGGACTTGGGGATGTTGGTTGACGAGAAGCTTGACATGAGCCAGCACTGTGCACTTGCAGCCCAGAAAGCCAGCCATATCCTGGGCTGTATCAAAAGAAGTGTGGCCAGCAGCTTGAAGGAGGTGATTGTCCCCTCTATCCTCTGCTCTTGTGAGACCCCAGCTGGAGCGCTGTGTTCAGCTCTGGGGCACCCAGCACAAGAAGGACATGGAAGTATTAGAACTAATCCAAGTGAGGGCCACAAAGACGATCCAAGAGCTGAAGCACTTTCCCCTGGCTGAAGGACTTGGGGTTGTTCAGCCTGAAGAAGAGAAGGCTCTGGGGAGACCTCATTGCAACCTTCCAGTACCTAAAGAAGGTCTACAAAAAAGCGGGAGAGGGACTCTCTATCAGGGTGTGTAGTGATAGGACAAGGAGTAATGGCTTTAAACTAAAAAACCATAGATTTAGATTAGATGTAAGGAAGAAATTCTTTACTCTGAGGGTGGTGAGGCTCTGGAACAGGTTGCCCAGAGAAGCTGTGGATGCCCCATCCCTGGAAGTGTTAAGGCAAGGCTGGATGGGGCTTTGGGCAAGCTGTTCTAGTGGGAGGTGTACTTGCCCATGGCAGGGGGTTGGAACTGGATTATCTTTAAGGATAATCCAGCCTTTGATTAAGCCCCTTCCAATCCAAACCATTTTATAATTCTGTGATTCTACTTCAAGAACTGCGGTATTCTTTTATGAGAGATGTAACAAAAATTTGAATATTTTAGGTTCTGTTCTTTAAACCTCTTCTTCCTTTATCAGGCTTCTGGTCATTAATTTTTTAAGACCCCATGAAAGGTTTTTTCCAGCCTATATTCCAGAAAAGGTTTGAGCTAATCAGAGGGGACAAACTAGGAGTATCTTTTCTGCCGTTCTGCATTTTCTTCAGTACTGTATTCGTATACACAGACATACCTAGATTTACTTAAAATCTTGGAGACCTGCAAAGCTGATTTACAAATCACATGGGTAGAAGTGAGATATTCTGCCTTCTTGTCCATAAAAGCCAACTCGGTAAGCTTCATATTTAGAAATGAATGGGGAGACAGAAGACAACTGCTGTTCACTGTGACTTACACATGAACTTTAAACTAAGAAATATTTGGAACTCAGATACAGGTTGCCATTTAAAATGCCACTGTACTATGATCTACTTTTCCATAATACATAGACTGGATTTTAATATTGTAGATATAATATTGCTTGTATAAAGAGAAGACAGATATTTAATATTATCTAGTATTCAATGTACATTATATTGCCCTTTGTTGGGGCACATACATTCCTTTTTTAAAGAATAATCTAGAATTTGGTCATGTTACAACCATACAAGACATCAGTAATGATCCAGCAAGCAAAATGCAATGTTAGCATATGTAGACTCTTTCACACAGAAAAAGCACGTAAGAGAATTATTATTAACTTTCTTTTCAAATATGCATTTCATAGTCCCAGAATATTGCAAACAGTATTTGAAGTATAACCTTTAAATTAAACCTACTGGATAACAAGGTTGCTTTATCCAAGACTTCCTTACTCAGCTTTGTTCTGCGCTTTCTTTTAAACCTCAGATTAAAGCATTTAGTTTCTGCCTATATTTAAGCTCTTAGAGCTTTCTACCTTTTAACAGTGACAAAAAGCCCTGTCTCTGCCCATAAAATGTTCTGATGACCTGAACATCATTCTAGTGATGGGCTACCTGAAGGTAGCCTCAACAACCTCTCAAACTATACCTGAAAAGTGATGTAAGCATCATACTTCATTTCAGATGCTTGTCTTGGTTCTGATGTATGAAATTACACAATTTAGCAGAGGTAGAGGAAGAACATCTCCAGGGGAAGAAGGGTTGTTTTTTATTTTTAGTTCATTATGCTGTTCTTATACTGCTAAGAACTAGCTGGTCATTTAATAGCACTGAAAGCAAAGATCAACATTCTCAGCACTGTGCCTTCACCCAAGTTTCTTTTCAAGAAATAAAACAATGTAAAAACAAGCACTGTTTAGTGGGAATAATACCTTCAGAAGATATATATGAAAAGCGGGGATGGAAAGTGAACTATGACAGCAAAGATCAACACTATTGTCCTGAAAGGTTCTGTGCTGTTCAACATAATACTTATACTCAGTCACACTTAGTATGTTCAATGTGTGTTTACAATACACCACTGAGCACAAGAGTCATACATACTCTTTAAAGGGGTGAATTGTGAGGAAACAGCCAAGAGACAAAACAATGTGGTGGATACTAAAAAGCTACACAATGCCAAGGGGAAACGGAACAAGTTCACAGAAATGCAATACTGCAATGAATTATTAAATATTCACTTACATACAGACATCCCCGGGTCAGACAGTCCCTGAACAGCAAACTGGTGGAGGCTAGAAGAGTGTTCTGGGAACTATCACTGTGTACCTGCTCTTTTTTTTTTTCCCCTGCTCCCTAGGCAGCCTATTCTGGTCATTCTCCAAGACAATACACTAGATTAACTGGATCCATCCAATGGTTATCAAAGGCCAGATTAATTTTATATATACAGTCAGGCTTTTACAGAAAGTTAGCCCATTTGTTTTAGAACCACTAATAATGGCAGTAAATTCTGTAGTTTTATCTTCCCTCAACCCCCGCCCTTCAGGAAGGAATAGATATAGTGCGCTAGGCAAAACCCTCCAGAATGCAAGCTCTGTGTAACTTAAAGAACAAACTCTAAAGGTTCCAACAAAGCTTTTAAAACTAGAAAGAAAAAACAGCAGCAATGTCATGAAATACTCAAGTTTTTCCCATTAATCTATTCTTGAAATTAACAATAAAAACAAGCTCCAAGCAGAACAGCCAATATAATATGTACCACTGAGGTGGTTCTATGGTTATTTTTCACAATACCAAAAGTCTGAATATTTTTTTAAACAACTTCGGTTTGAGTAATAATCTACAGAAAAGGTCATCAAATATGCATATAGTATCACTGTGTAATCCTGGAATGATAGCTGTCCTAACTAAGTAAGCATGTATTTTATAGGTCACATTGATGAGTTGTTACTTCTTACAGCGTAAGTAATTATTGACATAATAACTGCTAAACTATCTTACTACATATTTAATTACAAACATTTAGGTTTAAACAGTTAAAGTTGTTTGTAATGGGCCATCAAGTATCCTTGATAACCATTCCAGTGCAAGTGAGCTCTAAAGGTCTGTCTAGCCCAGTACCCTGTTTCTTCAGGGTTGCCAGCAGAAGACAGAGCACTCAAATTATACAGCTCCCAGCTTTCTACAGTTTATAGGCCTTCTGAGACAGATTAAATATCAGTACATAATAAAAGGATATTCATAAACATTAGGTATATTTATATTTAATATCCCTTGATTGTTTTTTCTATGTTTGTAATAACTTTAGATGATCACTTTTAGAACCAGTCTAACGCTACGGCATTCTATGACAATGTGATCTTTGTCCATCTGTTATGTGAATAAGGGTATACTTTGTCCCATTTTACAATCACTCCCCCTGTTTTTACGAGGAAAACTTAATCATCTTCACCACAGTCCTGACTTTACACTCTTCTATCATATCCCCCCCCCTTCAGTGCTTTCTTTCGGTGTGAAGAGTCCTCCTATGTAAATTACTCATACGGAAACCATTCCACAACTTGATTATCTTTGTTGATTTTCCTTCTAGCTTCCTTCCTAGAACTTTCTAGTTCTACTATAGCACTTTTAGATGAATAGTCCTGAGAGAAAAAATATAATCTTATGGATACAGTATTAGCCTAGGGATTATATTCCTCTTTCTGTCACAGATCTTATGAACTGTTCAGTCTTTTTATTGGCTTAATTTTGAGTCACCGTTCACTGCTACGTGAATATATTCTTCTGAAACAGAGAACATTTCTACTTCCAGCATGTGGAACATAACTGTTATAAGGTAAATTGACTTGAAATTAATATTCAAGTAGCAATATTGCATGGGGTTAATTTGAACTTCTTTTAAGTTAATTGAGACCCTCACATCTGCTTTTAGATCAAACCCCTACAAAGTCCTGAAGGTAACTCTGGGTATCTCGGTTCTCCAGCGTTCATCTTACAAAAGCTTAGGGAAAGGACCAGTTTACAATGGCACTTAGCCAAGAAAGTCAGGCATCCTCAACCACTGACATATTTACAGATAATAGATTTACTCCACTCTTTAACCTGCAGTCACATCCACTGTGCCAGACATAGCACACTAATGACAATGCTGTATCTTCAGAAGGAGCTGTACTTCAGTGACACTGCATGTTCATTAAATCAATTCCTGTATATGGAATTGCCATTGGTTCTTAGTAATTCTGGAGGAAAAAGAATATGCTTAATTGTTCTACAGGTGTCTTTTTCTGAAACACAAGCTTTTCAGAAACTGAGATTCTAAACTACAAGTAACTCCAAACTATGAGTAAACTTGTGATAAAAAAATCAACTGTTTGTATGATCATTTAAGTCAAAACAACCCATCTCATTTTCTATTTAATTCACATAACTGGTTATTATGAAGGTATAAGAAACAGACAAGCAAACAAACAGTCCTCATTCGCTATGTTGCAAATAAATATTTTATAAATAAAAAATAGCCATTGAACTTCCCTAATACAGAAGCACTGTTCAATAATTCATTTTATGCCCTAAAATTGGTAATGCTGAGAAATCTGGAGAACGCTGGATTTTGTTTTTGCAAGCAAGTGTTGACTTCTCCAGTGATAGTCACTGATTTCTGAAGCATTATATCCAAATAGCATCTATTGTGTCACCTTTCATTGCCAACCTGTCATTTATAAACGAGGCTTTTTTTTTCTTTCCTATATTTGTGTCTATTGAGTAAAGAGAAAAGCTTCAGCATAACTCATGTGGCATCATGCCAGAAAGTCAAATGAGGAGCATGTCAAACTAAATGAAAAAAACAGTTGAACTCCATAAATCCCATCAGTGGATAATCTCTCTGAATTTCTGAACCTTGCTTCTGAGCCTTAGGCACTTCAGCTGGAGCCCAAAGAGCCTTAAGACCTTACTCACATTCTCAGACCCACGCCTAATTGACATGCAAAACAGACTAAAAAAAATCTGCTGTAGGAATCAAAAACTTGTAATGAATTTTGTGGCAAATTTGCTATTTCTTTTTCCCAATGCACAAAGCTCAGTGTAGTTAGTAGAGATGGGGAAGTACCACAAAACTCATTTACCTCTCTTCCTTAAGCACTTATTCAAACACACATTCATATATGATGTGGCGCAATATCAGAATAAGTCCTAAGTATTTAGCAGCTACTGATTTATTTGGGAAAGCACTTCCAGAATCACTTTAAAACTGACAAACAAAAAGCAAACAACAACAACAAATAAGATAGGATTGTTTTCAGTCAGCACATTCATTCAGAGGTCTTACCATCAGGTCAAGCCCTTCCTTTACAAATGACATGAAAATAAAACGGGAATTCCTTTTGTGCTAAGTGATTTCCTGGGTCACCGTCATGAGACACACTGCCTTTCCCAGCAGGTTTCAACAAAATACTCCAGTTGCTCCATTGTGGGAGGAGGTAAGGCACAGGCAGGCTTTTTCAGCTCCCCATGAGCTGATCATCAAGTCAGCTCTGCCCATGGCAGCAACACAATGTTAATGCAGAAGTCGTCAGGATTCTAGTCATCAAACAATACAGACAAGAACGAACAGAAAAAGAGCACAGAAGAATCCTCCAAGGACAACAGCTTTCCTCATGCACTCACTCCAGCCTCACAGAGGCTCACGGTTTAACTATTCCATCTCCCTGGCTTGCATTTAATTTGATTTTCCACTTAAGGAATGACTGCATTTATTGATTCATGTAAGCCCATCTCTGTGGAAGAAGTGAAGCCTCCAAAATTCATCAGGGAAAAAGCTAAAGCTTATTAGATCCAAGTATCTCACAGACATTGCCTAGTAAAGTTTTACTTCATTTTATAATCAAAGATTCTGAAACAAAGACTACTGTAGGGAAGCCATAAATAAATAAAATGTTGTGGACGACTGGTTACAGAACTACAGAAGATAAAATGAAAAAAAAGCTCGAGTATAGTCTTATGTAAGGTTAAAGCCTGTGATGCAGCATACATTACAAGCAGAGTGCACTACAAGAATAATAGTGATATCAACCGATTTTATGCAATGAAACAAAACATACCGTATAAATGAATAACCACTGTCAAAATTCTTGTATTTTCCACACTTACTCTAAGATGACCCACACAGTGAAGGCTTCAAGATAATTTGATTTGCAAATCTTGCAGATGCTGTTTGCAATTTCCAGGTGTACTATTGCTATTACTTAAAATGAAAGCACAATTAACAGTCATATAATTTGTTATTACACCCAATTTTTTGCAGGCCTGTGCTTTTGAAAACAAATGTGCTTACGCATAGAAAAGGGAATGCACATTTCAGTAAAAAAACTTGACTTAGTGTTCATGGTCAATATACGCAGGAATCATGTTTAAGCAATTAATTACATTCCTGAACTCTGCTTATAAATACCTTCATGCAAATTAAATTTTGCTTCCATCCACACTATGGTTTCTTATGTTCAGATATCCAGATTCTTGGAGATTTTTTCTCCTTCTAAAAGGAAACTGTAAATTTTGTCTATATCTGTTTTCATCCATGCCTGCACAAAGACAGAACTTTGCAGACAGCTGAAGTTTTGTTCTGCAAGATTCTACACAAAGAGCAGTGTGTTTTCTAACACCATCTTTCACTACAAAATTTAGCCAAAATTACTTCGGTCCTCATGGTTGTTTTATGTAATTTTAACTGACCACTACAAACGGCCCTGCTCACAAACCAATACCAAACTCTAAGATGGCATGAACACTTTTAAACAGCCTTCAAGAAAGCAGACAAAGATCATATGATAAAAACCTAAACTGGAAAAACCTCTCAGCTTTGCTAAGGCATACTCATTTTGCACAGACCTTCATTTCCACTGACTGAAAGACTCTTATAAGCAGTCAAATTGATCGGGCTACCCTCAAATCCCTGAATATTCATAGCTTTCAAAAATTAAATTTTGGAATTTAAAATTGAATTTTAAAATTTAGTTTTGCAATAAACAAAAGTCTGGCGTTAGAGGCTTTCAGAATCTACTTCATAGAGGATCTTCAATTAACTGAGACCATCACAATTAATTTACTGATCTTTTCAAAGGCTGCTAACCTTCCTCCCAGGAAACCATACGGCCTGCTTACAGAAAAAAATATCTGGTGTCTGCAGACATTATATCACACACGCTGTACTATGAATTCCCTTCCATACTTGCACCTGGAGCTCAGCACATCTGTTAGTGCCCCATGTCTGCTTACTTATGAGTGTGACTTACAAAGTCAATTCCCAGATCATCTAACTAGCAGCTACTGATTATACATTACTATTATCTATATTAACAAGAAATATTAATGGAATTGTTAGTGTTGGGGAGAATCGAATGGATGTTTTATTAATGTCTCTTAGGTGATGGGTCATACAGTATAATTAAGCATTGCCAAATGTACTTACATTATCAAATACTGGGAAACTTAGGGAGTATACTGAACAGTGAAATGAATCTTTGAAGGGGAACCCTGGGAGGAAACAGGTACAACCTGACCTTGGATAAGGGCCTGGAAGTGCTGAAATGAGTTGAAGCAGAACCAAGGAGCAGAGGGAGCATGCGTCAAGTGAGAAAGGTGAAAAGTTTAGCGGAGAGGAAGACTCCTTACTTCTTCTGGACGACCACCTGGACGACCACCAGAGAGCGCCACGCATGTGCAAAGGGGAGGGGAGCTAATTAGAATGGAATGCGAGGCTGATGTTACCACCTGTAATGAATATGTATGCCTTACGTAATGTTGAATGTATAAATAATGGTTGGGAAGTAACAGGACTTGAAGCCAGATTTGGGCACCTGCCCCGGCTTCCAGCGCTGAATAAAGCACCTTCATATAATCACTTGGTGGTTATGTGGTAGCTACGCTAACAGAATCATTAGTAGTATTACAATAGACAATTAGATAAAATCAGACAATAAGTCTAGAGGTGCTACATTTCTATAGAATATTCTTTGTGTATTTTTCTTTTAGTCTTTAAGTGCAACACCTTCTGGGGTATCACAACCTTTCATTTTAGTTTCTCTACAACAAGGACATCTTGCAATAATAAAGAAATAAAATTGAGATTGAATTTTCAAGTTTGATCCAATGTCTATTCCTAATTGAAAATAAACATTTTTTTCCATTTTCCTTGTAATTTCAAAACATGTATTTATACTTAGGCATTAGAAGCATGGCCATATGGATATCCTGAGAAACACAACAAAATTTCCAGATATATCCACAGACTGCTTATGTCTGGCGAAAGAAAGGTTGATATCTTTATAGCAAGTGCTGACTTACTAAGTTATCTATTTTCATTTATCTTCCAGTGGCAACATTCACTGAATTGGCACGGTTTATTTCCTGCATATGACCTTAATGGGAATCAATGTATATATTCAGGAACAACAGAATCAAAACATACTCATGTACACACAGCTAAACCTTTTACCAGGCTGATAAAAAAATACGCATTTCCTGAAAGATTTAGTTACTTACCAGGTCAGTTATTCTGAAACTTCTGTGATAAAAGACTTGACATATGCCTTAGACTGAATTCTGCTATTGACTTTTTTTTATTTTTCTGAGTTTTCATAAATAATTACTTGCGTCATAGTTCACCAGTTTAAAAAAGTATATTCAGTTCATGGGATACATTATATACATGTATTTTGAGCTCATCATATAGTAAAACTGGGCTGCATATGTTATTTAAAAATGGAGATTACTTGGTCAAACTGCATGGTGGGATCCCTATCCAAAAATCCACAGTGGTTACAGGAAAAAAAAAAAGACTGGAATTAGGCTCTCTATGAGATTAGATCTCAGTACTTAACAGATGAAAACCAGTCTTTCGCCTTTTCTGTACAGAGGAATAACACTGAAATATATACATATACATATACACACATTTTCACATTTGGAATATTAATATACTAGGTAGGATATTGCCATGGATTTGTCTTGCTTCTGCAATTCCCAGATAAATTACTTATTTACACTATTGTGTATGTTTGTTCACATATATAAATATTGATTTGACATCTATTATCTTCCCTGATTTGCAGCTCTTCACTTGTATGGTGTACAGACTTTCCACTTTTGATTGGCTCAGCCTTTCATTCAGTATTTGCTTGTGTTAGCTCTGTGGAAACGAGGTGTTGCAACACTTCACATTTATATTCATGTATGTAGAATTTTTATTTTTTCTGTACTAGTGTTGGTCCTTTTGAGGTTTCCAAAGGAGTTTCATCATCTCTGTTTTAAATGCATGGGACAAAAATACCTATGGAAGATGCAATAATGAGCTAAATTTGTTATTATACTTATTTTTCCCTTTGAAAGATACATAGCCTGAAAATATGTACCTACCTAGGAACCCAGTGTGAAAAAATACAGTGTTATTCCCCATTAAAAGTGCATTGAGTGTTATATATTATATATGCACATACATCTACATAGAAAGTGCTTGTATCTATTTTTAGGTTCTCTAGATTACCAGATTTACTTATCCCTAATCCAGCCTAAACTCGGTGTGTTCACAGTATTATAAACCAGCCACCATGGGCATACAAAAATGGTTTTGGCAACAAGGATTATGTCCACAGTAAGAAGTAATTTGGCATAGACCAAAGCATCTGTGCTGAGACTCCTCAAACCTTCATTTTAGGAGGTTTTCAAAACTGACTTTAGTCTAGCAGTGCAGCCGCTACACCTTTCCACCTGCAGGGCCAAGCACCTGCCTTACACCTTTACTCCAAGGCTTGCTGAAGCTGTCCCACAAACCTTTCCTTCCCCACCTGCAGGTACCCCATGAGGATCTTCAGAAAGCATCTGCATTTTTCTTTAACTCAAGTAAATGACCTTAATACACCCTCATTCCCATCACACCACCATTGCTTGTGTAAGGCCTCAGTCCAAGCACACACTTTCCTCAGTAACTAACTCAGTAGCTGCGACATTACAAAGGACACAGAGGCTGTCTAGCTCCCCTCGCAACATCACATTTGGGCATTATTGCTACCATGGACTGCAGGGGAGAAGTTGCAGACAAGATGCTGCCACAGCTATGGCAGAAGAACGCCTCGAATGGACAGACATCTGTAACACAGGGCTTTCTGTTCTCTGAAGACAAACGGAGAGCAAACTGCCTGTCTGGGAGTCCTTGCCACTCTGACTGCTTTGACCGAGGTTGAGCAGAGGGTGTGGGCCTGGGGCAGGACCACAAATTCCCTTGTACCTTATTTAGCATTCACTGCAGCTAAATCTAAGTTCCGAAAACTTTCCATTACAATTGTTATTAGTAATATGACTCTACCTATAATTCACTTCCTGATATAATAAAGTTTGCTATCAGACTAGATACTATGATATGGCATCATAATATGCTATACAATTTCATTTAGCAAAGCCACTATGGCGTATGCTTTGGTTTTCCAGTTCACCTCTTTTTTCATGGACAATAAAAAAAATATTTTTTTTTTGTTACACAAATACATGCATGGTAAAGTGTAAGCTGCACTTCAGCAATCAGCTTATGCGGCAATAAGTCATCAAAACACGGCTGACTAATGCATAGTAACCACATACATTAAAGGTAAACTCAATTTTCTATCCAGAAATTCAGTTTAGTAACAGTTCCAAAGGAAAACATTTTGTTTGAAATACATAAGCTTCAACTGTAATGAATGGTCTCTCAGCTTTTATAATGCTTCCTGAAAATTAGATTAAAGTATAGTAGAAAACCTTGCAGGTATCAGTGAAATAATAGTAATTAATAGTGGAACTTTTCAAAAAGTCCAATCAAGTACCCTTCTAAAAATACTCCCTTTGCGTCATTATTCTTGTCAGTGATACCTTTAAATAAATCCCTGCTTAAAAATAATAAAAAGAAGGAAATGTGTAAGTGTATACTCACTCCTGGAGTGACTTCATAAATTGATTAATTTTTGAAACATTTGACTCTGATTAATGAGAAAGACAGCTGAAATATGTGAACTGAAGATATAAATATACTTTAGCTATTTATATTGCCATTTTTCAAGCTGTCTTTTCTAAGGATTATTTAAAATTAAATATCTTTTACTTTGCATAGAATTTGGCCACGTATATATACTTATTTATTTTAAATCATAAGATCAGGACCTCTTGTTTTCTGAAAACAAAGATACTGGTGTATCTATAACTGTAATTTATGTTACATCACATGTATAATACATATGTGAAATTATAAAATTATTTCAGCACCACCTCACGAACACTGTTGTAGATCTTGAACCTACAATGGCCAACAACAAGTGAATCCCTTCATTTGTACTCTAAGGGAGCTGAACTCTGTTCAAGGACTCCACCAATGCACCAAAGGAACACAAAGTTCCTCACCCACAGCTCATTATAGCGTAAGAGTATTAGCTATACTATACACTTCTGTACTACCTTCAGCGTGTGAGAGCACTGCAGATTTCAAGACTCACATCAAAAGATTTAACAAGAGCCTAGCATATGCAGTTAAAAGCCAGAGGTGACTCCATTTCCAGGGGCTTACTTTAAATATTTAACACCTGTTCCGACTCTGGAAAGTATTTAATATTTAAAAATAAAGTAAAAAAGCCTGACTGCTGAGATTCCTTTTACTGTAGATAACAAATATCACTGCTTTTTTTTCTCTTATGCAAAAGTAAACCTGCAATTATTTCAAGCATAGTTTTATCTTCAAGGTTTCAGCTGCAGAGCAACAATGGTAGGAATAGAAACCAATGAGAACTGCAGGTGCTTCTTTTTAATAAAAGCTGGTGCACTGCTCTTTGGCATATTACTTTTGTTGTTGTTCTGAAGACAGCATATCTACAATTAACACTTTATAAAACCTATCAATAAAATTATTATCATTGGTGATACAGATTGAGAATATACACATATATTGAAATTGATGGGAGTTTTGCATGCATGAAAGCTACAGGATATAGCTGCTTATAATTGTCATCTTTAAATCTAATTTCATTTTTTGTATCTTCATAAGGAATTAAAATTCCTTTATAAGGTATTTGGTATTTAAATTCTGAGGGGTGCCCAAATCCAGCAGCTGAACCTGAGGCTTGAGATAAAATAAAATAAATAAATAAATAAATAAACATTTTCTAAGAGGCAGAAGTAGTTTGTGCTTCAGCCTTAAATGATCCTGATATCTGATACAATGGAAAAGCTGAAGAAGAGATTAGCCATTTGAAAAATGACCATTTCAAAGCTGTTCATTGATTTCTTAAAGGTCTATTCACTAAAAATACATTTAAAGCATAAATAGCAAAGATCTTACTGGTAGGTCGTTACTTGGACTCAAACTGCTTGTACTCTGCTGCTTCAAAACACTATAAAATATCGGTACTCTAGTAATGAGTTTGCATTTGCTATGACTGTGGGTGCCAGCTTGTGATAGGACATGAAGGCAAAGAGGTGCTACTAAAAGGACTCGGTACAACTGCATGTATGTAAGCCTCAAATCACCCTACAATCATTTCAATACTGTTGAAGATACCTCACAGATAGCATATGAGGTTTTTATTCTACAGAAAGATTATAGTCCACGCAGTGGACATAAGGATGTATCCACAGATCCAGCAGCCAGGGCCACATGCTCACAGACACAATGCCAATGCTGGATTCAGTAGCATGGGTAAGTAAATATGGTGAAGGGAGAGGAGACAGCAACTTAGCTACAGCACGTAACTGACTGCTGGTATATTTGGATTGGTACATTACTATATCAGGATCAGATTATTATTTTGTGGTAAGCTGCTATTCAGAACATTTGATATGTTGAAGACAGATGAGGTTCTAGAAGAAAAAAAATGAAAAAATATAAAGCTTAAATTCTTTCAGGTAGGAAAGGAAGAAAGGAAGAGAGAGAAAGGGAGGAAAAAAATATAGGTCAGGGAGTTAAGACCAGAAAGCTTAACTACATTCTTATGATGCCTCAGGAATACTGCAATCAAGGCAGACATTATTAACAGGAGAAGAACCCACGAGCCATGTGAAGAAGCCTCTCCCTTGCATTCAATACTGAGCAGGCCTCTGATGGGTTAGGATGGGTCCAGGAAGTAATATTATGCAAAGAAAGAAGATGCATCTACTGAAACAGTGCAGAGGACAGCCGTGACAAGTCAGTCTAGGAAAGAATGGAAGAAAGGGATGGCTCAACCTCAAGAAAGAAATGCAAGTGTTGGAAAGTGTTGGAGAGAGGAAACGCATCCCCCACATTCACAAGGAACAGGACTACCAGAGCTTAATCCATAGCACAGAAGGCTGCAGTTGGCAATGACAAGAACATGAAGGTCTGTAACCATGCTGGGGACCATGTCGTCTCATCAGTGAGATCACTTAACTTACACTGAAAGTTAAGCGCCCACTCCTCAGGAAGATTATAACCACAATTGATTCTACCTAGGTGTTGAGAACCAAACAAGATGACCTCCTGTGGCCCAGTGAGCCAACTTTTCTGCAGGTTCTATTGTGCTGGTTTCCTAGGATACATTTCACATCATTTCTGACACACACAGAATTACTCCTCAAACAGGTACCCAAATACAAAGCATGAGAAATTGTGCCACTAATAGTACTGACCAAGTTCTGTTTTGCAAGGACTTCTTTGTTTTAAGTGATGAATGTAGAACATTATCCCCAAAATTACTACGCAGCCTGTGAGGACGATTAATTTTTCTGAGAAATTGCAAGGTAGTTAATTAATCTGACTTAAAGTTAATTAAAATTTTACTCCTTTAAGAAAAGAGTTGGTCCATTTAGCATATGTCAGTCTTTTTCTAACGACCTCAAAAAGAAAATATTATAAATTCTTGAACTTACCTTAAAAAGCTGCTGAATTCCTGTATATAACCCTCAGTGCAAGAAAACTGAGTGTTAATTCTTTGTTATTATTTGTTAATTTTTACCTAACCACAGTAAGACTACATACTGATAGGTCACTGTGACATTACAGATCATTGTCAACCAAATTTGCACACAAAACTTCTGCTGCTTGTAATATATTAAGTCTGAGGGAGAATGGGTAAAGGCATTAGAAATGTAATATGGGGAGGGCTCAGTTCCCTTCTCGTGGAATTTATAAATCACATTCCACTTACTACTGGGCAACAGTTCCTTAAAGACTTCCTTATTATACCATTTACTCTGCTGGAAGAAGCAGCACTATCAAGAAAAATGTGACTATATATGCCCATAGAGATTGCAGAAATGTGACTCAGAGACTGAGCTCTCCCTTTCGCCCATATACAACAGATTGATGTCACTGATATTTCAAATTAAGGATCTTATGCATCATCAACATGCTTTGGTTGTTTCACAGTACTGTGGAGATCCAAAATAACCATAAAATCCAGCTTAACTGGCTGGCATGCTCTACTTGCTTTAGTGTGCTGGTGAACCTGCTCTTAAAAGTTGAAATAAAATATAATTTAAGATACTAGATGAAATCAAAATATACAGTAACATTACATTCTTCTTGTATATTATTATTATATATGTTTCAAAAAAATTTTAATAGAGTAAAACCAAACACATTCCTTAGACTATATATGCTATGAATTGGTTCTTCGAGTACAACACATAAAAAGGATGGGATAATCCTCCTGAAATGTGTTACTATAATATAAAAATACCTCTAAACTTCATTCAAAGGACTTTAAATCAGTAGGCAATGTTAACTCTGATGTGTAGTCCTACCACAAGAAAGATTATTTTGAGGAAATGTGAAGGGAAGAAGAAATCTAATTAACTTTAGAACTTTTTCTTTTAAAACAGTATTTGGATCTAAAAGATGCCAATGATCGTGCATCCTAGCACATGCTAAAACTTCAGGCATACAAAGCTATTTTTGTAAATATTTATGTGCATAATACCCAAACTTATAAATATTATTGCTGAGAAATCTATGAATAAACATTCTGGCATTTCCAAGAAAGCCTTCAACACCCTTTCATATTTTATCTTAAGGCACCTTTATCGTTTCTTATTCCATCAGTTTACTTAAACTATTTGAATACAGTGAAGGAAAAGCTGTGGTTTAAATGGCACAGTAAGAATTGGAAAGAGGGTTTTCATTTTGCTTTGGTTTTACGTCTTCAGGTTTTGTTCTTACTTTACTGGACAGGAAAGCAGACAAACTTATCTGAAATATACATACTTTTTTTTTTTTTTCCAGAGCAGAGTGGAAACCAGTAGTATTTGAAACATACAGCATGAAAATTAGTCGTTTCGAAGATACCTGAGTAACTTCGCAGAGAGAGTGACAGAGACCAAAATTTAGGCTCCTAATTTGCTCAGGTACTTTATAACATGCAATAGTGTTGTGCTGTTTTAGGTCTAGGCATCAAAAAATAACACTGATTCACAGTCTTAGCTAAAAAAAAAGTGTCAATGTACTAATTGCATATAATTTTAACTTATTTTAGAAATATGATCAAGATAATGATTCTACTTCACATGAAAAAACACCATGGCATTTGACATTTTGGCAAAATAGTCTTTTGTTGAAGAAATGGGAAACTGTAGCCAATTAGGGTCAGTGACTGCAGACAAACGTAAACATGCTTCAAACATGCTCCTCATTTCTCCATTTCCTTGCACTGCCAGGAGCTTCTTTCACCTTCAGAGAGCCTTGCAGACACTCACCTGCAAAGGGACCAGACTGTCCCACCAATCCCAGCCCAGCTGTACTGAATAGGGGTTCAGGGTTTTGAGTGGAAGTACTAAATGAGGACTTCACTGTGATTTGATTTAAAGACTTCTAAAGCAGTATGACATTTTTAGGCAAAATGTTATACAGAGGATTATTACTAATAGTGACTTCATGCACACATTCAAGGACCTGCAGTTGACTGTTGGTAATTCAAACTGAATTCAAGTCTAAAGGAATAAGTATAAATTAGAAAGTTTCAGTATAAACATCAGTTCAAGATCTAAAGTGCTTATGACTTGAAACAAGTTTAGTTAATTGCTAATCAATAGACTGAATCCTGAGAGTGCTTTTAACGGGATATGGATAATAGTAAACCTGATATGCAGTCTTAGGGGGAAAAAAAGAGAAGGTAAAATATATTGTCTAGAATGATAAACCAGATTTCAGAAGCACAGGAAAAAAATAATTGTTCATGATCCATATTTAGGCTATGTAAATTTAGTCTCTAAAAGTTGTGGAGCAGTGTTTTTCTGCTTGCCATATTTAGTAACATATTTAGAAATGCATAACAATGACTTTATGAAACTCGAGCTTTTTGCACAAGATGTTTTGAGGCAGTTCACAGAATGGGTACAAAGTTACAATGTTTTATATAGCAAAATTCTGCCCTTTTGTTTTTTTTGATGAATGCATATGGATATACTCGAAAGCAAAAATCAGAAGATAGGCATTAAAAATGATACACAGAAGGTGAATTTGCATATCAACTTGAGAATACAGATGGAAATGAAGGTGTATTTAATCAGGCACTTTATATTAACATCATTGATTACCTGAAGGGTTCTAGCTGTCACAGGCAAATGTCAGATGCTCTAATTAGATTACTGTACAACTTTTATAATAATTAATTGCACAGGGGATTGCATATAAAACAAATGTACTGAATGTGTCTTTGTTTTTCACTTTTTTTTTTTCCCCTCAACAGATCTTTTACATCTGCTGGACGATAACACCAAGTACAGTTTCTGCATGCATATTTGTTTGGGGATGTTCGGTAATTTTACGTATGCAGACAGTGTGATTCCTATCTCTGGTTTACCAATGGGTCTACAAAGCCTCTCAGAAAGATTAATTACAGCTCACATCAATTTTGGCCTCTAGATGTCATGTAAAGAACATAACACCAAAGAAGAAGCAAAAGAATTTTGATTATGTCCATCAGAGAAAGCAGGGAGAATAACTGGTACTGGAATTTTAAAAAGGGTTGGGTTTTCTGTTCGCATTTTTAAAAATAACTGAAGTTCTTAAAAGTGGGGAGTAGGTAAAAATAAGTTCAATGGAAGAAACGTTACTAATTGAAGAACTACTTCTGTAAATCATCAAGATTTGAGGAAATACTAAATGAGTTTCAAGAACTCACAGATGTCATATAACTGATATCCAAGGTTAAAAATGGTACAGAAAATACAATAACTGTCAAGGATGCAACAAAAATACAGTTATATATCTGACCTTTTGCATCAAACTCTGTCTGCAGTTTCAAGCATTTCTCAAAATATTTTTGATAACACTCGCAAAAACAATTTTCTAAATATATTATTTGCAGTTTTAAACCACACAGTAAAAAAACAAACAAACAAAAAAAAAACCCACTTTGCTCCATAACAGCATTTACCTAAGGATCTTAAAATGCATTAGTCTTGTAAGTATCATATAAAATAAGTAAACAGAATTATATTCATTTTTGCAGATCAGCGAATAGAAAGTTATTGAAATGCAGGCCACAACTGTAACTCCAAGCTGATAACAAGGCCAGAAGAGGAACCTTAAAATCCTTTCCCCATCAAATTAAACATTCATTATCAAATATTAATAAGAAATCTGACAGGAAATCAATTTTGATTCTACAAGGAATCTTGCATGAAGGGTTTCTAAGACAGCGTGTTTTTCTGTTTAGTAAGATACTGGAAAAGTGTTAGGTGCCTGCAGGCTTAGATGCCATCAGTGAACAGCTTCTCATCTTTATTCAGGCTCAGTGCATCCTAACACAAAATACCCATGTTAAGCAGAGACACAGAGAAAGTCTGTGTCCTAAATGTTGAGTCCTGCACAACAACTGTAAGACAAGCCAGTGCAGTAACACTGACCTTATCCCTGAAGACCACAAACAGTTATTTATAACCTGTGCAGCACTAGGGTGCTCCACTGCTTCTCCACTGCATGGCTCTATCAGCCATAAATCCCTTACCTGTCCAACTGCTCGTGCATATTCCTGTCTTACATGCTTCTCCTAAGGTTATCACCAGGACTTTCAACCTGCCAACATTAAAATTTTATCTTTGTTCCTACTCACTAATGATGACTTTCAAGTACAAAAGCACAAAATGAACTAAGATCCAACTTATGCCAGTATTACCTCTTGATAATAGTCATTTCAAAATGATATCATAAATTGCTATACAACACTTCTTAGAGTATGACAGTACTTGCATACTTCCTTAAGTATCCATTTTTAATTTTCTCTCCTTCCACTAAAATATCCTTCCCTTTTCAGTATTTTTCTTATTAATCAAAAATAGCTGCAATACGCTGGCCATGCTGATCACACTAAATAGATCTAATCCTTTAAGAATGCTGTTTCCAGGACTTAAAGAATAATGAGATTAGACTCCACTTACAACCAATACATTCTGCTTGAAATTCATAAGTACCTCAAACACATAAATACACTCAGCCTTGATACACAACATTGAGTATTTTTAATCAATCTCTGGTATGTTTACCCACTTGTCACTTTATTTCACTTCTATTAATAGTAAAGACTCAAAGGGAAGTATTTCAATGTAAGATAATAACCTCACATTGTTAACTCACAAAAACAAATCCCATTCCTCACGTTACTTTTTTTCTGTTCTCTGATTCTGAGGAACACTAAATGTTAAGCAAAAACAACTTTTAAGAAAATTACCTCTTGCCTCAGCTTCTTGCAGTTGCGTCCTATCTAGGTCATCCACGTTCCACACATCAGTGCAAGCTGCCAGTAGGAATCAAGAGTGGAGTTTCATGCTTTGTTTCTTACTATGCAAACTTAAAATTGTGAATGATTTTTGGTGTGTGGATCATTTCTGCACCAAAATAGGTATCTTCTTAATTCCTTTGTAAGTAACGGTCTATAGCAAAAAGTTGCCCAGTCCATTGAATAAACATGGCATGACACCAGCTTAGAATGAAAAGTAAATGAAACTGTGTATGAACAAATGGTAACGCTTCTACAAATGCATGGATTAAATGGTCGTAACTTGAGGTCTCTCATGATCAAAAATTCTGTTCAGGGTGGCAAGTTCTCTTCTGAACAGTCCCAAATTTCTGCTTAAATTGGCTTTTGGCACACCAAATCTTTTGAGACTGAATTCAGAAGCTTGGAATAACAGTTTATGAGTGCAAAGAATTCTCTACAAGCATAAAAAGTATGGAAAAAAAATGAAAAGGTTAAGCAGGAAATTATTTAAAAGCATGTTTCTCCCTCTTCTAAGAGATTCTAACCTTGAGAAAGAAATAGTTTCTACAAATTAAACAGTGAAATACAAATGAATTTTTAAAACACCAGTTAATATTTTGTGTCTTGAAATTAATTAAATTAAAATATATTTCAGGCATACAAAGTGCCTTTTACTCAATTTAATCACTGGTTAATTTGATCTTTCATTTAATTTGATCAAAACCCCAGGAATCGTATCAGCTGTATTAAAAATAGCAAAACTTTCACTCCTTATTTTGATTAATTTTCATTGCCTTAGGCAAGTAATATCGAATAATTCAATCACTGGTTATAGAACACTGCCATTTTAATTAATTATGAAAATGAAAAAAATTGAGTAAGAACAGAGATAAAAGCCCAAGGAAGAAAATGTATTTATAATGAAAGGACAATTACAACTGAATGTTGTGTTATTAAGACATTGTTACTAAAAATTTTAGTTCTACCATTTATCATTGTAACCCACTTGCTTACTGTTCAAGCCCAGTAAGCAGCTTCACGCCTGGTTGTACTGGAAGTATAGGAAGATCAAAATTCAATGTAAAGAACTACTTCCTCTTGATATTTATTTGCAAGGAGAGGCCACTCATAAATAATATGCATTTTAGCCTTCTAAGGAATTTCAGTCCTGCCTTGAGCTAAATCTCCTTGGACAGGCTTGTCCCTGATTTCCCACCTCTCCAGGAAAAAATTGCTGTCATAACTGTCTCACAAAGCAAAGGCAATTATTTAAACAAAGCTGAAGAGAGAAGAGGGGGGAAGAAAATATCAAACAGGTCTCTTCGTTACTTACCACCCTTCTTCTATTCTCCTTTCCTTCTCACTACCCACAGTGTCTGGTTGGAGAAGCAGAAGAGGTAATTCTGGTGACTCAGGAGAGAAAGACAGATTCCCTGAAGAAGTGTTGAAGCTGGCAGCACTCAGAAAAATATAGAAGATTGGTACTATAATTAAGCGTTGATCAAGCAGACTGGTATTATGCAGATAAACAATACTGTAACTTGTCTTCATAAATATGGCAGGAATGCCAGTGTCAGTGATACACATAAGAAATTCCAGATCCAGGGAACAAAGACGGTGGTGCTTACAATGCTAATTCAGCATTTAGGGGGAAAAAAATGTAAAAAAATCCTATTTTTAATGTTTTGTTTTTCAATTCTTGTTTGGGACCTCTTCTCCCACCCCACCCTTTTTTTTTTTTTTTAAGATTCATAACATTGACTCACCGGTCCATGAATACAAAAGAACATTCACTCAAAAGTAGTGGAATTGTGAGATAGAATCGTATGGTTTTACCCAACTGGGCAGCTGAGCTCCATTACAACCACTCTCTCACTCCCCCCTCCGAAAAGGAAAAGGGGGAGAAAATAAAATGCAAAGGGCTCAAGTGTTGAGATTAAGGACAGGAAGATCACTCAGCAATTATCGTGATGGGCAAAACAGACTCAGCACAGGGAGACGACTATAATTTATTACCTATTACTAACAATAAAAACAAACTAAAAACACCTTCCCCAATCCACCCTCTTCTACGTCCTCCCCCACCAGCAGTGCAGGGGAACAGGGAATGGAGGCTGCATCAGTCCCTGATGCTTTGTCACCACTGCTCCCTCACCGCCACTCTCTGCCCCTGCTCCACGTGGGGTCTCCCACGGGATGCCATCCTTCCCGAACTGAGCCTGCGGGGGCTGCCCGCAAGCAGCAGCTCTTCAAGCACTGCTCCCACATGGCTCCATACCACGGGGTCCATCCCCCAGGAGCAAACTGCTCCAGCACGGGTCCCCCACGGGCGGCAGCTCCCCCCAGACCCCCTGCTCCTGCGTGGGCTCCTCTCCATGGGCTGCAGCTCCGGCCCGGGGCCTGCTCCTGCAGGGGCTCTCCATGGGCCGCAGCCTCCTCCAGGCCACATCCACCTGCTCCACCGGGGGCTCCTCCACGGGCTGCAGCGTGGAGATCTGCTCCGTGTGGGACCCATGGGCTGCAGGGGGACAGCCTGCTCCACCAGGGGCCTCTCCACAGGCCACAGGGGAACTGCTGCTCCATGCCTGGAGCACCTCCTGCCCTCCTGCTGCACTGACCTTGGGGGCTGCAGGGCTTCTCTCACATGTTCTCACCCCTCTCTCCTAGCTGCTGCATCTCAGCAGTGTTTCCCTTCCTTAACTCTGCTCTCCCAGAGGCCCACCCAGTGTCGTTCACTGGCTCAGCTCTGGCCAGCAGTGGGTCCCTTTTGGAGCCAGCTGGAGCTGGCTCTGACCTGACATGGGGCAGCTGCTGGGCTCTGCTCACAGAGGCCACCCCTGCAGCCCCCTGTTAACAAAAGCTTGCCACATAAACCCAATACATTTTGCCACTGCCCAGTCAGTCAGGCACCAGCCAAAGTTTTGATGTTGCAAGGTTTTTTGTTGTTGCAAATTAAGGTCTGCTGAGATCTAGAGTTGAGGGGAAACATGTCTCCCCACTGCTCCCAGATTTCATTGATCCACATGATACTAAGAACATTGAAAGGACATTGAGTAATTAAAGCACTGATGAGTACCAACATTAGGTTCATTTCAAAATGATTAATCAAAATATTGATATATATTTTCCTCCCATCACACATAATTTTTTGGCTCATAACCAAGAACCCATTTCCTCGAGTAAACTGAGATATATCTCCCATGCTGTAATGACAGAAATAAACTTTTACAGTGATTTTAGCTATAGCAAGACCCAGGCCAACAGGCAATAAAGAAGTTCCCACTATTCAGCTTCCTTGAAAAAAAGAGTATTCCAGAAACATCTTTTCAGACTCAATAAACCAATGCAAACCAGTGAGATTTCACAGCTAATTCTTTTTCATCTCTTTTTCTGAAATTTTTCTTCCATTGTTCAATCCAGATCACAATGCAACAAAACTGAGAATTATTAGACTGTCACTCACATTGGAATTTCTAAACTGTATAAAGCCCTGGCCTGGCAGCAGTTATCAAAACACACCCAGTTTTGTAGCAGATTCTGTTCTGCATAATGTACATTGTGGGACTAGTTGGAAAATTGACCTCTCACATGAAATACAGCTATACAGTTGTTAGTTAACCATATTTAAACTACCATGGTCTTGACACCGTCTATTTTCTTGCTTAGCCATCCCAGCTACTCCTTTCTTTGTATCCCCAGAAAGCTCCTATTTTTTGAGATTGTTCTTTTTCCACATTCCCATCCCAACACTTAGTATTTAAGATTATTTTTTTTCCAAACACAAAACCCATCACTCTGAGGACTGACTGTGATACATTTTCTGTTGTTGATCTTTCTCATTACCTAAACAGACTGCAAATGTTATTCCAACGTTGAACTAAATTTCTGAAAGGTTCCTACACCGGAAAAAATCCTTCTTAGTGACCTTACATATTAACTTGGTGTATTCAGACATTTCAAGTGAAAAGGTTTGATAGCAGAAGGAAATTTTCTCAAGAATTTAGTCCATACATCCAGTTACATCTATTCTGAATTGTTCAGCTGTACCTGTATTTGTTCTGTACTTGCCTCAGGCTTAGAGCTATTCTCCAGCACAGCATACGCCACCTTTTAGTAGGTTAAATTAGTACTTGGTCAGGTATGTAGGCAATAATTTCTACAGTTTATACTGAAAGGCAGTTTCAAGCCCTAAATATAAGTAAATAAACAAATAAATAAAATGCTTAAAGTAATACTCAGAAGAACATTAACAAGTTTTTGCAGCACTTTTTTTTGTGCAATCTGCAAAGACAACTAAAAAGATAGTCTTATTTTCAATAAATAACCTTTTAAAAGTATTAGTAGATAGACTGTGGATAATTTTTTTTGAGTATAAAAGGCAGACTAGGAGAAAGAACTAACACTGGGAAGCAGCTTTGCATCATTTTGAAAAACAAAAAAAATAACGAATCCATGTTAAGATTTTTCTTGATTTCTACACACACTTTCTTGCACCTGCGGATATGATTGTGGAGCAAACAGAAAACTTGCCTTCCTTCCTCTTCCCTAGAAAGCTAGTTCTTCCATACCTTAAGGACCTGAAGGGCTGTTAGTTTGCCATGTTTAAAAGCAAACTGTTGAAATTGATTGTTTTGAGTAACCATGGCATAATTTCCCATTATAAGCATATTTTAAAGTTGCAAAAATGCAACAAAAAATGAATTTAAATCATTTTCAAATATACTTTTATTACTTTTCAAATTTAATTATTATAAGAACAGTATCACTATATTAAAACCTAATTACCTTATACTCTTTCTGGCTTCATGACAATGCTCACAAAATGCTTAATATTCATGTAACATGCTACCTCACCCTGTAATATCACCATATTTATGGAAAGAAATTGTAATCCTCTTTACTGGATCAGGTTAATTCCAATAAAATATTAAATCCATTTTCTAATCTAAATGAGTTCATTAGGAGAGGCACGGTACTGAGAATACCAAACTCTCTATAGAGTTCAGCTTCATTACATTTCAGCACTGTGCATTTCCAGAGCTGTTGTACTACATTTATGAGGATTTATCTGTACTGTTCCAAAAACATTCATCCTAATTCTACTCCTTCTGTGCATGCTAATCATGAATATGTTAAGTGGAAATACTAAGCGAGCAGCCAATCTCATCCCCAGATGGGTTCAAGTTATGATTACAGAAGCAAATTTGCCATAAGCACTCTTAAAGCAGTGCCAAAGAAGAGGAAATGAAGGTTTGGAGATTCTGTTCTCCCCGAAATCCCTCCCCCCCACCCTTTTTTTTTTTCTTTTTAAACTTAGTGTAGGTGGGAGGACAGGGGGATATTTGATAAAGAGTAGAAATGTAACATAAGAGGTTTAGAGGGCTGGTATTTCAGGCCTGATGCAAACTATTTACCTTGCATTAGGTTTTAAATGTTATTCATGAAACAAATCTAAACAATATAAAACAAACTCATTTGGGCTAAATTCTGGCACCTTCCACAAGTTTAAGGGCACCTCTCCACAAAAATAATCCCAATGATACGATGAGAACTGCTGGTTTAGTACAGCTTGCTCAAATTTCAGTCTACACAAAACTATTAACTTTATTAAACTAAAAAGCAGTGGATACAATTACTTTTACCCTGCATTCTACAGCATCACCACCAGAAGTAAAACTATTTCATACATAAAATCTGTATTTTAAAGGAAGAACTCATAAAATAAAATGCATACAACAAAAGATATTCTCAAATTATATATACTCAAGTACCATATATTACGTGTATTAATGGCATATCAATCGAAAAGGATGAATTTTTTCCTCAAACCTTTTCTCTTAGGAAGAACTAAACCACAATCTTTGCACAGGTAATGATCCCCATGTGCTATCTCACCAGCAATTCACTGAAATCTTCAATGGCCATACCTATTTATATGCACTACAGAAATACAGGTAACAACATGGGTCAGTAATTACATATTAATTTTTTTTTTTATCTAACTACAGCAGCTCTGTACTGTATTAATAGAGGAACAACTGTTCTTAAGTAGAGAAACACTCTTCTCTTTTACACTCTTCATCAGAGTTAAGAAAAGTAAAAGGAAATAAATTAGCTCTGTCTTTTACCTCTAGAGAATGGATATTGGTAGCTGGTAATCTGAAGGACATCCACTTCGAATAACTTGGCCAGCATTAGGTAACTGGCCGCTGGTTGTCACTGTTGCTCCACAAAAGAGGAGCTGCAGATGTGAACTTTCAAAACGAAACCTCACAGCCCGGAGCTGCAGACTTTTGGTGGATCCCTTTACGTGGCCTGAGGTAAAGGCATTCACTGAATGTTAATAGGTTTCAAAACTGGATTGGTATGTTAAAAAGAGCAGCTTGTCAAAGACAAAGAGATCAGATAATTGGAAGCTGTATAGTGTTATGACGGAAAACAGAGCAGGGCTGAATGTACACAGAACAAAATTAAATGTAAGTGCTAAAAGAAACCCCATTTTAATCACAATTCATCAATTCCCTTCTGAAGTCCAATATGCAATTTAAAGATGTCATTTCTATGCTGACTTAAAGCCCAGTCATGCAAATACTCCTAGATGCAGTGCTACTCACCCCAAATAGATCTCCTTACTTCACAGTAATTAAGCCTCTTTCTATAATCCCTGCATATTACGAAGCCAAACTCCAACTATGCAACCCCCAATGCTTACTTCTCTGAGTAGTGTCAGTAGGAAGAGTGCTTGAATTACAGTATCCACAGATTGTAGCTGCTAACACAAACCACCCAGTGGTGCTATTCACAGCAGCAAGCAATGAATTCCATAGCTTGCAAGAACACATCATTAGTATGTAATTGCCACAAAATCAGACTAATTCATGTGAAGACAGTCTTCCTCCACTTGTTCCCTAAATTCTTATGAATAACTCTGCTTCTGGAGATAAAGAGATGATTAATTATTCTATTTTAAACAGAAAGCATTATTTTTAAAGTCAATGGAACAAGCTTGCAGGGATTCTGAACAATATGTCCCAATTTGTCTCGTTGAGGATTTCATTTTGGCTCTAATACAATTAGGTTACAGCATGAAAAGGACCAAGTTTCACAACAATTTGCTTTGGATTTTCTCTTTAAAGAAAAAAAAAATATTCAGATAGAAGTGAGGATTAATTCAAGGTTGCCAGTCATGGGCTCCTCTTTAGTCAGAAAGAAAAAGAACTGTAGTTTGAGATTCCTTGACATAAGTGAAAATCAAGTTTTTAAGACAAAGGAGCATTGATTAGGCTGCCTTTTTAGAGAATATTCTTGAAAACATGAACACAACATTCTACCAAAAGCAAAGAGCATGTATTAACACCTGCCATTCTAAATAGTAGTACCTGCTTAATGGGAAGGAATATACTTTTCACTGCGATATATTTATATCTCAGTTCAGTGACCAATTAATAGACAACTAACAGTGACATATGAAATACACCTCAAGGGTACTTCCAGTGCTATCCAGTAACACGTATCTTCAGATAGTTCCTCTGAACAGTTCATTTTGCTTGGGTATCTTATGGTTTTCTCTTAGTTTCACTATTTGAATGAGCTATTTATTCATATATTCACAGTTAAATCAAACTTCATTTACCCCATCTATATTTTTGAAATCATCAGTATTAATTTCCCTCACAGACAACATATTTCTATGAGCCCAGATGGTGCCTTGATTAACTGTGCAAAAACTCCCATTCTCAATGTTCAAACATTATTTCTTTGAGTTCATAAGGTCACAAAGCACAAAATAAATTAAAAAACAGAAAGCTGAAAACAAAAGTGGTGAGTGATGGAATCCCCACAGTGACTGAGAAAAGAAGGATCCTTTAACTATGCTTTCCATTCCACCACACACAGATTTCTGCCCCACGACAACGTCAGCTCCAGTTTATCAAAGGAGCAGGGCTCCTGGAACAATCCAATGGTCGGATTTGTGTTAATGGCTTGTTAAAAAGAAACCTTCAGTTCAATGGTGCTGTGAAATAATTTTTGTGTTTATTGAAGACGAGCTGATAATCTGTCCCATATGCAGGTAGGGGGTTCCCTTTTTACATTTCTGTTCTGTGCCCTACATCTATGTTTTTTAATACTTCATTCCTGTTACTTCGGAACCACAAAAGAGTCAGCGGAGCTGCAGAGCAGTATCAAATTTTGCAGTGCCTTTCAAATGTGTCTGAGTACCCAACAGAGAGTATATTAAGGAGATTATTCAATTATTGCATAAATTGGAGTCTCCTTTTGCAGCCTACTGCGATCATAGAATCTCCGTTTCTTAAATTAAAAAAAAAAAAAAAAAAAAAAGAGTAAGAAGGTATTTTATTTGTAAGTACAATAACTGGGGAAAAATTACTTCAACCCCAGAAAGCTATTTTAAAACCCTTTGTAAAGTATGTGAATTACAGGTTATTCACAACCTGGTTACATTTCACTATATTCAATAGTAGCTAGTTTTCTTCTGATACGATGGGGTTTCTAAAAATGCCCTCTTAAACACTTTGAGGTAGGGAGACCAAATTTCTATAATCAGGCTTTTTACCATGATACTTTGAAAAAGGAAGAAGCTACTGCATGTGGACAAGTCAACTTCTACATGTTTTTTTTGGAGGAACTCTCAGTAGGGGTTTATACACACCTTGCTCATCAACTCCCTGAGAAGGTACATCAAGACCAAACTGTGACATCAAATGGAGAGAAAAATCCACACAGGGTGGATTTCAGAGCTGAGTTGAAGAATACCTTCCCAACAGTGAACTGGTGAAGGGTTGCAGAGTCCAGTAAGGCTGGACACCCTGAAGCTAGGCTACCTACCCAGGGGGGGGACACAAAGGAGTCTCCCTTTCCAGAAACCAGGAGACACCTTTGAGACAAAAAAAGCTGCTGTAGTCATATTATTGCGGGTGTACAGATGCTTTTCATTCTCAGTATTTAAAGATTTCAGTGTCATTAAATCCTTTCCAAAAGAATACACAGAGGAGGGAAAAAAATGAAAAACAAAACAAAACCAAAAAAAAAAAAAACAACAACAAAAAAAAACAGCATCAGCTCTCAAGACACCAAGTGCACTTCAGTTGCCACTTCAGTTTAGGCTACACCTCCTTTGACAATTTTGTCCAGTGATACGCGGACCTTGATTTTATTAAATACAGCTACAAACTTCCAGAAGGTGATTAATTATTAGTTCTTTTGTACATTCTTATTTTAAAGCAAACGTATCATATCTTAAACCTTACTTCAGTGCAGCCACTAAGCCAATACTTAACTATTTCTTTGTACCAGGAGAAGATCTGGACAGCTGATACATGTAAGTGAAAACCCAGACAGCAATTCAATTATGAGGCCAAAATGAGCATAAAAGCTTTTCCTATCAGGATTTCAAGAGCTGACATTTTTAAAGAACGTTTTTAAAATTACTGCAAGCATTTCTGTTCAGGAAACAAGCTAGAGTCAAAAACTACCATTAAGGTCAGTTAAGATCAACTGTAATCTTTTTATCAATTCACTTTTGACTCCGTGTTCTCAAGGGGCTGCTCTGCCCCCCAAGACATTTGGCAACACATCGCATACAGCTATATACAGTGACAAAGGCAGAATCCCATATACCAGTAACCCACCCATTCTCCAGATGCATCCCATCACTCCTCCTGGCAGGAGACTGTCCTGATGTATTTTGGACTCACAAAACGAGAGGAGGTGAGTATTTAAACCCTCCAATTGCTTCTGAGTGACTTACAAATCCTATCAAAAGAGGAAAAAAAAGTCCTGTTGGTTGTGGTTTGTGTTTCCTCTCTCTCAAAAACCTACATGTAATTTTAAAAACTGGGGTCACTATTGAAGGTGTTCAGATGCTCTTCTGCATTTCTGCTACAGTAATTCCTCTGTACAGTGGTGAACTGTCAGAGAAAGGGTCTTCACCTTTATCCCCATGTCAGAGAAGAAGAAAGGAGAAAAAGAAAAAAATACGGTGTTTCTGTTACTTTGCTTATCTGTGCCTGCTGACCAGATAGACCCAGAACATCAAAGGTGTTTTTTTTTTTTTTTTACCTTTTTTCTTCTTTTTTTTTTCTTTTTTCAAAAAGCAGCAAACTACCAGCTTCTTAAAAGCATTTGACCTGAGAAGAAGATTCACTTAAGTCAGCCTATTGAATGGTACCTACAGAGTCCAGTCTGGGTAAGCAGAGCAACCAAAATGCGAGTAAAGAAATCAGTGCAGCAGGGTAGTGGAGGAGGAGCAAGTAGTGATGGAGTAAGATTTCCTAGTGAACAAAAAGGGGCATATATTTCATTCTGGCAGGAATGATTTTCTAAATAGGACTAATCATTTACATCATCAATTAAAGATGAGACTTCAGTGCAGTCACTGATGAGAAAAAACAAGCATCTTTATGAGTTTTCAGTACATCACTATTTATTTTCCATGCAAAAAAATGGATACATAGTCCCAAACAGTACAAGAGGGAACAGAGGAGAAAGAGACCGTAAGGACATGTGAGACTGTAAAAAAGAAATGTAAAAGATGTAGAAAAATGTACTGTTGGCTGGCAGCCACTTGCATGTTTCACTATACACTTACTGTTATTTCTAAAAAAATGCTTTATTTTGCAGCTTAAGAGTGTTCACCAACATTTAGGAACAGAAGCATCACTATACAGCTCTTGGAGAAAAAAAAATAAAAACAAACACTGCATGATTTTCCTCATCAAATCAATCCATTTTGGAAGGTTGCGGTGAGGTTAACCACCACTCCTACTAGATCTTCTCAAAATTAAATTATTCACAAGCAGCGAAGATACAGAGAAACCATCATTAAAATGGTCACAGAACTAACAGAACTACTCTTGCTGATACACTTGCTGATGGGAGAGGAAAAAATAAATAATTGGGGGGGGGGGGGGGGAGCAGCACAGATGGTGTCAGCCAGGTTCAACTGTAAGCAACAGAGAACCTTAACTCTGATTTCCTTTTCTAGATCTAGTTCCTTAACATGTTGCTGTAATTCAAAGTGACTTCTATAACATAATGGTTATATTTACACCAGACAAACTCTATCACAGTTTTTATCAAATCCATTAGAAATCTCCCTCTGAAGCAAGGACAACTAGTCTAAGCAGGTAGTCACGTACTTGTCTTTCTCGTTTTCCAGAAACCTATGTTCTTCAAAATTCTCTCTCTTCTATTTATCAGGTATAAACATAACAGTAAGTTTCAGAGACTATTTTAGGACTTAACGTCAAAGATACTCAGTGGAACTTGCAGAGTCTCAGCTATCTGAAGCACTATTGAAGTTACCTTGTTTAGATATTTATGAAAGGTTACCTGTGATTGTTACTCGTTTCCTTGTTCCTCATAAAACAAACAAAAAAATTGGATATGGACATGAGATTACAGTTCTCCTTTTAATATAAATTTCTATAACTGTTCAAGTAAATGTATATTTTATACACATAACTGACATTAAAAATCTTTCAGGAGTACCATCATCACTCAAGAACTTAAGGTGACGTGACTGTTTTTCGCCAGGACCTTACCATTTCCATTCAAAGGTAGCACTGTTTTCGATATTGTCTGCAAAGTTCAGCATTTAATAGCTACAGCCTTACAAATACCACTGAGAGAATGGACTACATCTGCTTATGTACCAGCTGAGAATTGTACACCTATATTAAATTGTCATGAATAATTTACAACCACATGGGACTAAGTCTGAAAGAAATTCTAGGGGGAGCCAGCATAACTGGATGGAAACAGATGGAAACTCTTAAGCAGGCAGAGAAGAAATACAGTGGCATTATCAGAGGCCTTCCTTGTTGAACATAGCTTAAGCAACATCACCCTCTTTCATTCCAGTCCTGGGACAGTCACAGGACATGAAGACATCCAGCGAGGTGGCAGCCTTATATCTAAGCTGCATCTATCACTGATCAAACTGCATACTTAACAATGCTTAATACAATAACATAAATGCTACAGAGAAACTTGCCAGGGTCTTGCGAACAGCACGGCCATGTCACTGTTTTTTGACGGCTGCACTTGGGATGCTGTCCCAAGCTCTCTTTTGCACTAGCAGCCATGCAGATGAGTGCTTCAGCTTTAGCTGAGCAATGCTGGCTACATCTGGCGGTACAAGAGGAAGGTGTTTCCCCACATCCTGGGAACTCACTGCTTTCCAGAGGAAGCCTTCCTCTACTCTTGTTTTTAAAACCCAAGGAATTATGACTCTGGTGCAAGAGACTGCGTTGCTGCTCTGCGTGCACTGTCAGGCAGACAAACTGGAGCTCAGGACACCTTGTATTTACACAGCACATATAACATATATGGCAGACTACCTCTTGAGATACACACAACACTCCCATGGGGATTAAAAAGAATTCCCTTAATCACTATGAATGAAATTCTGTGATTCTGTAAAATAGATCCATGATAAGCAGATACAATGTAAAATAATATATATATTCTATTGTATAGTAAAATGCACAGTAAAATACATAAAAGGTAAATATATGTATTTTGAGAAATAAGCCACAAAAATGTAGTCTCTTCAGCACACAAAAAGTACAAAAAAGGGAGAGGAAAAAAAAAGTAAGTGAAATTCCACACAGTAATTGTAAATTGTAAAGCTGTGAGATGAAATAAGAATCCAATACTTGTATTATTCTTTATGATTCTACCTAGGCTTAGGAGCAATATTTTTCTTGAAATATTTTGCAATAAAATTGACTTATTTAAAGGCAACTTTGCCCAGGGAATACAAGACTTGGTCTGAAAGCTGGTCATGACAATGCTTCAGCCTTTCCCTGCTGCATGGCCTTGGCAAGTCATTTCACCTCAGAGCACTTCTGGCTCCCGACCCCTCTTTTTCTCCGCTGTGTACAAAACAAGCCCTTCAGACACCCAGTACTTAAGAGCCCATACAGACATAAGACCAGGTACCAATCTCAGCTTCAGTTTCTAGGCACTGCTGTAGTACCATTAAAAAGAAATGCAGCTAAACGAGAAATACTCTTTTTGCCTACTGTTTGGCAGTATTCTGAGGCTTTACAGTTACAATTTGAGGCTCCAAAAAGCAAAGCAGTCCAGAAAAGCCTTCTAGTTTTTGATCTCAGGCAATTCTAACTAAACACAGTTTATTACAGAAATGAATTACATGAATTCATCAGCTCATGTTTACTTTCATGATGAATTTTTATGTGATTAAAAGTGAAATAACAGAATTAATTTAAAACGTTGATCTTCTTAAAGTACTAGTTGCTTATAGAAAAAAAGACAAACCTGCATATGGTGCATGACACAACCATCAACCACTACCCAACCATCAACCATTATACAATCAGTGATGTATCTTGCTATGCAAAACAATACAGAAAAAGCTCGAAAAAGCTAAACCAAAATGTAACCTGTTTTCTCAGACCGAACTCATAAGCTTTTTGCTAAAAATCAGAAGCCAGACTTAGTAGCAAGCTTCTGAAAACTTGCACGGCTCTGATAAGAAAGGACATCTCTCATAAATATTCATTAAAAATTACCCTTTCTGGATCATGAATTTTTCAAACAGACACTGGTTTGACCTCTGCAAGGAACAAAACCCAGCCCATAGGAGAATGTCTCCATTTTCTGACAAAAAAAAAAAAAAAAGGGCTTTTCTGGGTAAGCATCTACTTGGTACACTACATGAGGTTGCAGGTCAATTACCTTTGCAATTCAAGCATCTGAGCATTAATATTAAATTCAAATTACAGTCTTTAAAATCTGAAGTGTTACCTTCTTATTTTCTTGAAAAATTGATTGTGAAGCAAGACAATGATTTGCATTTTAAACAATTTTCTAAACTAGCATCCCCATTCCTCAGCCAGTTCAAACAAGACAGCTCTAATTGGTAATCTTAAAGCACTTCATTAACAACCCTGGGCTGGGAAGGCTGGAATATGTTTGTAGGTCTTCTCAAGCTGTTCTGTCCTGCTAGCTGTCTGGAAACTGGGGATTCCCTTTGCATTATTGTTACCCCACTGGAAAAAACACAAAACTTACTCAGTACCATCAGGTAAGAGACGCATAAATGGATGCTGAGATAGCTGCACCCAAAACGTGTTGTGCTGCAGACGCCCTCGCTGGGTATGCTGTCTCACTAAAGTCTGTTTCACACAGGCATTTCAATCTCTCTAATGTTTTGCTAGTTGCTGGTAAAGACTTGCAATACCCATTTTCAACAACCACCATCATCATAATCTTGGTAGCTTCAACTTTTTGCTATCATTTTTGCCCTAACATCTACTTGAAGCACAGATAAAAATACCCAGTGTAGACATGAAGAGTAGGCTTTACATCACAACCCCATACACAAAGAAGTGGCTCAGAGAGAAACAGGTGACTATCCTATACAGCTGTATTTCAACTTTGCCGGTACAGAAGAGAGAAACATTGTGCTTTTTATGGATTACCATGTAAGCACTGTAATAATTTCTCCTTAAAATTGTAAGATTCTAAAGCTACTTGAACACCAAGGATGGAAATGAAAGATTTCCTCCAATTATTTCTCTAAGTTGTAGATATCCATGTAGGAGATGTGTTAAGCAGAAGATATAGATCATTTTTTTCAGATGCTCTCTTCAATTCCCTCTCTGGCTTCTATGCAGGCAACCCTTACAAATGGAGTTCTAAATGTAACAGGACTCTAGCTAACAGGGGAAAAAATTGGCAGGCTGGAAATTTTAGATTTTGGCATGCTTTTGTAAAATTCAGCTTAGCATGCTGCTCTCAGGCAAGATAATTCATTTATGCAAAATTGCACGATTTGCTGCTTATGCTGAACATCCTTCCAGCGCAGAAACTTAAAAGGACATGTTAGTAGGATTTAAGCTATATATTCATACAATTTTAGCAACAAAAAAAATTACATTGGAAGAGTATGAACTGTATCTCTGCTAGCATGGTAGAGACAGACATCTGTCTGCATCAGCACACTACTAAAACCTGTGCACACTAGTTAGCTACATTCTAAAAATGCTTGGAAAATGTTCAGCACTGAAGGCAACCTTTAGAAACTTGAATCTTTCTTATTTAATTCTTCAGTTTTACATGCATTTCTTTAATTTTTTTATGACAAAGAAGTATGTACACTGTGAACACTGAAGTAGACTGGTTTGTTTAGTATAGAAGACAGAAATCTGTCAGTGACTTTTATTGCATTTCACATTTCAGTGGTTATGTACAGGGAGGGAGAGGGAGAGAAAGGAACGGAGGGGGGGAGGAAATGAATCCACCTGGTTGCCAAAGATTCAAGATGTGGCAAATAATGTATGCTCCCCTTTTCAAAGGCAAGGTGCATATGTATACATATAGGCTATTCATTATGAACAACAGAATTGCTATTTGCCTATTTCAAATGGAATCCAAATGTGCCAAGCACAGCAAGAATACTGAGAGCAGAGCGTGCTTAATATTCTAGCCCAGCTCACTGAAAAAAGCACTGAATTGACAGAGCAGTGTTCTGTAGAGCAACATGATGTGTCTGCTTTAAATGGAGAATAATGGATTTAAGTTTAGTGCAGAACTAAAGGGCTCAATTACTATTCATGAATTCTGAAATGTTCTACTACAGAAACTCCTTTTGCATGAAATGTTCATCAGAACCAATGTGCAGAACTACAAAAAGTAAACCTTGCCCCCTCACACAATACAGTACTTACCTAGATTTGTGCATTTACAAGGAGCGCTGCTGTGGCATTTATCTAAAACCACCTAGACTACTATTTAAAATAAATATGCCTCAGATGGTTGTTGTAGGGAAAGCTACTCTACCAGGGCCATTTTCTCTAGCTCTTAGACAACCACATTTCCATTTACCTAGCCTAAGGTGTGCTCGGTGCTTCACGAGAACAGTTTTCATGAGGTCTGAAGGTAGGCTTTTGGCCAGCAAAGCGAGAAGGCTAATTTCCAAACCCTTTGAAGGGTTTCTGCAACATACCTGTGTTTTTATCAGAAAATGTATTAACACTTAAACTACAGAAGTTCCAGAAATTGTATTGTGTTTTCAGTGTAATTATTCAAAAGCATACTCCTTGTTCAACGTTTATATCCTTACCCTTCCCATAAAGTCAGAACCACCACGTACAAGCGGGGCAGCTCAGTACTTCACTTGAAATACAGGCTTTATTCCACAATTAAAGTCTCAACGGCTTCTACTGTTCTAGTCTATAATTTTTTTTATAAAATGAGTTTTCATCTGTTGCTAAAATGCAGGCTGAGAATCTGTCATCTATCTTGCACTGTATATACAGGCATGTAATGATATCTCCTGGAATTATTCTTGAATTTCAAGCTCATGAATGTTCAAATGTGGTTGCCCTTTGCAGTATTCAACTTAATTAAGGCTAATCACAGAGAAAATGTTTACTCTGAAGGACAGAAATGTAGCACAATATGACTTTAATATATGAAGTTATTTGTATATCCCTTCTTACTATGTTCAAACCCTATTCACCCTCATAAACTCATTTGTTTTGTATTTCTTTATATCTTAGGGCAGACCAAATTAATCATCTATCTACTCGGAAAACATCTGCCGTTCAATATTTATTAGCATACAAATGATGCTAATTCTTCAAACATTAGTGTTTTCTGCATTATAACTGCGATTTGCACAAGATTTTTTATTTTTCCAGATACATTTTCTTTCCAAAAGTCAAAAGTTTGGTTTGTTTCCTGAGTACACAGATGACTGTGTCAGTCCTGAAGGCAGCTTCTAGAGGCTTTGTGTTAACAAACTACTTTTGTTTGCATATTCCATCCCTCAAAGTCACACACGCATAATTTTATCGTCGTTGTGCGCCATCTGGAGTATATTGATTGAACTGCAGTTTTAAAATGAGGTCTGTGGAGTATTTTGGTTGCTTGTATCTGACCAACACATTTCAAAGCCTCTCAATTAATGTGTATGAAGTTTGGTTAGGACTTTACCCGTAGTCGTGTTAAAAGTATGAACTTCAGTTTGAAAACAGGGTGATTTTTTTTTTGATTGCTTGGTGTGGTTTTTTTTCAACATTTTCTGCTGTTTTTTTCCACTATAGCAAGCAAGAGTTCTGTAGAGGAAAAACAAATCTGATGCCTGTCACACAGGTGATGTCCCTTAATTTTCATGGTTCTTCAACCAAGTGGCACAAACTCTGAACAAAAGAGGTGATGTTTGCTGCTTTACACTTCCACGTCCAAAGAATTACAGGAAAAATTAAGCCACAAACTACCTACGAAGAAAATATAATAAATTCATGACACTGATCCAGGGTCATTTGACAAATAAACTTGAAAGCTATATAAGTTCCCAATAAAGATTTTCAGAAAACCAGAAAAGAACCCATGTTTGGAGGAAGAAGGCCAAGAGCAGAGCAGGTGAAACTATAATGCACCTGCATTGCTGGCACACTAGAAAATGTTGAGTTGAAGCCTTTGATGGACCTGGGGATCTACGTGAGCTAGGCACAAGATTCTGTTTTCCAAAAGGGCTCCCAAATCCAAGGAAGTGAGAACCAAGCCTAGAAAACTTGTGAGGGTGTCGTCCTAGCTAAACTTCATCAAGGCTATGTGATGAAGTGATTTGACTAGAATTTGAATTTTTATAGAGATTATATTTCAAAACCTATCTGTTGCAGGTGATCATACAAGGTTGAAAGATTGGCTTGCCATGGTGAAGTACACTTGACATAGTGGAGTATATTCTTCAGTAGCTAAGAAAATACGATTTATACATGGCAGTTTTTGCATCTCACAACGTAGGACCAAATAGGGCTGCTGTGTTACCTTACTCAAATTCTTTAATGCATCTTGGTTAAATGATGACAAAGACTAGACTCAGACAATTTATTTTATGCAATCTAATGTCACTAGGACTACACTTGAGATTACTTTAGGTAGCAAAATTTATCAGGGTTCATCCAATTGAAACAGTATAGATTAACTCTGTTGCCATAGAAACACATGATTTTGGCATTGCAAACACAAGAACAGTACATCTAGCCTGGTATTTCACTTCCTACTAAGGACTATCAGATTCTTCAAGGGATGATTAGAATAATTTATTAGAATAAAACATGTATCATATGCAATGCTCTATAAATTTCAGACTATCAAAACACAGTGTTCATGGGGTTACCTAAAACTGGTATAATACTACTTTATACTATTCTATCCACATAGGAAAAAAAAAAAAACCTACAAAAATTACAATCATGAAATGTATGCAAGTAAATTAACTTCCTGTATAATAACACTTCAGATCTCTCTTTTGCTACTGGAAGCTAATTGTATTTATTTGGTCATCTTTCTGAGATCTTCAAGCACATTTTATGAAAACAACTTGACCTTGCAAACAACGTAAACTGCCTGTTAAATTGTGGCGGTAGCCCGACAATTTTTCTCTTATATTTCCTTAAACCTCTGATTAATGTTTGAGTTTGCTGATTTGCAACAATTTAATGTATTTAACATTTTTTCTGATACCTATGGCGGTGATAATTTCCTTCCCTTACCACACACTTTTATTCTATCTCTTCACGTGCATGCAAGACACAGAGAAACTCACAGATGTTTAAACCAGAAGCAGTCATTTTGAGAATGGTGTCTGGTATTATGTGCAAGGAAGCAGTAGCATTTATTTCAGCCATTCCTGTGTCAAATTCAGTTCATGGTTGAACTACACTGTATCTTTCAGAAAGACACCCCACTGCCAATTTAAACACCCTGTGTTGAAGAGGTTTTACCATATCTCTCCTATTCCAGTGGTTAACTGCTATAACTGCCAACATCATCTTACTATTAGTTTCAACTTAACTGCCTAGTTTTCAGCCAGTGCCTGTTTTTACGTCTTCATCTAGTAAATTTTAGAGACGTGTAACCTCATCTTTACAGATAATGTTAATGGCTTAGAACAACTTTCTTATTAACCTGCTTTTCAACTAAATTATACAAATGTGTTATTAAACATCTTCAAAGATTAAGCTATTTTGTCACTCTACAGATTGCAAGCAAAATGTATACATATATACATTAGAAAGAACAAGATACTGTTTGCAGTAAGTCAGTGGAACTGGAGTCTATGTTTTATCTCTGTAACACCTTCACATTACGGAGATATTCATTCTACCAAGAAATGTAACTCGGAAACTGCAAAATATTGAGACAATCTTCACTGAAGTAAATGTAGTCTTTCACCGCATATTAGATGTCACTTTCTTTTCCCCTTGGGTATACCTTACTGGTATTAAACACAGATGGAAGGTTACATGTGAGCAGAATTACAGTATTTCTTTTTCTGTGTGCAGTTTTTGTATTTTATTTTTATTTTTACTGTTTTCATATGGTAGCTCTGCATAGAAAGTTCTTATGTATTATACTATATTTTTCAACGTAAATAGAGGAAACTTCAGGCAGATGAAGCATTTCAAAAATGTGCTACACTTTGTAAGCGATATAATCCACGTATTTAACTCAATATATCAGTTCCACCTGAACTCGATGACTCTTATTAAACATGTCTTCTGTTTAATTCTATTGTTATTTGGGATCTAGAACAAATGATAACTGCTCAGTGAAAAATATACTAAACATCTTTAAAAAGTATTCTGCCTTAGTAAGAGATGGGAAACACATTATTCAGAATTCATTCTCTTTAGAGTATATTTAATATCTTCAACATTTTCCTTAGTATTGTGGGTTTCCTGTAAGTCCTTTATCTTTCCTGCTCCCAAATCTTTCCACGGCAAGCCATACAGAAGCGGGCCGACCCAGGCCAGCTGCCCACCCAGCCACTCTCACTGCCCCTTCTGAGCAGAACAGGACAGGGGGAATAACGTGAAGAGGGCTGTGGATGGAGAGGGAGACCTGGAGATCACTAACCAAATACTGTCCTGCACAAAACAGGCTTGACCTGGGGAAAAACTACTTTAATCTAATGCCAGGTAGAACTTGATAGTGAGAAACAAAGACAAAAAAAGCAACACCTCTCCTCTTCTCGTCTCCATTCCCCACTTCTCTACCTTCCCTCCCCGAGCAGCACAGAGGGGTGGGGGATGGTGTCTGGGGCCGTTACAGTTCTTCCCTGCTGATCCCTTCCACTCGTCCAGCTCCACAGGCTGCAGCTCCTTCAGGACATACCTGCTCCCGCGTGGGGTCCTCCACGGGCTGCAGCATGGATACCTGCTCCACGTAGTCCTCTACCCAGGCTGCAGAAAAATACCTGCTTGTCTGTGGTCCTTCTACAGGGCTGTAGGACAAACTCTGCTCCGGCGCCTGGGGTATCTCCTACCCTCTCCTTTCCCCTTTCTGTCTGTGCAGGGCTGCCCCTCGCACCGCGGTCTTTGCCCTCCCTTCCCCAGGCTGCCCCCGAGGCAAAGCGCCGCCATCTTGGCACCGGGGCCTGGCCGTGCCCTGCGGTGGGGCCAGTACGGGGCAGCCCCGGTCCTGCCTCACGCAGTGGCCCCGCGGCGAACGTCTTGCACTCTACAACCAAAAGTAGGGGTTCATTAGTTGTTATAAATAATTTATTGCATAATAGTAACATTATATATTTGCATACACAGCAGTTAATTAATAGCAACTGCAAATAAATAAGTAAATCTGGTGGAGGCTTCTCTAGAAGTTCAGCAAGATTAGGTCCCAGATGTTGAGGCTTCCCCCTGGCCTATTTTGCAGGATTTGACATATCTTGCAATAAATGCTGACCCATCTTGGAGGAATCATCTGCTAAGGAGATGATTCTTTGATTTGTTTCCTGGTTTCTGGAGTTGTCTAAAATTTCCTGTCCCTCACCAGCTCCCCCTCACTTGCAGTATTCAGTGATTCCATACCAGTGCTGAAGCACAAAAAGGACCGTAATCCAGAAGCACAAAAAAAAAAAAAAAAAGTAGGCTCAGCTTTGATGAGGTTTCTCAATTGCTGTTAAACAGAAGTTACAGTGAAAATCTGTGTATAAAGACAAATTTGTAAGATTGTTCTCTCCCTCATTCTGCTTTCTACTCATGAGCAGGAGGACTACTTTACTTCTCTTTGGGACCAGAGAGTGAAAGAAGATGGATGGCAGGAGATGGAGGACAAGGAAGACCAGGGATGTTAAAGGCCAAGTTCTGTACCTGCTGTTACCAATTGATGGTTTTGATTGATGGTTTGAAATTCATGGTATGAGTTTGTCTTGCAGCATGTCTTATAGTTAAGCTGCAATGTATATGTGAATTGTGAAACTTTAGTCTTGACTACAGGGTGAGAATGTCTTTCCATTTTTAAAGATTACTAGGCTGGAAGCAAGCTTAAAACTAGTAAAAACTTTTGTTGCATTTTTTGCATGACTCAGAAAAGATAAGTAAACCAAAAAAATAAGTCCCCATTTTATGATCAATATCTGTACCATTTATGATTAATATTTATATGATTTATATGAACAATATTTTATTATTTATCTTGTTTGTTTGTTTGTTTATTCCCTCACATTTCTTATAATACCTCTTATTACCACTGGATTTTTTAAAAATAAGGTTGATGTCCCATTACCTTTCCTGTTCAGAATGCTCACATAAACAGGTCCTATATTATCTACACAAATAAGGAATATTTTTTCTGCAATCATTCATCTTGTCAAGATGAAATATAAGTAGAATTAGTCAGGTGTACAAAGAAATCTAGATATGTATAAGACAACCGAGTTGATCTCACTACATTTTAAGACAAAGGATGTTTTCCCCTTGACTGAATAGGAGAATGCTTGCATCACTGCTTTATTTCCATTCAGCTATTAGAAATAGAATTTAGAGCTATCTATTCTGTCAATTCTAGGTACTTGAACTAAGGTGCTTTTGCTTTTAAGGATATTCAGATTGATATTCAGGAATATGTAGCTTTTATTTATAAATGATAACCCCTTTTCCAAAGTAAACCTCAATAAATTTCCATAGTAGAAAAAGTCCCATTTAATACCTTTTTTTTTTTTTTTTTTTTTTTGTACCTTTCTTTCACCAGCTAAAATGCAGTGCTGGCAGTTTGTAAGTTGACAAAGAGATGAACACTTTTTTATACTTGTCTTTCTGTGAAACATGATGCTATATACATCCAGCCTAGATAGCAGTAAAAACTGTTGTTCAAGAAGAAAGGCATGAACAATACTAGTGACGAACAAAACCAGGGTAAGCCTGGTTTGGATGGCTTCCAGAAGTTTAGATCTTTACACAAAATATTTTAGCAATTCACTTTTACTCTGCCATTCTAGAAATTGCAAAAACACGATCATTCTAATGACATACTTAATATTTCTTGTTCTAAGTCAAATAGGATATGCCACCAGAACAGCAACAATACTTCTACTGCATGTCCAGTTTTTGATTTTTACTGTGGCCTATTTGTGCACTTTTGCCACCTAGCAGGAGCTCAGACTTGTTGTGGTTTGGTTTCAACTAGGTGTTCACCTACTCACAGACATGAGCCAGTACCTGGGTTAGGCTGGAAAAAACATTTTCTTGCGCTGGGAAGGATAAGCAAACAAAATTACATCTGTGAATCGTTGATGTCAAAACTCAAAAATATCTCACTGGCTCCTATAACTCTATGAAATTTTGCTAAAAATTTCAAAAAATCAATCTAAAACCAGACTGTTTTAGTATCAGTCTTCTCTGTCATGTCATCTCCATCAGGTAGGACCTTATGTCATTGTGGGCAATGCCAGAAGCAAGGGACAGGTCCAAGCTAATTTGAATGGAGACATATTCCGTTTATTAACAGCACGTAACCAACCACAAGTATTACTCAATCTGAAGCAAATCCATGACCTCCAGATTGTCTCAAGTCTAGGATGTTGGCTTTATATAAGATGCTGTCAACAGCTGCTATTTGCTTCTCAGTGAAGTGTACCATTTGATCCTGGATGGAAATCTGACCAGACTGGTGAAATCTGCACAGTTTGTAAGACCTAAAAAGTTACTGTGTTACACAATATTGGCATTATCATCTCCAATTTTTTAGCAAGGAGGAGGACTGATCTTGAGACTCCCAAGAACTATTTTATGAATTCAGCTAATTATCTGGTGCCTGTTGGGTTAAACAGTGGCCAACTCATTACCCACCATAGGTACTAGCCAGGAGTGATAGACCGCACTGTTTAGAACATCCTACTGTTCAGTGGACTCAAATGAGATCAAAGAATTTTGATAAGTCATGTCTGCACCATGCGGACTAAGACATCCTTCTCACTATGAAAGAAGCAGAAGTCATGTCAGCTTTATACAAAGGTCTGGGCTTTGGCACAATGTCAAAGGTCAGTGAAACACAATATCTAATGCAGTCCAACACGACTTGGGAGTCTATGCTAAACCAGAGATCCCATGCATGCAAATCTCTACCTGTGTGTGAAACTACATTTGACATATTCAGGGTTCCAAAGCTTTAAAATATTTTCACACACCAAAAATTTTCTTTGTAAGGAAATGACATATTCAAAACTCATATATTCTCCAGCAGTTTTGTTGCATCTGTATCCGCTCTACTTTCCCCAGAACAGTAAACACCTCCATAACAGCTCCTGTTAATCTCCCCTTTCATAAGGAATCCAAGTCTAATTTTTCCATTCATAACAGTGCAAGCATTTGTCATCCTAATGATAACATTCTTCTACATGCCTGCAATATGGTACCTAAAATATGTAATTACTTCAGATGTGTTTTCACCGAGAGAGAGAGAGAGAGAGAGGGGCAATCTTCATTTTCTTTTGTCTGGTTAGACCAAAAGAGGTTTACCTTTTTCTCATTTTTCTCAAATTTCCTGGACTTTTTTAACCATTGCCTTTTAAAATTAGACATAATTAATATATATGCATATAAAAAATAGACTGAAGTTTGATCAATTTCAGATTTAAAAATATGATGCTATACAAATATTAGAGCTAACCTGTCAGAATGCCACTCAGGCATTTCTTTAGAGACATGTTCTGTATTTATATGCATTTACCTACCTTACAATTGTTTGCCATCTAGATGCGCTACATCCTTCAATTCAGTGAGGCATCATTTAAACTAAATTGAACTAAATTATTCATGATCATTTATAGGCTGCAATCTTCAAACATGCTACCAAATGTCATGACACTTTTTAAATCTTGAAAGCTAACCCTGATAACATATATTTTAGAATTTGACCAAAAATACCACAGCTATTGTACTCTAATGACACACACACAAAAAAATTACTGATACGGAAAAAAAAAAAAAAAGATAAGAAAAAAACTGCTTAAAAACAAACAAGCAAGGCAGAAACCTATGAGGTAGATAGTGTAATCATTTAACTACTGGAAATGTGAGAAGTTAAATGATTTATTCTTACAAAATGTTATGTTCTTTTAGACAGTTCAGTAGTTTGTGACAGGCATTCCTCTATTGTTTGTTTTCTGCTTTTCTTTGAACAGCAAAGGCCTGTTAAGCATTGGAATAAACAATTACATTTTTCTGTGTTTCTGGTATTTTACTCCTTGTCTCTGGAAAAACACTGGTGATCGGATCAGCTTAACAACTACCCATTTGTTTCTGTCTCTCACTTCCTCACTTTCAAAGCATGAACTAAACAACATATCCGAAGACACTGGCCTTTACCTGAATGTGCCAACTTTCCCTTATGCTTTTTTCATCTTAAAGACTGTGACTATACAACAGAGATGTTTTGTCTGTGGTTGCTCCAATACCACAATCCTCAGCCTTGTCGGGCTGCTGTCTCTCTGTAGTTAGGACTGGGGACAAGGCTGTGCCCCTCCACAGCGCTGGGTCCCCAGTGCAGCTGCATTGGTGGGCACTTCCAAGCCTGACAGCCTCCTAAATCAGGCCTCCCAGGCAAAGGGACAACTGAGGTAAAAACGGAGTCATAGTAGGAACATAGTCTTGTTACACAGGAGGCAGTTACCAGGAGTTGGAATACAGGACCTGGCAGAGCACCTCCATCAGTCAGAGACAGATGCAACAACAACTGTCTCTGGGCAGATGTTTCTGGGCATCTCTGAACATAATCAGTTCCAGAAACATTTTGGGCTCTACCTAAATACAAAGATGTCCCTGATGCTACTATTGGTAGTATCACTTAAAATCCTGTAAAGATTTTGAAAGGGGATCCTGCCTCATTTTACCATTGCTGGTGGGCTGAAAACATCATCAAAACCACTGCAGTCAATTTCAATAGACTGAAAAGGGACTTTAATTTGTTAAAGGTACCTCATTTTGCTGCTCATTTCCTCACTGCTTGCTCACAGATTTTACCACCACAGCCTGTGAGTCTGAGCATTTAAAAGGTTATGTATATATGTAAGCTTTTTAACAATCATATAGACATATGACTGTCGGCTTCACGTTCTCTTGATTTCACTTGCCATACTTAAAGAAACTGTGTCATGTAAACTTTCTAAGAACCACATATAACAAAGAATAAATTCCTTTTCTCTGCTGTTTCCCAGTCCTTTCTCTGAGTACAATGAATTTAGAACCATGAGATTTCACATCTGGTGAGCCCTTTGGCCATAGGACTCCCAGACTAAGTAGAGATATGCTGGTTTCTGTCCCCATGGAAGGTGAAAACACTGAGAAACTAAGTTTACCTCCTGTAAGTTACAACACCCAGGAACATAAATTGCTGTAGTTTAAACACTTTTAAACTCACAACCAAAGCTAAAATGCTGTTTAGTCAGCATGTAAACATTGTGCATTTCCCAGCAGCAGAAATTGCCTATAGTAGTATATTTGTTAAAATTGTTTCAAGCATTCTCTAACAGTCATAAGAAAGAATAAAAGTGACATTTTACTGGATTCTGTCCACATAACTCTATTGATCCTGGTTAATCTGTAAATGTGATTCTTCTTTTGAGGTCCCAGACTTAACAGTGGCATCTACATTGTTCATATGGTGGAAAAGTATTGGAATCCACGTAACCTGTTTTTTAAACAGTATTGCACTTTGCAATGCCAAGAGATGATAACCATACTGAACAGACTAATTTTGAAACATTTGGGATGATTTTTCAATTGATATGGAACCAAAATACAGCTGATATGTGAGAGTTACTGTAAATGAAAATTGTCATTTTTGCAAAGCTTCTGAAAAGAATCTTTCTGTGGGATAATTGTCTCTATCATTTAATTTCACAAGAAACACCTTGAAAAATTATTTTTAGCGCGTGTGAAATCATATACTTAGTGATGTGAAGACGAAAAAATCCACAGTTTCCAAAGAACCAACTTTCCTTGCTGGTGTGCCTCACAGCATGACAGGCAAAACTCACAAAGAGGAGACAGAATCATTTCAGTTGGAAAAGAACTTTAAGATCATCAAGTCCCCCTAACTCTACAAGTCCAATGCTAAACCATCTCCCTAAGCACCACATCCACACATCTCTTTAAAATTCCTTCAGGGATGGGGACTCTGCCAGCTCCCTGGGCAGCCTGTTCCAATGCTTAACCACACTTTCTGTGAAGAAATTCTTCCTGATATCCAATCTCAACCTCCCCTGCTGCAATTTGAGGCTGTTGCACCAAAGTGTCCTGCCACTTGTCACCTGAGAAAAGAGACCGACACCCTTCTCCCTGCAGTTTCCCTTCAATGGTTAATAGCAGATTAACTAATATTATATAAATTAATTTTAATGGCAGATATTCCCAGTCAATTTAAAAAGAAACACATAAATATGCAACATAAATTCAACCTTGAATTGACCTTTCAATACCTCCTTTTAGTTAATAATACTTGTGCATTTTCTTCACATTAAAGGAAAAAAAGAAAAGCATTCAATAAATGTAAGACTTGTGGAACATTTAAGTCTCCAAAATTTGATCTCTTTTATGTGCCCTTCCCACATGCAATATTTAATTTCAGTCTTTCCTATGCAGCTCTGACATCTATTGAGCTGGGCAAAAAGCATTTCACTAAAATGTGTGTGGCTTTTAATGCTGGTCCTGCAGTAGCCCTACCAGAAAATGCATTAGTCCACCATATCTAGCTCCATCTCTGTTATTTTAGACAACTTCTCAACATCTTTACCAGAAGGGAGAGGGAGAAGAAGCAGCTAAAGAAAGTTGTATTTTAGCAGAAATACATTCAGGCTTAGAAATCCAGATGCTTATGGACATTCTCCCACAGTGATATTTTCTCAAGGGAGGAATCAAAATATTTTTTTTGGTCTGAAATGGGGAGGATTTCGCAGAAACTATTATAACAAGGTGATTGTGGTTTTGTATTCTCTTGGTTTCCTACACCAGTATCCCAAGTGAACTATTATGGAATGACAAAAATGTAATTAAAGTACAGGAGACTTGTATGCTTTATCTGAAATCTTGATAGAAATATAAATTTAAGGACATTTTGCAGGCTCTCTTTTATTTCACACAGTATTTCTCTCAAAGGGTGCTCGTTACAGCAGTGCTTCCTGTTCTGGCCCCAGGTCCCTGAGGAACTCATCAGTGGTCCTTTAGGGATCAATAGGAGACTTTTAATTGACTGTGAAACTGAGCCACCATTTATAAACAGGGGTCCTTGCAGGACAGTGGAGGTCGTTTCCGGGGAGTTTTAAAGCGGAAACAAGGAAATCAATACGTAGTTTCAAAAATAACTCTGTTCAGAGAAGAGAGGAAAGTCATACAATGGAGCATTTTATAATTGTTCACTATGTGCAGTAAGTACATCCAGGCAGGAAGCACAGGATTAACTGTGCCATATATTAAGCAGAAGGCACTTTTTCCCAATGGAAAATAATAACCAATAATTGATATATTAATTTATAGTATGTTTCAGAAACAACAAAGTTTTTTTTTTTGAACTACTTAACAAACATGGGAAAGAAATGCTAAAAGACATGTAATTATCACCTCTCAATTCAAATATTGCTCCTTCTAATGAGTTCTCTCATAATTACATGTTTTTTTTCATTGATCAGAAGACAGCCTCACAAGTTTACACCAAACAGCTTGTATTCACCGTAACTGGTTAGTAGAGTGACATTGTAACTGGCCGTTCAACCTGGAGGCAAGTGTGACCCACAATAGGAAGACTGCAGCCATTAGCATCAGATTTTCACAGATCAATCAACTTTCACCTGGTCATGTAAATATTGAAAAGTGCTTAACACTTCACAGCTCTCAGTTTGGAAAATCAACTTGTCTCAGTTTCCAATTCCCTATCCTCCTGAAATTTAAAAATCTACTGCTAGATGCCAATCAACCCCAAAACTCTTTTGACAGCCTGCCCAGACTATTGCTCAAATCACAGTAGTATACCTGCAAAAAAATACACAGACATGAACAGGCAGAACAATTATTAAAAAACTAATTTAGTTTTGACATCTTTGTGCTTGCAGGGGAGAGAGGATTGAGTCCGTTAAACTGAATGGTCTCTGGGAGCCTCTGATGCAAAGATCCTCGCCATGACATCTTCAGCTAGGCTGGGCCAAGCTCCCTGAGCCACTGCTCTGCTCAGCTCATAGCACACGCACTACTCTAGCACATGCACAGTCCATGAAAATTGGCTACGTTAAACTGCATTAAAAACACCTCTTACATACAAAAGTCCTACATGACCTTTTCTGCACCTGCAGGAACAGTTTCTATTGACTATTTAGAAGTGCCTTATCTGTGTACGATTTCATCAATTTTTCAGCAGGAACCACCTGGGGAATGTCTAGAAGGAAGATGCAGATTCTCTACCACGGATGTTAATCACCACATTTAAGCACACAAATTGGTCCATGCACAGCATGGACTTTTTTTTTTTTTTTTTTTTTGCAGTCCTCGTCATTAAATTTAAGTAATTAAAATATTTTTCAAAGCATCATCTGAGTAAAGCTGTTGAAAACCACCTGTGTTCTGAGAAATGGAAGCATTTCTGCAGTACACTTTTCATTACAAACTGAAGTAGATGCCCATAGAACACAAGAGAAACATTCTTCCACTGACAATTTCATTTTATACAACCTTCAACTTCTTTACCTTTTAATAACAGGTATCCTTTTTGCCATGGAAGAAAAATATAAATTCATCCAAAACAAACAAACAAACAAAACAAACAACAAAAAAAACAACACCACCAACCAAACCAAAAAAAAAACCACCCACTAAGTAGCATCAATGTTAATATTTAACAAAAATCACAAATTTCTAGTTGTAGTTTTCTTCTCCTTTGCTGTAACAATCAGTAAAATATTAGTTTAAAACAAAACAAAACACTAAACAACAATAACAAAAACATTAAGTGGGGGGAAGGGGGAAGAAGGGAGCCAGAAATATATTTCAATGTAAACAAAGAAGAAAAAAATCCTGAGAAAAAATTCTAAAATACCAAAGTGTCTTGGGAGCTTAATCACATTTCCAAAAAATACAAAGGCAAAGTAGAAACCTTAGACTCTCAGTGAATTTAGGGAAGCATATTTAGATAGACATAATATAAACTCCTCTACTTATGCTCCACACTAACTAGCTGAAAATCACCTCATCCTGGAAGTTATACACAACCATTGATATTTTGCCTAGGAAGAGCTAATATACCATGATAGAGCATCTGTATGGTTTCTAGATTGAAGACTGCTTGCACTCAGCCAAAAGAGATGAGGATCATTGGCACAGGAGTAGACGCCCTCCGTGCACTTTAGGAATAGTCATCCCTAGGGTTGGAGTCAGTAGGTTTCATCCCTCTAAACTGGGATGTGTTTTCACAAGTGGTTTATGCTAATCCAGGTCCATGCTGCTGTTGAAAATCTTCCCCCTGGGTATACGTTCCTGCCCTTTTCACTTCAGTCAGCACTGTGTGCAGCCATGTGGTAGGCTGGACTAAACATAAGTACACTCTACTCTACTCTGCTCTCATGAGACCCCTCCTGGAGTACCGTGCTCAGCTCTGGGGCCCCCAGTATAAGAAGGACATAGAAGTATTAGAACGAGTCCAGAGGAAGGCCATGAGGATGATCAGAGGGCTGGAGCACCTCTGCTATGAAGAGAGTCTTGAGGGCATTGGGGTTTGTCAGCCTGCTGAAGAGAAGGCCATGGGGAGGCCTTATAACAACTTTCCCATATCTAAAGGGGGCCTACAAGAAAGCAGGACAGGGACTCTTTATCAGGGAGTGTATTGATAGGTCAAGAAGTAATGGTTTTAAACTAAAAAAGGGTAGATACAGATTAGATATAAGGAAGAAATACTTTACTCTGAGGGTGGTGAGGCACTGGCAAAGGTTGCCCAGGGAAGCTGTGGCTGCCCCATCCCTGGAGGTGTTCAAGGCCAGGCTGGATTGGGATTTGAGCAGCCTGGTCTGGTGGGAAGTATCCCTGCCCATGGCAGAGGTGTTGGAATTAGGTGTCTTTAAGTTCCCTTTCAACCCAAACCATTCTGTGATTCTGTGATCTGATGGATCCTATGCTGCTTAAAGCAACGATCTGGTGGGCTTTGGGACACAGCTACAGAAGAAGCTTAAGTATTATTTGTTTTTCATATCACCACTTCTATTTTTCAGATCCCAGAAAATGAGAAAAGAAATAGACAGGAAAGGTTTTCCTTAACATCATCAATCAAACTGTAAAACTATGCAGTTGCAGAACAAATCCATATTTTCAACTACAAGGAAGGCTACCAGCATATCATGGTTAACCTGGTTGTACATTTAGTTGTCCTGGAGAGACTGGAAAGGCCAGTTTGAGAGGGCTGCTGCAATCACTGATGGTTTTTGCCAATCTGACAGAGACAAGCTTCCGCATCTTTTATAATAATTGCCTCTCTGTTTTTCCTGTTATAAATTTGCATATGTTGTTATTTTAAGACAAAGAGAGTGACTGGGTCAGGTGGACCTTTCCAGTGGAAAGAAACCACTGAGCCTCCTGCAGGTGCTGGAAGAAAAGTAACAGAGTAAGGAGTAAGAAGTCTGTATATGATGCTGAAATTTAGAAAATGCTGGGAGATGCAGGGTGCAAAAAGCCTAGCATTAGAGAGAACTTCTTGGTCTCTCAGAGGGAGCTGAATAGGGTTTGCTACAATGCAGAAAGCCAAAAGTTGGCCAAAACCAAGCCTGGAAACACAAAGCCTTCTACAAGGACACTGCAGTTAGGGAAAGAGTTGGTTATAAAGCCTTTATTCTCCTTTTCTGCATAACGTGGCTTGTCTGTTTTTTTCCTTTTTAAAAGTTGAATCAACTAGTTTATAGTCTGAAAAAAAAAAGAAAAGGTTTTCTTTAACATAAAAGTCTTTTGATCTTCCTTGGGAAGCTCGCTGTCAGAAAAATAATAATAATAATAAAAAAAAAATGTCTAGACAGCTCTGCCTGCTGGTTAAAGGCCTCATCATAGTTATCTCATTCCTGTATTATGAGTTGCCTAGCAGTTGTAAGTGGTGACCCTCTGTCCCTGCATAGCCTGTCAGGCAATATTTGGTATAAGGAAGAAGCAGAAGAACAAATCTAAAAACAGAACAAAAGAAAAATGATAAGGATTGAAGGGAATCTATGCAATCTAGGAAGTGCAGCAGAAAACTAGAAGAAATTAAAGTAAGATTTTTGTCTCCTTATGGAGTCAGGAGGAGATACACTTTTTTTTTTCTTTTTTAATATAACATTTCAGAGACTCAGAAGCTGTTTAACAGCCTATAGTGATATTAAAGAAGTTGAAACCAGTTATCAGTTTAGCCTATAAAATCTGAAAATATTGCTTTCTTAGATAAATTTATTTCTGAAAGGGAACAATTTCATCTGAGAACACCAGGATGGGAAGAAACTTGTGAAAGAAACTTGTGAAGCCTTTATAACAAATCTGAAAAGAAAAAGAGTCCAAATCCTGTTGAAATGAAATTCTTATGAAATTGTTAATCCAAAGTCAAACAGCAATGGTCTTAAAAATCAAGACCTGAGGAAAAGACCATTAGGTGATCTTAACGAAGGATTATTAATAAATTAACCAACCAATTAATTAATAAAATAAAGCAGTATCAGAAAGAATAGAATGAAAACAGACCAAATTGTCTGTTTCTGACCAACAGACAGAAAACAAGGCAGTGTCCCTGGTTAGTGTTCCTTAAGGAACACAAACAAGGAAAACAGAGCTAAACGCTAAAAGGAGATATCTGCAAAATGCTATTGGAATGAGTTGACATAGTTGTCATGAAAGGTTACTCAAAATCTTAAAGAGGAAATAAAACCTTAGCAGCATTCTGTTCTTGAACAGGGCCGTTATACTTGAAATTAAAACATTTTGCAGAAGCCTGCAGTCAAAGAACTGAAGCTACTTAAAGAGAAACAAAATACGCATTGTATGCATAGCGAACAAAGAACTAAATTCCTTTATGGGAGCTGCTCAAGAGAAAGCTACATTGAGAGGCCACATATATCACCTTGAATATGAAAGAAGCTTTATGACTTACAATTTAGACACTGATACATAATTCAATATGATCTCTTGTATTTCATTATATCATTTTGATAAAAAAGACAGTCATATTGAATATGGAGAGAGAGAAAACTCAGATTGCAGTGGGGAAAACACTCTTACTGTGAATGAACGTATGTTTGTTGTAAAACAAAATCTTAAGAGAGTGGTTTGCATTGTTTCAGAAAATAGTATATCTCCCTGGTTTGAAAACATAGCAAATTATACAGCTCATTGAAAGAAATGTTTTGGAAGAAAAATAGCAGCTGGTGAAGATTTTAAAAGTAGCTACAAATGCAGAACTACAGAAAGGCACTGCCATAGCTAGCAAAAAAAGCAAATGGTGGGAAGACAAAAAAAAAATGCAACTAATAAAAAAAAAGTGGTAAAGATGAGCAGAAAGTGATTCTATAGGTGTGAATACACTCAAAGGCATTTTAGATCAATGGTCATAAGTTTCTCTTATGTGGTGAACCTTCTTTTATAAGACAGTGAGTAGGTACATGTACAAAGTTATTCTCTCAAGTTATCCAGAAGGTGAAGAATTTAAAAATACACGTGTCAGGCATTTAAGATCATACATAACTTACCAGAGTTGTCACCCTGGCCAGGGCAAGAACAGACAGTAGATGACAACTTGATTATTATGCATTTACAAATTATGTTAATAAATTTTTAAAATTTTTAAATTTTAAAATTCAAGTTTAAAAAATCATATTTTAAAAATCAACCTTCAGCTACATATATTCTATATTGTTTCTTTAGAAATGATAGAATCATTTAAGTTAGAAAATACCTTTAAGATCATTAAATCCAACTGTGAGCCTGACCTACTCAGTCCCATCACTAAACCATGTCCCTTAACACCACCATTATCAGTGTTGTAAAGTTCACACTTTTCTTTGGAACCATGTAGTTGGCATCATCCAAATGAGAGTACCTTCTCAATACTGAATAACTATTCAATAAAACGCTTAGGGGGAGACTGCCTGATTATACACGAGTTTATAATATATTTTTAGAAATGCTCTGCCCACAAAAAGAGCAGGGAAATAGTGCTGTAGATAACTGGCTGTGCCTGAGCTAGCTTTTGCAGCCACAAGTGAACCCATGCAATATATATGCAGAACGGCTAAAGTGGAAACGGCTGGAGAGACTACTTCTTGCCAAGTTGCTCCTGACACAGGAGCACAGAAAAGAGAAACCACATTCAGCTTCTTCTGGGGAAGAAGATGGAAAAAGAAATGGGCTTTCAGAACTGACACCAAGTAGACAGGGGATGAGACACCGCAGAAAACAGCCGGGAGAGAGCTTTAGCCCCTGAGGTAGTTTGTATGCTGCTCGACAGGGTCACCTCACAGGCTGCCTGTGATGCCTTGACATGAGGCTCAGGGTACCCAGTCCTGGCTGGCTTTTCTCTTTTGTTCACCTCCTCGAGATGCAGTCTCACATGTGCCCAACCTCCTCCACTGAAGGACAGACAGCCCCACTGCCTCCCTTCACCTCCTGCTCCCCTGCCTTGAAGCCGGTGTAGATATATGGCTTTCTCCAGGGAGGCAGAGATCAGCACAGTAGTCTGGCAGAAAACCTGTTGGTTGAGCGAGTTTACCATCAAGCCAATAAGCCAGCTGAGCAATCCCAGGCTCACAGTGCCCTGAAGCTTTGCTAACCTGATCATTCATTAAGGAACCAGCTTATTAGTTTTGGCACAAACTTACTGCAAGAACATTGTATGATATACAAAACTGTGCTTTTAGTGTGAAGCAAGTCTTCATATACTCACATGTAACCATACTAGGTTTGTATTCAGACTGCATCACTGGAATAACTATAGCAAGGTCTGCATTTAGAGGGAAAAATATAGTCCCCTGCCAAGAATGAGAGAAGGGGTAGAGGAGAAGAAAATTAAAACACCAAAAACCAACAGAAAACACAATTCTGTGACAAAAATCTCAACCACTGATTCCAATGTGTGAAATTTTTTAAAGGGTTCAGCTCCTTTCCTCACTAAAATCTCCTATGGGAGTATATCATGAGTAAAACTTACCCCTGGTACACGAACAGGTGAGCTGTAATTAACAAGCAGCATGTATATTTTGGAGAAGTTGAGAATAAGCATACCAATTCACTGTTTATTAGAAATTGATTTATCCAAGGGCAGGTCACCTAAACAACCTAATTATGCTATGCATGCAATCTGCTTCCATTGGATGTTCAATATTGATCATTTTATGTGACCACTGTAAACAGAGACACAGACATTGCCTGGTGTCTGGATTTGTTCCATGTCTTTCTAAGATAGATGAGGTTTACTATTATTCTATGCAGGAGAATAAAAATGTTGTGAGTAACTCAGACTCCCTCATTTACCACTGTGATCCTGTATGCTTTCTTCCCAATGGCTATGTACAGAATATAATTACAACCTGTCTTTTTTTTTTTTTTTTTTTCTGCTAGGAAAAATGCAATTTGGTTGAAGCTAAATGTTTTGTGAAAATGAATCAATTTCAATTAAGCATTTGCTAAGATGAATTCTTATACAGAGAAGGCTTGGAGGGAGAACTGGGAAAGGAAAGGTTGTGGAAAGAATCTGTCAGATCCAAAATGACAATTGCTTGAATCAGAATGGAGAAAAACTAATAAAAACCCTTCTGCTCCAAAAGAGGTAAAGCAATGAATCTACTTCAGCCATCTTCACTCCGTGCTTTAAATACTCAGTAGTAGATAGCGTGAAGTCTTTGTTCCTCTGTGAAACCCTGGTCTCACATTCATTTTGCTGTAAAATGAAATAAACTTCAAACCTTCGATGTTTCATAAAATGGATTTGCTTTTCCACTTTAATTATAACAGTGCCTTACTTAGAAAGCTGGCCAGCTTTGTGTCACCACAGAACCATGTCTTATTTGAGAAAATCCTTCCTACTGTATGCTAATTGGAAAGATGTAGCCTTTGCGAAACCTCCTTCAAGTCAAGCAACAAAAGAAATGAGTACAATGCAGAGTTACATTTCTGCTTGCAGTGACTTTCCTAATATTTTATTTATTTGAAGAAACGACTGTTCAAAGAATAGTGATGAACTTCTTAGATGAGCAAAGGAGCCTCAGGAAGGAAAGACAGAATGGTGAATCGATCAGGTGGGACAGAAATCATTTCCAGTGAGCTAACATACATATTCCTTTTCTTTAAGATACAAGGATCCAGTTCTGTACTGTTTCAGTTGGCCAGTAGCTGCTTTAAACCTGAGAGCAAATATAGCCACCAAGTCAGATAAAAATCTCATTGGCATCTGTCCACTGCTCGGTATGACTGTGGCTACAGTCCTGTATTGTCTCAAGGTAGGAATCCCAACCAAGAAATGCAAATGTAGCTGATAACTTCTATCAACTTTTGCACTTTAAAAAAAAAAAAACCAACACTACTGCATTACTCTAATGGCTGTACTGTTAAAAGGATTTTCGTAATGTTCAGATATTTAGTAAAATAATTTCTGTAAGAGTATCTCTTAAAAAATAAAAGAAATTAAAAAATAGAAATAAATAATTTCACTTCTTTTTGAAGGTCATTGGTAGGAAAATGGTCTAGTTTAAAATGAGTGCCAGGGAGGGAAGGGGGAGAGACAAAAAGGAAAGAATGAGCCACATGAATACTTATTAAAATGTGAGATCAATTGATCTTGTCCTTTCAAAGGAGGCACTTCAACAAACTTTTGCATTTGACCTTCACTGCTAGGCCATACGAACTATGAATTCATAGCATAACTCGTTATCTGATTGATCACATAGTAGGTGGAATTGTAAAATATTCATGGTTACACACTCTAAATGACACAGGATACAGCTACGTGTGTAATTCCTCAGTGTGCCAGTTCAGTATGCTGTAGTACAAAAAAATCAGTGAACGCCCTGCTATTCACTCTGTATGAGCTGCATATTTCAAATATGCTCACACACATACCTCTATATATATGCACACACACAGAGCTCCCTAAATGGTGCAAAAAGGCATTGCCTAATTCTCTCTCAGGGGCGGGGGAGGGTAGAAGGGGACATCATCAAAGAGGCCCACAAATAATCCTGAAAGCACCTCATATACATACTTATGTGCTCTGGAGAGAAGCCCCCTTCTTCAGGGTCCCTGGTGTGCAAGTGCTGGCCCCATGCTGGTGTGGCAGCAGCACCCATGAGCTGGTGGCAGCACCTCGAGACCTCCTACAACACTTTCTCTGCAGCACTCCTGCTCACCCCCTGCCTTCCTGCCCCTTTTTTCACTAAGTCATATAATACATACCCATATCTTGAATGCAAGGTGGACATCTCATTTCTTCAACAGACTATCAAGCTGTTCCCTGAGACCACCCCCTTTCATCCTAAATCGATGAATTTTAACACAATATGTAAACTATGTGAGACCAGTGTATATTCAGTGTATTACCACCGTGGGCGAAGATATTTCATCCTTTTTTCCGCATCATGCTGATGTTCCTGAAGGATGCTTCCTATTTCTGGATGCTGCTCTGTTCGGATGTGAAGCAGTAATCATCAAGTGAAGTGTGTGCTGCGTCCTGATTGAATGGGTAGAAATGTTAGTAAAGCTGATAGTTGTAACGTACATTTGGGGAATAAATGAGTCATGCACAAAGTACAAATAAAATGTCATAAAACGTCATAGCTTCATACTAAGTCAGACCTAACTGAAGGTCCATATGGTTTAGTGTTCTGCCTCCAGACAGACCAACAGTAGGTAGCCAGAGAACACAAGAACGAAACAACTGCACAATACTTACCCAAAATGTCAGGGCATGATTATGGATTGGGTTACAACCCTCCCCACAGTCACCGTTTGTAGAGAACCAGATATCCGATGACTTAATGTTATGTACTCACATTATCACACTGAAGTAGATGGAAAACAATTGAATTTTTACTCATCTCCCAGCCATTCACCAGCCTTCAGGTCTTTGCCATATTCTGGCAGCCCTATTGCTGTATGTTTTCCAAAATGAAGGGAAAATACCTTTTCACACCATCTGTTAGAGTTCCACAAATAATCAAGATTTTATATATGGCCTTTAATAGCAACATCCTAATAAGCTCTGTACTTCCCCAAAATGGGTCAAAGCTCCTCAATATTTTATTCTAGGGATACTAAGCTTTAGCCAAGATAAATTGTACAAATATATTGACAAGAAATACACTGAATGCAAGTTTTTCATTTTTCCAGAATGAAGAGAAGCTATTGAACTGTGGTTCAGCAGCACAATAATGTCTTTGGAGAGAGAAATTATCTAAGTCATCTGAGTACTCACATGTATTTGGTAAGATTAGAAAACATGTTATGGTTTAACCCCGCAGGCATCTAAGCACCACTCAGCCGTTCACTCACACACACGCATACATACACACAGTGGGATGAGGGAGAGGATTATGTTGAGATACAGAGAGTTTACTAGGACAGAAAATGAAGGGAAATCACAACAACAACAACAACAAAATAATAATAATAATAGAACATACAAAGCAAGTGATGCACAATTCAACAGCTTACCACCCGCTGACTGATGCCCAGCCAGAGCACAAGCAGCAGTCCTCCCCAACCCCAGTCCAGCCAACCCATAGTTACTGTTCAGCACAACGCCATGTGGCATGGGACATCCTTTTGGGCAGCCCAGGCCAGCTGTCCTGGCTGTGTCCCCTCCCAGCTCCTGGTGCACCCCCAGCCTCCTCGTTGGCAGGGCAGCACCAGGAGCTGGGACGTCCTTGGCTCTGTGTGAGCACTGCTCTGCCCCAACTGAAACATCAGCAGGTTATCACTGCTGTTTTCATCAAAAATCCAAAACACAGCATCATATCAGCTACTAGGAGGAAAATTAACTCTATCCCAACCAAAACAAGGACAACTAAAAAATAAATGGTAGAAAATTAACGTTAATTAACAAAAACAACATCTTGGCAAGCATTAGTAGAGGTTGAAATTCCAAGATAGAAAAATATCTGCTTGAGTCAACAGTATGTCATTCAAAATGATCAAAAGGTCAAAATATTGCTATAAGCTACCTGTTTTTCCTGGTGTTGTGGAAGTAGTGAAAAAGTGATGAAGATGTGCTTTTTGAAAGGTAGACTCCCAACTTTATGTCGTAACAGTGAAATTTAGGCATCTAAGTATTTTTTACAGGTCTCTCTATAACTGTTTATTTTTATATTAAAAACTAATTTTAAAAAGTGCCCTAGGTTAGTTTTCAGAGCTTTGAGGCTCTCTTACCTGCTATTTAGCAATGTTCTCTCATTTCCCTATAAACAGAAAGAAAAGAGAGAGTAATCTTATACCATAATTTATTTTACCTTTGAGATATAAAAACCTTTTGTTTGAAAGAGTCATAAAGTCATCAAGAGATCTAAAATGACTGGCAAAGATATCAATGTTTTCCCTGTCCCTAGTGGGTGATATCAGGGCACCAAAATGAGAACAAAATGGCATGATAATGGAAATGAAATGTCAACCACAGCATTTTTAGGGGACTCATTCTGAGTAGAAATTAAAAAAGAACACGCTGCCTTTTCTAAACTTATTAACCACAATATGCTAGTGCATATAACGTATGAATGGCACCCTAGGAATTTACTTCTCTGTGATCAAATAGATCATCTGTTCAGGGTCTTCCTTCATTGCTAGCTCTAGTTCAGGCCACTGAAATTGCAAGATTCAAAAACACATCTTTAGGCTGCCAAGGTAATAGAACTGCAACTAAACACAGCTCAGTGTTTGTCCTCTCTAAATATGAATGATCACAGGCATCTGGTCCTTCCATTTGCAACTTGCTCTAGGAAGGGCATGAACTGCACCATAGTCAGCTCTACTAGATTATGATTAATAATATCGCTTTAATAATATCCAATATCGCTTAGCGATATGGTTTAGTGGAGTACTTAGTGTTAGGTCGGAGGTTGGACTCGATGATCTTGAGGTCTCTTCCAACCTAGAAATCTGTGATACTGTGATACTGTGATGATTCCAGGTCATGAGGCACCAGGTTTACCAAGCTATAATACTAAAAGTCCTTGAAGAATTAATATTTAAATAATAGAATATTCCTATTTAAGCATAAGGTTTCATGGTTAAAAAAACATAATATCATATATAAGAGTTATTCAGAAACAAGTATTTCATGATACCTTGATCATGATGCTTAATACCTTGATCACAAACCTGTCAAAAACACGTTTCAGAAAAGGAACTGGTGTTAGTTTCAGGCAGATGTAACTCTCCGGTATTGAATTCTGTCCAGGGACAGAAAAAATCATCACTTAACACCTATTTCTCTAAGGTATGAGAAAAATCAAAATAATAATAATAAAATAAATAAATAAATAAATAGAGCCAACAATTACGGTAATAAAATGCATAAGAATTTACAGTAATATAAATTAGAGCTTTAAATAAATGTTTTCTGAGCGACTACTGGAAGAGTAACGACTCTCAACATTATTTCTAAGTAATGCACAGGTTCAGTACTGACCCAAGTGATCTGGTTCCTAACTACTACAGTGTACAAAAATCTTTTGTAGAGGATCCATATCCAAATTCTTCACAGGCTCTGCTATGTGAAAGCTCTCACTTCTCATGAGATTACTTGGTTCATGATGTATGACAAAAAAAGAAAAAAAAAAGAAAAGGTATGTATTTCTCTGTAAGCTTCTCTTCAAACTGTGGCTGTCAATCTCTCAAAGAAAGAGCAAGCAAGGAAGGGAGGTAGAGGGAAAAAAGGCATGCACGTTCGCACACATGAAGGAGCTAGAAGGCATTACTGCTAATGGATACATAAGACGCTGCATTCTGAAATCAAATTCCCAAATTCACCCTCCCCTTTTCATCTGTCTTTTATTTATGTACTGTTTGTCATACTCTGTTTTCCCATCTGGTGGCAGTTGTGTGCATCTGATGAATCCGACAAAACTTTTGACTTTGTATTCTTCTTTGGTTTCTTAGTTCATTTACTGCTAACTTCTTAAAAACTTTCTCAAAAGCAGCCACTTGGGTGACATGCTTCCACTTCGCAGGTGTTACACAGGTATTACTGCCTCTATGCTGCCTGCCCTGTTGTGAAGCCCATCTTTATAGCTTCAAGATTACAATAATAGGCATACACTATATAGAATAATATTTGCAAATGACCCCATTGTTCAGAATGCTGCATCCCCTACGTTTACTTGTGGCAATAAATCACATCACATTACTTCAGCTGTGGCAGATTTATACCTGCTTCCGATCAGTCAACGCATTGACTTTAAAATTTTGTTCTGAGTTTTTCATTACCTGTCTGAAATGTCCCTTTCATACCTATCAAAACGGGTCTCCATTTATACATAGCCTCAGTCCCTACTTTCTAATAATAAATCTCAAATTCATCAGCCCCCTTGTCAGGTCTCTCATCCGTGGGTAGCAGAGCATTCACCTGTTATGCCTCTGAGCTGTGGGATTCACTGAACTGAAGTCTCATCTCCAAATCCCCCAAGTTTTTCTAATCCCTCTTTGATTCACACTTATTAAAAATTACTTTTAATATTTGATCCACTACTGACACATGCTGTAGGCTTTACTGACATGAAAATATTTCTGTGTTCTTTACAGAAGATGCAGTGACAATTTCAAGGCTGAAAATGCATTTTATTGGCATTCCACGTAGATTCCAAGACTTGCTTTTCTTTGTCATTCATTTCTGGGGTTAAACATTGGTACGTTAGCTCAGGCTGTAGCCTCTGGACCCCAAGTCTAAAAAAAAAAAAAAAAATCTGTTGTTACTAGTAAAATATCAGGAATAAAATGCAAAGCACTGACTAGGCACGTAGCAAAAATCTCATAATTTGTAGAAGAGGTGCTTTACAAAACATTAGCCAATGAACTGTCAGTATTCTTCTGGACTAGTCAGGTGCTATACTCAAAGAAAAAGGAGCAAAGAGGGGGTGTGTCAAAAACCACACCAGATCTTTGGTGGAAGATCCCTGGTGCTCCAGCACCCAAGCCCCATATGTGGACGAGACCGCTTTGCCAGCAGCAGATACATCTGTCTTTCCTGCCTACGACAGTTTGTCTCAGTCTGCATTTTATCATTTGCAGAAAGAGTGTTTGTTACAGGAGTCCACATGTTATGTGAGTACCGTAAAGTGAAGCTCACAGAGCTCTGAAGTATATTAGGACTGTAATTCCTGAAGGCAGGTATAATCTTGGCTCAGGATCTGCATCCAAATGACCTAAGCTTCATCTCACCCCTTCGGGGTGAAATGATAGTTTCTTAAACCCAGTGCAAGCACAATATGAAAAGAAAGCACATTTATAATTTGGGTGCTTTTCTTTTTTAATCCTTTCAAGTACATCTTATCCCACATATAAATTTATATACACACGCTGATTAGGATAAACTGATGCTGTATCAGAGAATGCTAAAAGCCCATGTAAGAATTGCTTGGAGAAGGCAGTTAGTAGGACATTGTCTGACAGTTTGGGTAAACCCAGTGGGGATCAGGGACAAAGGTTACTATCAGAGGGTGATGCTGTATAAAATTTAACAGCAGCTGAAGCTCAGAAAAGCATATTTGTGGGAAGTGACCTAAGAGGAGGATTTATTTTCTGATCATGAGAAATGGCTGAACTTCCAATTATTTTTGTTCCCTGACTGAGTTGAATAGAAGCCTTAGTAAAACGCAAGATTAAATGATTTCTCAAGCCTTGCATACCCTACTGAACCTCATGCACCAAGGCATTTCTTGGCTCTGGCTACGCTCTGAACACTCACTGGGGATTCTCTCCCCACAGATGGGCAAAGGGTGGTGGGACGCGTTACCTGGTACTGCTTGTTGCAGTGTTAATAGAAATATTGAACTGCACTGGGCTGAGGCAAAATCCAGGCAGAACAAACCACCAAATGATGATGATTTCTCATGTACATTTACATCCGCCCACCCACAGTTAAACAGTTTATCATAACAGGTTATATATATTTATCTTTACAGACTGAGTTCCAGGTCAGCCTTTCCAAGTTTTGGCCCGAGATTAATGTCGGATTGCCAATTCGACTTACTGCAATACATTTACTCTCGTAATTTATTGGTACATTGAATTTGTTTTAGTACTCTGGAACTTCTTCATTGTTCTATGGTTTATTTAAAATCAACATTAATGGTTCAGAGAGTTTCTAGTAAGCTCTTTTAATACTCTCGGGTGCGAGTTATTTGGCCCCGTCAATTCAAAAAAACATTTAGCTCTGACAGCTGCTGCTTAACATCCTCCCAATGTATTGATTGAATACGAAGTAGTCCTTATTACTGTCAAATATGAGTATATCATGGTGCTTTGTTCCAAATCAGAGCAGGGATATTTACTGAGTTCTTTTGCCTTCTCTGCACTGTGGTTGACAGTTTTACCATCTTTGCCTATTATAACACCATTGTTGGCATTCCATCCTTCTTCTACACAGAAATAATTTCCTTCTCTTTGTCCCCCATTATGGTCTCTCTAACTTTTTCAGACATATCTTTAATTTCTAATTAACAATACACACTCCTCCAACAGTTTCCCAGTTTTCCAAATGTTTTGCACTAGCCTTAATAAGGAATATTGTTCCCTTTTGCACTGATGATCTTTTCTTATGCCATTTTGGAAATATAATTTATTTATTTATTTGCAACACTGGAAAAGAAAAAAAAATCAACCTTAGCTGTGGCTGATCACACTAGAGTTACTACTGTGAAGCAAGTCTATTACCGGTTGAAGCTATAGTCTCTTTGTAATTAATAAGCAGAATTATATTTATTTATCTCTATATATACACACGCATATATAAACTCTTATTCAATAATTGATTTTCACTTTAATAAGCATGTCATATTTTATTTTAACTTTAATTATAATGGATAAATACTGCCAACTGAAACTGAGTGCTGCTCTGAACACCTCTACCAAAAGTGTTTGTCCATGAGAATTTTTATTATTAAATATAAATATTTTAAGAAAAAATCTGCTTTCAGTTGAGTATTTTTAGTTAGAAAAAATAAATGGCTTTGTTTTGTTATTACAAGATAATGTAAGTGTGTTAATAATTCTCTTCCCTCTCCTCTCCTCTCCTCAAATCTAACAAAGCAGGTTTTTTTTGCCTTCTTGCACAACATGATTAAAGAGTTCTGTGTCTGCATTTTAAGGAAGGACAGTCACAGCCAGCAGGAGGAGGTAGCAGGGTTCTTCCTGCCCTGGCTTCAGAGGCACTCTCACCTGGCACCTGAATACCCAATGGATGGGAATTGCATGCTTTTAACTTCCTGCGACTATTTGGTCTCACCCTGCTTTACCCAGCTTTGGGAGAACACTGAGAGGCAAAACTGGCTAGAGGTAAGTGTCACCTTTGTAGAGGCTAGTTAGGATTTTAATCAAAATGAGACATCTTCACGCTGTGCTGACTTTGCCTCTGCCTTGACACACTGCCTCCTCTTCACAGAACCCACTGCTCTCCCCTTCCTTTCCTTTTGCTGCTCGCTAAACTTACTCCTTTCTGCCTAAACATTCCTAAAATGCCCCAAATTCAGTGGCAATCATACTATTCGCTAATTTGGCAAACTACTTTCTCCTTTTTCTGTTGTGTTTATTTAAAATGTATGGTGAGGAGCTGCCTCTGTCCTGTCTCTTTATTGCATGTACCAAAGTTAGGCTCTGTTTTTGTGTTCTTTTCACGACCTATCATGCTAAAGTCAATTACAGGTGTTATTATAGAAGGAAAAAAGAGTCAAGAAATCTATTTTTCTCCTTTTTTTACTTGGTGAAAGACGGAAAAGCGTTGCCCACGTTTATACCACTCTTCACAAAGGCCTGTTGAAGAGACCTCTTTATGCATTGAGCAGGGATACCTGCTTTAAACTGGTTATGCGAGGTGTCATCAGATGACTACTTACTTCTCACTGTGGTCTTCTCAATTTCCCACAGCACCAATTCTCATGGCTTTGTATGATAAATGCCCACCATGACTCACGGTGTTTCAGGGATCTACCTACTTACGCTGGGGATAGTCAGCAGCGGACAACATTTGGGGCTTTGAATTTATAGTTTAGAAACATGAAGAATGGAAAGTGCCTGTTTAGTTTAAGTTTCTGGCTGGAGAAGCTCCTCCAAGGATGACAGGCAGCTCAGGAGTACATACACAAGTGGCTGTTTAAAAATTTAATAAGTAGGCAGTGGAGGCTGCTTTAATAGGTTGATCAAAGGCAAGAGTCAGCATCTTGACAGTGAATGAGTGGTAATAGCTACGATAGGGTTGGACTCTAAAGGACCTGGAAGGCAAAAGCAGTTATTTCTGATGCAATATAGAAAAAGGAAAGATGCAAGAGAGGGATAACAAAAGAAAGTGATCTTTTCAGCAGTATCCTCCACGGCTACAAGTGGAGCAGAACACTATTTGTCAAGGCCAGAGTGACGGATGTTGCTGTAGCTGAGATAAACGGAGAGGCTGAATGAGCTGGATAGAAAATCTTCTGTATGGAAATCTTTTCAGAAGTGCTGAAGAGGAAGAAAGTGTAAGGGTGTGACAGTGTCCAGAAGCCTCACTTGCCAAAATGAGCAGACCATGTTCCAGACTGACAGGTACAAGAGGGGGCAGCAGGCAGTGAGCTCTTTAGTTGTACTGAGCTTGCCTGATGGACCCATATAAATTCAGGTGGTAAAGGCAGGCATAGATGTTAGTTAAAGAAAAATGTATTATTAAGAAGATGGCAGAAAAGGGAAATAAATTAATGTTTGAAGATAACAATATTTAGAGGAAAAACAGGAGGGGAGAGACAAGAGACCTAAGAGCTTTTGGTAATCAGCTGAAGAAAACAGGAAGGGGTTTGTAGGGTTAGTTTGACCCTGATTACTGAAAGCCCCATCAATTCAATTATTTCATTCCTTTGACTAATTACTTATCTACTATAAAGGGCTGCAATGGAACAGTCATCTCAGGACAGGGAGCAGCAGGGTCTTTTTATGCCAGCCTTAATAAATCACTATGGTTTAGCAAAAACAATCTGCAAGTTGGAGACAATCTGGGAATCTTCTCTGAAATGTAACCTATTGCCTTTTGTTTTTAATGCACCATTTTTCTTGTTCCAATATTTCGCTTAGTCATTCTAAAATATCCTCCTTCTGATTAGGTATATGCCACAAGGCACAATGGGAGTACTGTCTGGTTAAAGACTAATTCTAAAACCAATTTAAATCAATGTGAATGTAATTTACTGTGTATATGCCTCTGACATTCCCTTCTCAGTTTTACCCTTTATTACAGTCAGGGAAGCATTCTGCTGTAGTTCCATTTTTTTCCACATATTACTGTTTTAAAATAACATCCTTATCCTCTGAATACATATTACAAGTACATATGATCCTTAACAGAAAACTAATCCACTTACACCTCTAAGATCCATCCTGTGAAAATACTAAGCTTAACCTAGCTTAGGTTTTGGGGTCTAGAAGTTCTTAGTTGCAGTTATTGCAAAAATTATAGTGTCAAGAGGGAAGATGAGGAAAATAATTCCCTGTATTTTTTATACTTTGATAGAAAGAGTCAGAGGATGATCTATTACGAACGGAGGAAAGGAAGGCAGAGAAAGAAGAAATCCCAGGACAAGTATGGATGACAGCATGAAATGCAATTAGCAGTTCAAGATGTATAGCTTTGGCTAGGAAACAAAAAATAAATGGCTTGGGAATCATTGTGAAAAGCAAACTACAAGAGTTCGAAGCTAAATTTTAGAAGATCTAGAATGGAGGATCAGTTGATACAGAGAAGACAGAGGCAAATGGGACACCAGCATTTATTTAGAACAGGAAGAAATGAACCAAAGGAGATTGAGGATGAAGTACTAATGGAAGAAACAAGAACAGATTCAAAAAATTACCAAATGCTTGCAGAAAGAGATGACAAGCTGCAGAAGAGAATTTGAATTGAAAATAACCTTCCATACTTCTTCTGTATAGAGATATGATGTCTTCCTAAGACACTTCTACAGTTTCCCAAATCCAGTTGCTGCTTCATTCACATAATTTCTATCCATTTTTACTGCATTAAATTCACAGTTAAAGTCACCTTGAAGACAGAAACACTGTATTTTTCTCTCATCTCAAATTCATATAATATGCTTAGAAAGGACATTCTCAGACCCTAGCCTATCTAGCCTTAGCTTTAGCTTTCACTGTCTCTTCTGTCCCTCAGAAAGTAGTCTGAGTTTCAGGTACTGTTCAGTAATAAGGAGGTAAGACTAGGACTTGTTTTTACATACACAGTTCCTTCTTATCAGTGGGAAAAGAATAGCACAAATTTATCCCGTCTTATATCTTCACTGAAGGTCACTGAAATTCCCCACAACAGAAGAGATCAATACATACAGATCTACTCACATTATTGGAACCAACCAACAGAAGAACAGTTTCTGTACTAAACATTTCAGTAAAGATAGGAAAAACATTTCCTTGAATACTGCAAAAAACTGAGCTGCATGGGATATGGATTGGTGCTTTGGATTGCTAGTCTTTAACAAAACAGCTTCTAACAGAAAACATCAAACAACAATTTCATAGAGAGATGGAATTTCTATTTAGAAGAGAGACCCTAACCCCAAAGCCAATGTCTTGTGACCGGAGCTCACTACAGGGTGGCAGATCCAGGATCGAAGCCCAGTTCAGAGCAGAAATCTGAATGTGTGCATCTCGTATGCAAGCTCTAACCAGCAGGAGACCTATATATAGCAGGGTAAAACAGAAGAGAAGAGAAGGGAAAAAATGATTCCTTCTCTTTTGCAGCCTCTCTCTGCTATGCATACCATGCCAGCATCTCTAAAAGCAAAACTCCTGAAAGCTGAACTTCCACATTCATGTATACATGCTCACAAGCACATTAAACAACGATGAGCTCAGCCTTTTGATCACAGGTCACCACAAAGTGCATGCTAATAAGCCTCCCATTCTGTAGTGGTTCATGGTACACCATTCTTTATACTTTTCAAATGTTTCTCAGAAATAGCCAGCCAGAAACAAAAGCAGAAAGAGCAGAGTGTTCTTTTAACCAGGAACATCCTGCTGTTCTTTGTTATATGCATACTTAAAAACAGAGTGCTGATTCTTTTGCTCAGTTGCAGGCATTACCTGGCATACAGAAATACATTCTGTGTGTTTTATTGATGACAAGTATCTAGCAGCAAAATTTTCCCCTAGGTACAGGCATTTGATCTGAGATGCAGGAATGCTCATATAAAGGCAGCTTCATCAGTCCAAGTGTGCTGCTAGAAAGGTCTGAGCTCGTGTCTTCAGACGTCGCTGAAAACAGCAGACAAATGGTACTCACATAATAGCACATGGTTGAAGAGGTCATCCAATTTGAATGCACAGGCTACGTCACCCAGCATCACTATACACAGCACAGGAAGTATTCATTTCCCACAAACCTGTTTTCAAAATGTACCTGTGGGCCAAGATAAAAAAATAAAACATAATAAAAAAAAATCAGAGTGCCACTCAGTAAAGAAGGGAGATAACATTCTAAGAAGTTATTTAAACATAAAGGGAGATTTTTTGTGATTCGTACAACATTTTAAAATGGTTTTATACCAAGATCCTAGTATTTATATGTTACGGAGGTGTAAGGGGTGCAACTTTCACAGAAATTGTTTCCAATTTCCCCTATCTTCTCTTGCAGAGAAGAAGCCAATGTTTTATGTCAAGAAAGTGAGCAAGCTTTTTGTTTCACTGCAAGAAAGTGGTAGATGAAATGAAGCACAGTGAGAAGCAGCTATTTCCAGTTCTAGCACTGAGAGTACCAGTGCAATCGTACTGTCTTCTTCCCATAGCCTCAAAGAAAGCCTCTCGATCACAGCTATTTCATGCAGGTAGTTGAAAATAAGCAAAGAATTCCAGGACATTTAAGGAGCAAAGAGTGGGTTACAGAAAAGCTACAGAAATTTTTGAGCCAATCTTTTGCTATCAAGCAGTAATAACATTTCCTCATCTCCGAGTGATTGTGCTTCTCTGCATAACAAGTGGTACAATAAAGAACAGGCAGCCAGCGTGTGCCAGATCAAGAAAGGCCTCCAGAGTTGGCGTTCACACACAGGAGATGAGGCAGTGCTCAGGTCACACACACAAGATCCAGGAATTTAAGTTGATGCTTGTTCATCAAACAATTTGAATAATGTTTCTTTTGACTTGTAGATTGCTTCTTGAAAAAGAGCTGCCATATACTTTTTTTTCTTCTTTTCACACCATGAGAAGTGGAAGAGCAATTTCATATCTGATTTTCTATTGAATTCTTTTCTTAGTTTAGTTACAGCAGGCAGAAAGATAAAGCACTGAATTATCCAAATCCTTGTTGCTTATCATTGTTTCGTAAGGAAAAGCTTGTTTCTCTAGCTACCCCAGCTTATCCTATTTATTTTTCTAAAGAAATACTGTGGTTTTTTGACTCTTTTTTTACTCATTTCTTTTCCTTAGCATGGAAAACAGCCTGACAACAAATGTGCCAGCAAACAAAGGTATTTACAAGTATAGATACAGAATGAATAGCACATTTCTGTAGAGGAAGATACTGAAAAATGCTCATTTCCGTGTATACAAAGCAATATGATTAACAGAAGGCAACATATCTGACTGTTGAAATTTATTAACTAATAAAGATGGGTACCCCTAATAAAGAGGGTTTCCACATGCCTCACTGGAAGTTACATCTTTAAAAGAAGTCTGTAAATCATCATCAAAAGCTAAAGTACCTGCCCTTTGTCATTTCAAGGGAATAATTTCTGGCTACAAGAAACAAGCAGAAGTGTCTTGACGAGACAATGATTGCCGGAAAGTTGATGACCTTCTGGCTATTCTAATAAGTTGTCTGTGGAGACAAAGATCTGTTTGCATTAAATAGAATGTGTTTTATGCCAATTACTGGAAAGAACATTTATCCAGTGTAAGATAAATTTATATGTTAAGAGTCCACACATTTTGTATGCTGTCCAGCCTACAGAAATAGGAGGGAAAGGAAAAAAAAATCCATTAAAAACAATTAAGGAGTTCAAGGCCACAACTTTGAAAGTTTGGAATGAAAACATTGCTTGTTTGCATTAGAATCAGAATAGTCTATAAACTTCAAAAGTATTGTTTCTTATAGCATTTGCAACTATAAAATGAAAAGCTGTAGGGTTTTTACAGGAAACTAGAAGAGTTGCAGAAATTTAAATGTCCTTAAGCTCATGTAAAGGTTTCAGAAAGTCCTTGATTTGAAGTGGTTGTTTCATACTAGCTAATTAAACTACCTGTTCTCAAGGTTTAGCTAATTACTAGCCATGTACTTATTTTTGTGCAGTGCAGATAGCTTTGGAAGTTGTTGAATTTAGGCCAACTTCCCTTGAAAAGTCTGAAATAAGAAAACCAAACTCTACCAAGTATGAACCTCAAAGTCAAGCTGTGAATTTACACTTATATAAATTGAAAACAATTAGGAGCTCTACTTGAATTGCCTAGGGCAATAGGGAATAGAAAAATAATAATAAAAAAAAATAGCAACAGCAAAGCAAATGAGAAAACCACCATTAAGGATCAAATTTAAATAATTTTAGATTCTTCTGCACCTATGGACCACGGTCCACCACCATCATCTTGGTTCCCCATGCTCCGCTGCAGCTACCTCCTGCACTTCTGCCTGATTCCCCTGCTAGTCCTTCTCGAGCACCTGAGCCATGGTAAGGGCAGCAGGCATCATGCTCGTCCTCAGTGCCAGCTGTGCTTTCTGCCTGGCCAGCCAAGCAGAGCAAGTGGCCACCAAGCCCTCCATGCAGCATTTCTGCTGTAGGGGACATGAAACTCAGGTTCTCCCCCCTCCTGAGGAGGTGACTTGACTGCCTGTGTAGGAACGTGGTGCCCTCAGACCTGCTGCTGCCTGTGTGTAAAGATCAGTCACAAATGGAGAGGTGGAGGGACTGACAGAGCAAACGTGTACATTTTGTTGCCATAAGGAAAAAGGCTATATAGAGAAAAATTACCAAGTTTCTCACATTTCTCACGTGTTATAATACGTTTTTGTCCACTCTCAGCTATCAGTTCATTATTTCAGTTCCAGTACTACCTGCCATGTTATTCAAGTACCACACAGTAAATTCGTGCTGGGTAGTTTCTCTCTACTCTGCTATTCATATTTCCTAAGGAGACAGCACAGTTCTTACAAGAAGAGGCATTTAATTCACAGCCCTGCCACGGGCTCCCTGCGTGACCATAGACGAGCCACTTAACCTTTCAGTGCTGTGGTTTTCCCAGCTCTAAAAAGCGAAAAATAACAATGCATTTCTTACCTTTTATTCATTTTGTCTGCTTTGACTGTATGATCTTTAGGGTGGAGGTTGTCTGCACAAAGTTACGGTACTACAGTATTTATCAGTATAAAGCTATCAGTCACTTGTGTAAAATCGTTCTGAATTTTTATTTTTGTGAATTGAATTGAAGTTCATCACTATCAGAGGGAGTACAAAAGGTTCAAATGCATTTAAAAAGCAAGTAAATTGCTCCACATTGCCTGTACTTACAGGTACTGTGCTGTCAGCCTCTCTCTGACCATGATGTTTAAGCTGCACTGCGCCTGGATCCTTGATTTCTGACAGCTGGGAATCCTACAGCCAGCAACAGGATTAGGGACTGCCTTGCCTCTGGATTCTCCAGCTTTCTTGTTCAGCACATCATTAACGTGATTTCAGTGTAGACTTGCTGCTGCTATGTTCTTGCTTGACGCAGAGGTGATGATATGCGTAGTAGCCGAGACACACTATATTCCTCGTTTCAGCTCTGAACATGCAATAATAATTTTAGGGCTTAAACTGTTAGACTGCTAACAGTTGCCAGGTACTTTTTTATTACAAAGAAAGAGGAAAAAAAAGAGAGAGAAAGAGAGGAAGAGAGAGAGAACATTTACCTGCTTGCTGAGATTCCTGACCCTGCATTAAGATTTGTCTAGAACAAGGCACAGATGCTACCTACACCGTCAGCCAGAGAATTTATGACTCTTTTTCAGGGTGGGTGGAATGGATACATTTGTTTATACTGAGACATAGCGTGGTAAATGGTGGAATTGCCTGATAAACTTGTGGCAGTGGAAATGCATTTGTCTCTATACTATCAATGATGCAATGGGGCCTTACTTAAGACATTATAGATAGCATGGTTTTGTTCATCACTATGAAAGCTCCCCTTTGTCCTAGCATAGGACAACTGTACTTGGCTTGACAACCATTTTTAAAGAGTTCAGAAAAGCTGATTCACCCTTCCTAGTAAATTCATACTAAGATCTTGGGGAAGGCAGGGGGAGAAAGTGAGTCTGGGGGCTGCGATGAAGAAAAGCATCTCTTCCAACCACCAGTACTATTGGCTAACGTACTTTCAAAGCTATAAAATGGCTAACAAAAGCATTAGCAATTAGATATGTCACCACTACGAAAAATACTGTTTTGCCGTATTCTTAAGGCAGCTAGGACTCTCTTAAAGTTGAACTTTTAAAAAAAAGATCTGTCTGTCCTGAGATGTTTTCCTGATTTTTTTTTTTAACCTGCACACTCAGATTTATTCAAAATTAAAATTTACTGGTGCAATTTGAATTTTGTGCCTAAGATTGTGGCTTACATTTGCAGAAATAACAAAGTTCCAAATCATGGGGATAATACAGCAACTATTTTAGAAGATTGAACTCAATACTCTGTATTGCTGGTGGCCCAAGTTTCTAGAAAGCTGGGAGGCTGAAGGTCCATAATTCCATTCAGGAAGAGAAAACTCCCTTCAATATGCAGGTAGAAGAAGAACTTACCTATTTTTAAGAATTCCAAATTCTAGCTTTTTTTTTAATCAGACAATTGAGTTTTGTTTTTCCTTCAATTCTGTCCTCTGACACCTGTTTCTGACTAGCTTCTTTCAAAACTGAGCAGATCTGATTCAAAGAAAGAGACAGAGAAGAAATTCTCACCACATTCACAAGTGTACACAAAAATCAGAGACTTAGAGATGCATATTAATTCACACTCAAAGGTTTTTAACGTTATTTATCCTAATTTACAAGCGACAGTGGTTTTGTGTCAAGTTTGTTATGATTCACATTTTTCAATGTAAAGCATTCATACCAAATCATGATCTGGAATCAGCTAGGTTGCAAAGAAAAAAAAAAAGAAAAAAAAGAAAAAGATATTCTTTAATATTAAAAAAAACACATTGAACTAAACTGAGAAATATTTACTTTTTTTTTTTTATATAGAGGTGCCTGTTTAGACTGACCTATTTAAAGTTCTACCTGCTACTTTGTTCAAGCAGCAATGATGCCATTACCATAGGAAGTAGTTTGGATTTTTCTGCTTCTCTGAATGAAAATGGTCACTACTGATAAGCTTGATGGTTTGATGTACTAATAACAATTTTACATGCAAGCAGAGGTACGTTATTTGCTACAAAGCTGAAAAAGCAAAGTTTTTTTAGAGCAATATCACGCACACGTTTGCCTGTGAAATATTTCCATCAAAAAAAAAACCCTGTTATTCAGTGATGGAGATGATTTTAACCTGCTGTCCTGCCTCTTCAGTGCATCCTAGAAGCAATGAACATAACAGAGAAAGACCCCTTTCTGTTAACAGGGAAATGAATAAGCCAGCAGTTTTCTTCTCAATGATACAGCAGTGTTAATGAAATGTTACTTCAGTCATAATTCTTAAACTAATCTTCATGGTTCATATGCACCAAAACCACAACCAAAGTCATTTTACTATCAAAACAAAACACAAAAACAACAAACATAAGGCAAACATGTATTTCTAAATATTTCATTGAAACCACAAACTATCAGAGGAAAACTGGTCTAGCAGCAGAGAAAAGCTGTTCATTTAGTAAACAACTGTAGATGGTAAAATGTAATTATCACAAAAGCAAACTTTACTAAGGGGATAACTGTGAAAGCTGTTAGAGTAAAAGGTTTCTTTACGTTTTTAATCTGACAACCTGAGAGCTCTCTGGAGAAAACAATTCTTAATGAAACCACACATGCAGAAGTTCTTTTCAGCCCTTGTTCTCCACTGTGCCTCATGTAACAAGCTTTTAAAGCAAATTAAACTCATTTGTTTGCAATAATGACCACACATGGAAGATGAACAGAAGACTTACTCAGTATTTATTGGCAAAATAATTCTTGACTCACAGGATGAACAACTAATCTGGGTTCCAGTTCTTGAAAACAGCCTTGTTTTCAAGGCCTCCAGTTCCAGGCCTTGAAAACGGTGATAACTCTCTAAACTCACTTTCTGGAAGTGGCCAAGAGGAGAAACTAAAACCAAGTTCCGTCTGTGGCCAGTTTTCTAACCTTAAGTATAGAGTTAGAAGACAACTAGATACAGGAGATAACAGATGTACCATTTCTACAAGCAACCTTATGCATACAGTTTCTGCCTGCATTGCCCCCCAAGAGTCATTTTCCCACAAGCATCTTTAGCACTGTAAATAACATTATTGCTACATTTTAAAGGGGAAAAACAGTCTTCAAAACATTTTTTTTAATTTAAATATGGCCATCTACATCTTTGCCATGTTGCTTACAAAGCTAATTTGAGAGGTGCTAATTGGCTTTATCACTACTCAGTTCCCCAAAATATAAAATATGTAAAATTTGAACCATGAAAAAGAGATTGTAGCATTGGACCAGTGAACAAAATTCCCTAGCCAGGGTCCTGTTAGCTTCTGTCCTCTGCCTTGTTATGAAGCTCTATTGAAAACAATGGGGAGACTCACACAAATGTTAAGGTTCAGAGCTATAGGTTGGGGAAAAAAAGGAAGAAAGAAAGAAAAAAGAAAAAAGGGTTGATAAGAAATGTTGAAGATGCTTACTTATCTGTTTTAAGCTTACCAAAAAGAATCAAAGTGTAACACTTGAGGTCTAGGAGGCTTGGAATATCCAAAAGCAATCTGTACTTCCACTTCCTTACTTCCCAAAGGAGTAACTCTGTAAACCCCTGTTATGCATGTCAAAGCCCAGTCAGCTTTTTGAAGGTCCAAAAGGCCTTTTGAGAAAGATTGGGAATTGTTTCATCAGTTTAGTCTGTCCTTTTGGGAACATGCAGTTTGATGCTCTGAACGTTCACATTCATTTCTTGCTTTCCCAATCCCCAAGGACCAGAAGTTCTTTGAACCAAGAAATCAGCGATGTTGCCTGTGTAGTTTATTTAAAGACCAATCTGCTCTTGGTAAGTGACCTTAGTTCAGCAACAAATGTTTGATTAATAATTCCGATGACATTGCTTCACATTTAGTACTTGATTCTACTGCACTTTTCCAGGCAAAGCTCCCACCAAAGTTAAACAGAGTTACACACTGGTAGAGATGGTTGCTTTTAGAGTAGCACATGTTCCTTTATGTGTGGATTAGCAGTTTGTTTGTGGTATCTTAATCACTTCTCTTGATATGATTGAGGAGCCCCCATTGTCTTATGTTTCAGGGCCAAACCTTCCAATTGATTTTTAAGCAAACCTTCCATTGATTTCAGTAGGAAGCTCTGCCTTTAAAAGAGAAAGAAAAGGAAAAAAAAAGAACAAAGAAAAGAAAAAAAAAATCAATGGCACATTATGGCCCTTAGAAAGTAAACAGGATAAGAGAAATCATTTGAAGATGTTTCAGGCATTGCAAAGGGTGTTTGTTTCAAAACGTGAGGAAACAAGCCTAGTAAATTGTCTGAATTTTCTTATTGATCTTCAGGCACAAAGAATGTATAAAGAACAAATATACAATGTTCATATCAGTCTGAGGGAAAGAGATACATTAAACCTACTAAAATTACAGTGCTAACTATGTCCAGTGCACAACTATAACAAAAGCTGTTTAACAATGACCCTTGCAAGTGACTTCAGTTTCCTTCAGATCAGTTACTTCTCAGCTAAACATGGACAAAAAAGATACCTTTCTTTTAACCTACAACCACAGGAATTTTAAGGTTCTTTTTTTATTTTAATATAAATAAGTTGCCATTTGTGCAAAAATTTTAGGTCTAGAACACATTTATTTTAGCAAAATCAGGAAAAAAATATCTAGCAAATATAGAGAAAATATTCAGCTTCTATTAACATAATTTTTTTCTGAATGAAAAAAAATATAGTTCACTGAAAAGATCACTCAAGCTCTTTCTGCAGTTTCACCTCTTGCTGGTTCTGCCTGTGAAGTAGCTACAAAACTCCAGAACTGACTGTTTCCCTTCCCCAGGGGCATCTGTGATGCTTTCTCTCTCGAAACCCAACAAAACTTTACGTTACATCAGTCTGTCAAATAAAATCTCTAAAAATAATCTCTTCCATTTCTTGTTTACGTGGTGTTTAGCTTCACTACAAAATAACTGTCCTCATTGGGTTATTCTTCATGCTAGTACAGGCAATTTATTGTGATCACCAGTCTTGTAAAACAATCAGAGCCAAATGGATGGTAGCTATCTATGCCACCCAGAAAGAGTAGACTCATTTCTAACCAACCATGGAGAATAAGGACAGGCAGCTTGGGTCTACCTGCAGCCAGCCATGCATATATCAAATAGCACTTACACTCTTTAGTAAGCTCCTGCTGATACCTTCCTCATCCGTTTGCTGCTTTTTCCACTATAACAAAGAGTAAAAGAGAAGATGCACTCGAGCACTACGCGAGTCCTTTGCACCGTCTACAGCCTGAATGCATTTAATCCCATGCACACAGACTGATGTCACGGCTGTCAAACTACAGCTGTATCTGTAAAGCTGAAAATTTCAGTTGCTGTGTCTGAAATGAAGAATCAAGGTCTCTAGATGGGCCTATAATAGACATACTCTCTGTATGTTGACATAGGTAGGTCCATAACATATGCTCAGCAGTAGGTTACGTGTTACCTCTGACAATATCAAACAGTATTATTCTCTCCACTTCCCCTTCTTTATTTGTGCTTGGATAGAAGATATTTGATCTTTCTTCCTTAGGAAGATCAAATTCACATTCAAATTGCAGCAAGAGGAGAGAGATATACTCCTTTCCTGTCCTGGTACAGTAGTAGTAGTCAAAAGCAGGAAGGAAAAGATTCCTCTCTGTACAGAATTTCCTGACTATCCTGCATCTTTATGCTTCATTTCCCCCCCCCCCCCCCCCCAAATCAAAAAGTTATGTAAGCTTAAAAACATATAGAATAAAATAGTTATAAAATAATAAATATATATATATTGAGCTACTAGTAATTTGGTAGTTTCTTTTATTGGTTCAATTTGCGTTGGTTTTGCCAACAAGTCAACAAATAATAATTTTTTTATCCAAAAATGTAGTGAAACAAGAAATAAATCTAAATAAATGGCTAATTGATTAAAAGGAAAGACCTATGCAATCAACTCCGCCCTGTGAAAATACTTCAGTACCCCCGTGGGTCCCTGTGATTATTCTTCTCCCTGTCCCAAGGGAGAAAACATTGCTTTCAATATTAACTTTCTCTCCCTTCTAATCATTTGCTCTGGCTGTCCTACTGGCTAAACAAGGGGAACTCCCCACACACACATACACAGCTTCCATGGGACAGCTTTCCTAAGAAAACATACAACCCCCAAAACAGAAGAGAGACGGAAATTACTCTGCAAACACAATGGTGATAAAGCTACCTCTACAGACCTTTCTTCAAATGCTATGCATTGACTATTCAAGGAGAAAAATAAAAATGATTGAGACGTTATTTTGTCTCAGAGTGAGGCTGAAATTGCAGTACCATCTCCAATAAAACTCTCAAGGGGATTTTCAGCTTGCAGTCCTAGCACACATTCATGATAGATGAATAATCTATGGATTCCAAGGTCTGTACAAATTCATGCACATGTTACTCTAGGGCTGCTCAAAAAATAAAGAAAGAAGCTGTCACAATGTATTAGCTTACAGGTTAGCTTTCAAATGAGCTTTTATAGCTAGATATACATAACAGATTATAACAGTTAAAAAAATGCAGGTTAGTCAGAAAAGTAAAGGGAATTCACACAATATATATTTTAAGGCTCATATCTGTTTTGCATTTACCTGAGAGATTCAAATGTCTCCTACAGAGCAATTATGGCAATCCAGAAACATAGCACATTTTAGGACAATTCTCTGCTAAGAAAAAAATATGTAAATATTCAGAACACTGTTCACACTACAAGAACCTAATTCAGAATTCAAGTTGAAGCTGTGTCCTGAATGCATTGCACCTGGAGATTGGCCTTTCCTGCTGCTCTGAGACCAGCTGAAAGTGAATCATAGCATGTGATCCTAGGGAAAGAGGAAACTTTTTTTTTTTTTTTGTTATTCAAAACAGAATTCTTCTGAAACTGTGGCTGCAAAGTGACCCTTTGAATTTGTTTAAATTTCAAATGCATCTCCTTTCTTGAGTAGTAGCTTAGTATTTAGTAAGAGGGAGAAAAGGGTAATTCCACTTTTAAAAATACTTCTGGTATAGATGGTGAATTTCAAAACACTCTACTTTTTCTACTGTTATCTCAGAGTGCAAATGTCACAGAATAATTCTGCTGTTATTTTTCCACATTATTTCTTGAGTTAAAAGACCTGACTGCTATACATTCCAGGGTTGCTGATTTCCATTGCAATTTCTCTACTTTCAAGCTTACATAATTTGCTGCTTTGTGTGCCACCTTCATACCCAGCTGCTGTCTCCTTAAATATCAAAGTAATATAGGCAACTTTTAGGCATGCTTTATACTTAAAACAGTATCATATGGCAAACAAAGTCCTTGTGTTGTCAAAGGACTACAAATCATAGACCAGATCTTTTTTCTTATTTTGGTTCTGTTCGGCTCTGAGCTAAACTATCCTGGTATATATATTGTTGTAGTGTTTGCATTTGAAAATCACAGAGAAGCATGTCTCTGTAGTCATACAAGATGATCTAACTGAAAGAAAGATCATATAAGCTATTGTTAGAAGCAAAGGACAAGTTAGTGAAACATGAGAAAACAAACAGGCGAGGCAGCAAATGAATCAGACGAATTACCCTATCACAGAGTGTCTGCCACCGAACTAAGGTTACATAGCAACAACAAAACTGTCTTCAGATAATCCACCTAGCTAACATCATTGATTCTTCAGTTCAAAAAGATGCTGGTCTTTGGGGACTAGATATAAATGCTGGTGTTCAGAGCATCAAAACCGTTTGCTTCAGAAAGGAGTGCTCAGGTGGATGAAACAATTCCGAGACCTTCTCAAAAGACCTTTTGGCCTGTTAAGGAGCTGGATAGCATTTGCTGTGCAGTGCAGGGATTTGCAAAGGAAGCTTCCTTGAGACTGACACAACAGAAGCTTTTGACTCATGCTAGCCGTGGCTGTGGGCATGGCACCTGTGTACAGGGCAGAATATGCAAGCTTTGCAGTGGAGAAGGTTAGTTGGCACCAAAGATAGATAAAACAACGAAGAGGTGCTTGCAACAAGAAAGACTCTACATAAAATGAGGTCACACTTTTAAGGGAGCAGCAGCAGCTCTCTTTCTCTCCTCAAGGCTCTGTCCATTTTAAACAGGGTCTGGCTAAAGAGTAATAGAGATTGGGTTTACTGTCTTCCAGCCCCTGTAATGTATTCCTAGAACTTGAAGGTGCATTAGCCTTTTTCTTAGCTGCACTGCAAACAAAATCGTATTTAGACTTCAGTATCTCTGAAATAGAAAACAAAACAAAACAAAACACCAAAAACAAACAAACAAACAAAAACAACAGAAAACCTCTCCCAAAGAAAAGCAGAGATACAGAATAGAAAGCTCACTGGAACCTTTCTTTGAAAAGAGTGATCCTTTCCAAAATGGGTGTTTGGCTTGGATGTTTGCACACAGCCACAAATAACAAGCAAAGCTTACCATTTGGGGCTTACATGAGAATCCTTCTGATTCTTCTGAAAGACTGCTTGCTATTGCAGAAATGGACATTTTGAGTGTTTTTGTTGTTGTTGTTGTTGTTTATTATGTAAGAGGGGGAATAACTTTCAGTTGGTTTCTCTGGAGTTCACGTAGCTCAGAAGAGAAAGTTACATGTGGGTGCTGACTTATGCTACCGTCTATTGCTTGCTTTTATTTCTGTTTATTTGTTACTACATTCTATTTCTGCTTATTTGCTAATTAGAAGAAAACACAATCAAGTCTTACAGAATTTGTGAAGTATTAAGACAAAACATCTATAGTCAAAGTTTTAAAAAAGTATTTCATAGTTTAAACATCAGTATATATCAATAACTTGTAACAGATGGAAAAAGCTGACTTTCCATGCAGAGACTCCTATAGTATCAATCAAATGAATTTTTAATAGCTTCATTCCCCTTCCCTGTCTGCACAGTGTCTAACCATCATCGTGTACATACGCAGTAATGGAAATGTAGATAGGTGGTATAAACAAGATGTTCTTTAAGATATGGAACGCCATTTATTTTTATTCCTCACTAGTATTTAGATTTTCCGTCTGTGAACAGGACAAACATCTGCTCATAGACAAAAGGAAAATCATTTTTATGACTGCCTTGTATCTCACTATTTCATGGAGATGAAAAAATAAACTATTTTTCTTCAGAAGGATAAAAATGTTAACCTGGGACAACCATATTCCCTGACACAAACAAACACTGAGTATGAATCCTGAACTATCATTCAGACTTTATTATGGCATAGTTCCACTTTTAAAAGGAATAGATTACATTCTAAGTCTGCAACACTGCCCATGGAATTAGCCTCTTCTTTTAAAACAAATTTTAAAAGAAGTTATGAAAATTGCAGGTTTTCAAATGTTCGCTATTCAGCTAAAAGAGAAGCTGCATAGAAATCTACCTTTGGGTAGAGCTGCTGTGGCAAGACTAGCTTCTCACAATTATAGTATCACTCAAACACCCTTGGGACACTGATTCCATTATATTTTATTGTTCCTGAGTTCAGTTAAGTTCTTTAAAAGAGAGCATTTTACTAATCAAGCCAACAGCAATTCTGAAAATGTTGTAGCAATCTGTATTCTTTATTAAGCATACATTTGCTGACTAAACAAATTACTCTTGTTTATTTCCATAAGATAATAGCTCTGATGCTATATTGTCTCCAAGCCTATTGCACGATTTGCTGCCACAAAGAAATAAGAATTTTGGCAATGAACAAGATCCAACTGCAGAACAAAACTGTATTTTCACAGAACCCACCTGATCACACCCATAAAATGGCTATATTCTGCTACTCTGTATTAACAAGGCTGAACATTTAAGTCTATTAAGATGCATTTCATTACCTCTGCCAAATGCAAATGACTTTCAACCTTTTCAGAGCAGTAAGATTTATTGTACAGTTTGAAGAATGATTGTGCCTCCTTTCTTATACAAACAGGATTTGTTTTCATGAGTACATTCCCCACAATTTAGTAGCTATAATTCAGTGGGCTTGATATACTCCTGTAAATATTTGCAAAGGAATTTGAGTAACAGCTCTGGCACATCCACTTTGATTTACTGAGAGATACTTGCAGGAATGCTGCCACGAATCACAGTATAGTTCACATTGTCACTAGTGGAGTAACTACACAGTTATCAAATACTACACAATGCAGAGAGTAAGTTAGTTTATCACTTCTGTTACAAATAAGGATGCTGTTTGATGATAGGACTCAGGATGAGAGTTATGGCAAAAAGTAATTTTTATGAGTAGATTTTAATCCTACCCTTTGATACATCACAAGAAAAAAAAAAGGTTATAGAATTAATAAGCTTTGTGTAAACATATGAATGTGCCCTAGCATATGTAGATCAGAAATGAAATTAAAGTTCCAGTCCAAGTTCAGAATACATATAAGGTTTTGTAGGACTTTAGCCTGAGAGGTTCATTTCCCCATTGAAGTGGAAAATTGTCTGTACTATTAAGGCATCAAAACTTCCCTCAGAATACAGTAAACATCACAATACTACAATCACTGCTACTCAGCACCTTCTGTTCTTTGTGCCCTCCCCACACCCTCCCTTTATGATGGCAAACAACACAATGCTGTAGCTGCTGTTTCTTCCACCCATCATCCCATGTTCCTTGTCCTCCCCCTCAGCCAACAGGACAGATGTAGAACAACTCTAGTAAGTATGATTGATAGGGGAAGCATGTATACAATAGGTCTATCCCACTACACTAGTACTTGCTAATATAAAGATGAAAGCACAATAGCTACTCCGTTCCAAGCAGTGACAAAAGATGTTCCTCAGTCACCACTGGGGTACTGAGTAGTAGAGTAATCCACCCTGATACAACAATAAAGTATAAAATAAAAGTATGATACTGATCTCATTGGTTCAGTATTTATTTTTTTCCACTTGTAGATACCCAAAAAATGATGCCAAACCTTTAGTATTAATTCCTCAAAAAGGAAGTTCTTTTGGCATAAAAATATTGCTCAGAACTGGAATGCCTAGTTATGTAATCTTCCAAACTATACCTTTTTGTCGTTGTCAGCCTCAAATCTGAACTGCATGTAAAGGTTCTACAAACAGGCAATATTTTAAAGTGAAGGTTGTGCCTGTATCAGGAAAGAATACTATAAAGTCTTGAGCTGGATTTGAAACAGTAATATGAAGCCAGTGGATACCTGGAGGTATTTCTACTCTTCTACATTCTATAGACACTGTTAATTCATTTGTTCTCCTGGCACCATAGAATAAACAGACTTTGAAAGCCTAGAGGACAGACTGTGTAATGTCATCTTAATAACTCTGAAACTCTGCTCCAAGGATCAAGCATGGGAATTATTTGAAGCTTATTTCAAGATGGAAACAGGCATTGGGTAATAGCACGGAGTTTAATAGGGAGAAACTTAAGAGCACCAGGAAGACCACTATTACTTAGCAGTGGCTTGGGAAAAATTGCTATCTTCATTTCAAATACCAACTCTAGAATTGTTGTGGTATAATTCCCCTCAAAAATAAATATGATCACCCACTTAGAATCCAATTCTGTTGTAAGAAGGCTGTGGACTCAGAAGGCATAAAGTCTTAACATGAAAGAGTTAGGCATATTAACAGTTAGTCAAGAATTATTTCCCTAAGTGGCTCTCCTAGCCTCAGATTGTCTTCTCCAGAAGGCCTTTAGCTAATCTTTTTAACTGTAATGAGGCCTCTGGGACAGAAGCCTGTTGCTTAGTTTGGGAAGTAAATGGCAGCATAGATCTGTCTGGTTTTCAAGAGGATCTGGGAGTTTCAGGGCATCAAATGGGAGCCTGGCTTCCCTCCACACAAACAGAGGGTGAGGCTATTCCTCTTTCAAGTCTTCACCCTCACTGCCGGATTGTTCACAATTGATAGCTTTCTGGAAATACCTGTAGTTACTCCACACATGGTCTCTGAGCAGCATCAAAATAGGCTATGTTTAGAGGCATGGAAGGACCTTGCAGACCAGCTCCAGAGCCTTACTTCTGCTGTATCTTTGAACTGCAGATAAAACCATTGGGCAGGGAATATTGTGAGTCCTTGAGAACTCAAGGAAACAAATTCTCCTTCCACTGAGAGCAATGATTTCATGAGCTGGCAATACCCTGATTTCCAGAGAGCCTAAGTCCCTACTAGTGTAACTGAATCACCAGTTATCCTACCTCTGAGAAGATCAGTCACTAAGGCTTTCTAGGAACATCACAGCCACAACTGCCAATGTGATCTGAAGCAGAGACTTCAAGATATGCTTCTGATAAATTCCAGCCAGAATATAATGCCTTCATCATTTTTATATGTAAAACTCACATAACTCTCTGTCACTATGAAGCAGTCCTCTACTGTTTCAGAATGCAATAGCTATTAGGTGCACTAAGCCTGGGTAGCAATTACAGGAATAGACATTCGGGGTAAACCTATTCAGGGAAACACTTACAATGGAGAATTCCACAATGGAGTATTAATTACATGTCCAGTTATCTTCATTATGATATGGCTTTGACCTGAAAGTGAGACTCTTTCCTGGAATTAATATTTTTCTTTCTTTCTTTCTGCTAATGACACATGTTTCTTTGTTGTTGTGTTCATTTTCCATACTTGATATATAAAGTATAGTTTACACTGGGGATCAAACAGGTAAATACAAACCACACATTTTTATGCTTTGGACAATCCCTCCTTTTATTCTGAACACTACACTTTGTTAAAAGGAAAAACCTTACATGACATTTAAAAGTAGACATGGATGCATGTAATGGATTTTTCCCCTGATGCTTTTTGAGGCATAAAACATTGTTCTGTTTTTGTAACACTATCTGGCAAGAATCTATAAATGTGTACAATACTATTTAGAATAAAATAATCTATGGTCACTTAATATAAACACTGCTTCAGCTTGAGGTCTGTACGCACTAGACATCACCAAAAAATAAAAAATAAAATAAAAACAGAAATTGAATGAAAATCACAAGTACAGCATCACATCACAAGGTTTCCTAAGTCATGTAATTACATCAAAGTACACTGAGCTAGAGCTACAGCAGTTCATATTAATTGTCATAGAAACACTCAACTCAAGTGGGTCCTCTACCCTGCAATCCTATCCTAGAAGCATATTATTCAAGTTCAGTAATATTTTGCTAGAATAGTACAGAATCTTTCAGAGATCTGCTTAAAGTCATCACATGTTCCCAGAGTAGACACTATGTTGTTATTATCTTTTAAACAAAAATCACATTCATGATCAAAAAGAGAGTTTTACACTATGCCCCCAAGGAAGATTTAAGACACCAGACTGATGTGATTCCCTGTGAATTTACTAACCTCAGAATGTTTGTAAACGGGAACAGTTAGGTCCCAGTTAAACAAAGACTTTCAAATTGTACCTCACGTACAACCTGAAAGCAAAAAGTGAATTAGTGATAGAATATTTTATATTGTTATGATCTTCAAAATCTGAATGTGAGACTTAAATTCTCAACTACAGAACTGGCCAGTAGGTATCAATGCATACTGCCAGATGGAGATTTTTACATTTCTGCATAAAAGCACTGGAAAGATGTGAAGTTCTCCATCCAAGCTGTTCCACATGCTGACTTCAGCATAAAGTTTTACTGAGGCAAATGTAAGAGGCTGTTAAAACAAGGTGCTTGAATCCCTTAAAGGAAGACAGAGTTATGTTGGAGACCTGCAATCTGCTAGAGATATTAAAGTTTCACTCCTGGATAAATGGGGCATAAAGTCTTCCTTTCTTGATCATCATGAGGATATTTGGCTAGATTATCATAGAGCGTATGAGTTGAAGTGCTGCATGCTGACCAAAACCTAAGAATCAAAAGTAAAATTTTCTAATTTGAAGACTTGCACATTAAATTATTAGTAATGATACGTTATCTCATTTTTTAATAATCATCACAGCCCTGGTTCTAGGTCTTCACAAGTAAAACTATAAAATAGTCTTACCTGCAAACTATGATCTCCCTTTTCCCATACTCAGTCATATCAAATTACTAAAATACAAACAAGTGACATCCTATATGTCACGTAGTTAATGTCAGATAATCCAGTAAGCGTATCTTGCTACTCATTTAAACCATTGCACCACTGGTACTAAAAAAGTGCATTTAGAGTGGCAGAACCAAGTTGTATCCTTTAAATTATACACATACACACACATACATATGATTTTGAAAAACATGTAAGATTGTAATAGGCACCTCAAAAGGTCCACTCTAGTGTAATATTTAGACTAATATGTGGGGTAGACATCAGTTCAGCTTAACCTGCTTTGCCCTTGACAAGACTACAAATTCTCACAGAATTAAATAGTATTAATGAACCTTGGATTACATCCAGAAAGCTAGGCCTGGCAAAAAAAAGGGAGCTTCAGTTCAACTGAACACTTCATTATGAAGATATGGAAAAGTATACAATGTGAGTATATTTGAGGAAATACAGTGATAGCTAACAAGCCTCTTCAGAACCAACAGGCTTGACATAATGACACTATACATCGTACTTTTTCCAGCAAGAAGGCAGGAAGATTGACCAGGTAACCAAGAGGAGAGGAGGAAAAAAAAAGGGAAAGAGAAGGGATATAAAGAGCAATTTCCTAGTAAAGCATTCAACAGAAAGACATTGCTCTTGTGTACCTATCATGCACCTTTTAATATGGGAAATACAGTTTTTACTTTGCAGCTGCTAAACTTAGTTCACTGTCACTTCACTTGCATAAGAGAAAATAATTAAAACAAATTCCTGAAAATGATCATACAGGACTTCCCACAGGATTTTATTCATTTGTACACAGACCTATTAGCATCAATCCAGTTCAATGAGCTCATATGAAATGTTAAATGAAACTTGTACATTTTCCAACTTGCTTCCATCCAAGCCAATTGGATATTTCAACTCAGCTGAAGGAAACTGAAGGAAACAGGTATCCAAAGCAACCATAATTCAAAGTTCTTTTGTCCTCAAAGTTTTTGTAAAAGGGTTCTGCATAAGGTAAAACCTTACGATGACATGCTGTACTACAGAAAATTGGGAAGAGTAATAGGCTGACAATATAATGCAACAATCCATGGACCTTTTTAATACTTGATAAGACAGCAGTTCTTATACTTTTTTCTTATGACACATTTTGTTCCTTTTCGACCCACCTGTTAGAGAGCAGCTGCCATAGCCCATGTACTCGTCCCAGGTGTGTGGTGTCTGAAGTACACCAGTTCCGGCCATGCCAGGCAAGCACAGCACAATGACAGGACTTCATCAGATTCTGTGTCCCCTGTCTTGTTCTTCTCTCTTCAGATAGATACTGGTGCCCTGGCCATGTCAGTGTTGCCACTACTCCCATGCTGTTGCAAGATCCTGAAAAATAAAGTCATGAGTTCCCTCTGCTTCTGTTTTGTATTGCACACATACTTGCTGCCAAAGCTCTATCGGCTCTACTTCACTTTCTAACCCCAGTCAATCCACATCAGCAACCCACTGATCAGCAGGTCCTCAGCAAACCAAATAGATGTTTTTCTTCATTCATACATATTTTCTTCTTTCATTTAAAAGTCACCAACCCAAAACTTTAATTTAGAAATATCATCAGCATAAAATTAACCTGATACTGCTTTAGAAGTATTCAACAGTACTAACAGATCCTGACCTAGGCCTGTTTCTGATCTACTTAGACTTCATAGTGACGTAAAGGAAAGAATTTTTTATCCCCATTAAAGGATTGTGTTGTCCAAACCTTAACAGTATCTTGTATCAGCCATATGTATTAGAGCACAGCTGGTAATCCGTGCATAAAATACCCTTCTTGTAAGGTAAATTTTCATGTTCTTTGTACCACACACATCAATTTCTTGTTCATTTGTCCATCTTTTCAATGTATTCCATCTTCACCTTCATCTCTTCCTTCTTCACCTCCTACAAAGTCTTAGAGAACATATTATAGTTGACAGCTGGTCCATAATGCAGTAGCTGTGGCTGAAGATTTGAAATATATGACTTCATTTAGCACAAATGCTAACATCCACAGCCAATACCACCCAGCTTATCAGACTTTGCTGGGCAGAGGATAAACCTTCTTGGTTTTCATCAAATGTTCTGCCAATATGGAGCTGGCAGCAGCTGGTCTGATGCTGAAGGTACTGTGCCAGCCAGAACCAGTCTCCCAGCAAGGGCTCTCCGCACTGAAACAGCAAGACAGTCAAAGTCTCTGCAAAGGATGCAAAGGTTTGTGTGCTCTGTTTTGGCGTCTTCCCAATGTGGAGCTCCCACAACTTCAGCCCCTCCCATACAGAGGATAATCAACCTCCTTCCATCAAAGGAGAAATTGAGCTGTGCCACCTTCTCTGAGCAGCAGGTTCAAGCCTAAGACCATTAGCCTAGTGAAAGCTGAGGGACACAGCTCTCCTCTTTGTGAGCATGTACAACCAATGCTTTGTGAATTAATTTTCCAGTGAATCTGCTTGAGAGAAATGGCAGAGCTAACAAGCTTGCCTGTCTCAGACTCCCACAGAAGAGGTAAAGGCTGCTTTTCTGTCCCTTTCCTACCACAAAGAAGGCTAGGCTAGTTCTGGTCCCACCCCACCCCCAAATACCTTTATTAATACAATAATAACACATAGGCTAGGATGGTTTAGAGAAGGGCTTATGGGTACCCTGGTTCTGTCACTGATGTCAAGAACAAAGCTTCCATCAATGAATAAGTGCTCACTTTTCCTTTAACATAAGAAATTGTGGAATACAGAGACTGCTTCCCTTTAATCCTCTAGGCATTCTTCAAAGTATGGCTGTATAGCTTGTGGCAAAAGAGAAGCTTAGCATATGGTGATTTTTATTCCAAAGAACACTCCTTCCCTGCTGTTTCAGGATTCTTTTTCCTTCCCCCCAAACCAACACTTGATAGCTGTCTAATTCCTGACTGAACTGCACACAGTTGCTTCGTATGATACTATGCGTGACCTAGATATGAAGCTTACCGCTTTGCAAAGCACATTCTCCTGCACTGACAGATAAATCAGTTCCTTGTGGCTGCATAAAAATAGCAGCTAGCTGTTGGAGAAGTTCTCGGCAAGTACAGCTGAAAGAGGAAATTGGGTGAGTAATCTACCACACTCTTGACAAGACCAAGCAGAGCCCGATTCATGCTATCACGAGCCCCACATGCAACCCCACTGGCACAATGACAAAGCTGAAAAATCCTCATGGTACAGCAAAGGCTGTCAGCAGCATTAATATGATTAGTTCAGGGGATCTGCTTGTTTTCCTCACACAGATGTGAAGTGCTAATATAGTTAAACTTGGGTGCTCCTGTTAACTGGGTCATCTCTGCCCTAGGCCCTAAGTAGACATAAAAGCTGTCAATTTATGCTAATGCTGTCAAAGCTAGTCTGATAATCCTGGCACTTTTCCTCAGGTGTCAGCATAACTGGGCTTGACCAAGAGGTAACTCAACTACTTGTGCATATACTATAGCCTTTAGCCTTCTAGCCAAGGGTACTTTGCTATTCTGTCATCTTCCATTACAGCCCCTGAAATAGACCTGAATAGGCAAAAAATACTTGTCCAAATGATTTTTTTTTTCTTCCACACTTAGAATATTAAAGATGAAACAGAATGCTAAATAAGAAGAAAAGAGTATCTTTCTCTCCAACCTGACTTAATACAGCAGTTCTTCTCAGATGTTCCCTAAAACCTTTTGGGATAGAAAGCTCTAGAATATAATTCTATAAGCAAAGTCAGAAAACAACTAGTGGTAGTAGAGGTGGCTTTATAAACTAGTTGAGTAAGAGGATCTTAATTGCAATCCATCTCCTAGTCAATATACTGCATCTGTGCTATCTGTAAAATGATTATTCCCTGGGTTTGGTGTTTTGTTTTGTTTTCCAGGAAACTGGAAGACAACAAAAGAACTAAGTTGGTGCAGTGACTGCCTAATCCTCTTGTCAGGCGAAAATAATAATATTTGCTTGTCCGTTTTGTGTACAAGTCCACCCCTTAAAAGAGAAGGCCCCTGACAAATGTTTTTAACCAATATGGACCTCAAGTGAAAAACCCAAGGTGTGCAAAGAACCATCTTCAGAAAGGTGAATTCATCCTCTGCACTACTTAAGTTAGTAAGGTCAATGAGAAGGTAAGCCATTCTCAGTAACTGCTTAAGCACACAGGATGTGAAAGAAGTATATGCACATAAACGTACTGAAGGACAACAATTTTGTGGCGATTGATTCCCCTGTAAATATCAAATTAGACTCAGACTAACTAACCATCTGATTTGATGAGTATGGTTTCCTGCATCTGGGCTAAGGTTATCCCAAGAACAAATACAGGCAGGCAGAGAATGGATTGAGAGCAGCCCTGAGGAGAAGGACCTGGGGGTGTTGGTCAATGAGAAGCTCAACATGAGCTGGCAACGTGCGCTTGCAGCCCAGAAAGCCAACCATATCCTGGGCTGCATCAAAAGAAGTATGGCCAGCAGGTCAAGGGAGGTGATTCTCCCTCTCTGCTCTGCTCTCGTGAGACCCAACCTGGAGCACTGTGTTCAGCTCTGGGTCCCCCAATATTAGCAGGACATGGAATTATTACAGACTCCAGAGGAGGGCAATGAAGATGAGCAAGGGGCTGGAGCACCTCTCCTATGAAGACAGGCTGAGGGAGTTGGAGATGTTCAGCCTGGAGAAGAGAAGGCTCCAGGAAGACCTCATTGCAGCCTTTCAGTACCTGAAGGGGGCCTACAGGAAAGCTGGGGAGGGACTCTTTGTCAGGGAGTGTAGTGATAGGACAAGGAGTAATGGGTTTAAATTAAAAGAAGGTAGGTTTAGATTAGATATTAGGAAGAAATTCTTCACTCAGAGGGCAGTGAGGCACTGGAACAGGTTGCCCAGAGAATCTGTGGATGCCCAATCCCTGGAAGTGTTCAAGTCCAGGTTGGATGGGGCTTTGAGCAGCCTGGTCTACTGGGAGGTGTCCCTGCCCATGGCTGGGGGGTTGGAACAGGTCTTTAAGGTTCCTTCCAACCCCAACCATTCAGTGATTTGATATTCCAGAATATTTTCCTTGCAGCCTGTCAGATCGTGAATATACACAGGGAGCCAGTCAAGGTGATCTAAATGCAGCAAGAAGAAAAAGAAACTCCTTTGACAAGTTAAGTTTTGTGGCATATGCTGCAGACAGTAGGTCAAGCTCTGATCAGAACAGTGTACTCTGACCTTAAAAACCTTCTGGAGAATATGTGAAAATACAGGTGATGCCTAGATTTTTATCCAAATTGATGCTGTCCAGAATGAAAACTTTAACATGGCTCTCCGACCATTATGAATAAGATTTTTAACCATTTGCCTGTCCAGTTATTTTTTAATAAAAAAAGTTAAAAATAAATGAAATTAATATTACCCTATTTATTTCATAAAGCAACAAAGAGTAAATATTCTCTCAATTATAGCATATTAGATTATATGATGAATAACAATAGAAATTAAATACTTTTTTTCTGCTCATTTTCCTTGAAGGCACCTTTGCTTTTTATTTGCTTTGTATCTTTACACCCTGCATAATGTTACCCCATTTTATTCTGACCAGTCAGATCACTCAGCAGAGCTCATTTCCCCACAGGTACTAGTTCTAATAGTTTGTCCTCCAAATCAACTAGAAACAAGCCAGCTCTTGTCTGGAATTCGCAGTGGTGAGAAGTTCAATGTGAATGGAAATGCAGTGTTTCTCATCCAGCTTATGGCAGGGCCATCCCTGAACTCACACAATGGTACAGTGTCCTGGTCCCAGCTGATCACCTCTGGGTGTGGGCTGCACGTATGCACAGCCGCCTCTGTTGCAGGGCTACTAAACTCACTGAAAACGTTGCTATACAGAGGTTGCATGTTTGTAGCCTGCTTATGAGCCAATTTTGCTCAATGGGATTGGCATCTCAAGATGGCTGCACAAATGCTCCTTTCAGCATCTCTTGCCTTAAGCCTCTGCCTCCCTTCTATCTTCATATATCATTCTTGCTCTGGTAGCTCCCCCATGTCAGCAATCAGTGGGGTTTGTGGGAGTTGCACAGTAAGCTTCTAAGTAAATTGATACTGCTATTGCAACACTGCTGCAAAGGTGGCCTTAGTGGTATCCAAGCAATAAACTAGAAAGAAGGAAGAGTAATTGCTGAAATTAATTGATGTTTTAAAGAAAAAGAGGGGGAGGGGAGATAAAAGTGTTCTCACTCCTGCTATACTTCAAATACACTGCTACCAACTATCTTTGACCTCTTTCAGAGCTGCCTCTGAACTCAATAAAAGCAGGTACAGACCCTTTGAATGCAGGCTAATCACTCCCATGATGAGGATCATCATTTCCAGTATCATTATCTGGATGATTAATGGGAACACCACTGTTGCTAGCGTCTTTCACTTCACTTGTGGCAGCATTCACAGCACAGTTCTGCTTAAGGTAGTTCCTCAGCTGAATCAGTGCAGGATGGGATTTGCTTTTAACTTGCCTTTGTCACTACCTAGCAGGCATCAAGCCAGCTGCAGATTGTCCATTTTGGGAAAGTAAAACCAAACGTAAATCTCATCCGTCTCATTGAGTATTGGTCCCATATATGATTATTAAATTACAAGAATATCTTCTGTTTCATACTCTTGTATGTACAAAATCCAAGAAGATACTTTTATTGGAACCTTTCTTCCACTTTTGATGAACTGCCAGAACTTAGATGCAGAAAGCAGAATGACTAATAAGTTGTAGAAATTTACAGTTCTTTTATATTCAAGAGTCTTAGGGACGTACAAAATATTAATGAAAAAGCCTCAATGTTTTACTCATGTCTATTAAGATAACCTTCAATAAAATGGTCTGTCAATATCGACTTCATATCAACTTCTAGTTTTTAGCTAGTACATTCTTCATTGATGAGATTTAGTTTCATTCCTGAAAAGGCAATACTTACTTAATGAAGTCTTACAATAACTTTTTTTTTTTTTTGAATCAATACATGTTCACATTTTCCTTAAGGTAAAAAAATAAGGCAGAGAGTTTCTGTAATCCAGTGACTTGTCCTGGCTACAACAGGAACCTACATTGACAACATGCTCCATCAGTAATTCTCAAAACTTTCTGTTCTAACCATTTTCATGCAAACTTAAAGCACTTCAGGGAAAAACAGAGAAGACAGCATTCACAAATATTTTTAATACATGGGCTAAGTGAGAGGCTTAGTTTGGAATCATCTGCCTTGATGCTCTCTGTTGACTCAACAAGTTGCCAGAGTTCTAGAAAGAAAAAGAAAACCACTTGCACTTGCATAGGAAGTACTTACATTTATATTATTCTAAAAGAAAGGAAGAGAAGAGAAAATGCTGTACTGTGTTTAGATATTTGGTAGATGATTTACATAGTAACTAGTAGGTATGTACAAATTCCCCAAATCTTGAAACCTATGACAAATTAAGTTAACTTTATCTCATATCTAGTAGAAAATGTAGTAGCCATATCTGTCAGTTTAAAACAAACCTCCTGAAGAAGTGGTCATATATTTTATTTTTCTGCAACTCTGGAAATACACATTAACTGCACAACTCCACTATAACTGTGTAGCTTTAATCTCATTCTGATATTCTGGTTGTTTTCCAATGGTAAACATGCCTCCAGCAAAGCAGATATCAACTTATTAGCAGAGATTTTAATCATTTCTCCCCGTCTCTTTTTTTTTTTCTCTCTCTCTTTTTCTCTTTTATTTATTTATTTCCTTTTAAATTATCACTTGAAAAGTGCTTTCTTTTTTGGTTAGACATTAAATTTAAGTTGATGTAGTACATAAAAACCTGCATTATATCAACTGGCAATAAATATATTTATCTTACAGATTTGTTTCTTTTCTAGCCATGTGTTCTTCCCCATTCACACTCCAAGGTTTATTGTAATACATCTGGCTAAATAATCTTGGTTTATTTTTCAGTAAAAATATGGATTCTTCCTGAGAGCAAAATTTTATTGCAGAGCTATTGGAAAGTAATATCTGTTCACTATAACAAGCTCCCCTGAATCCATGCTATCAACCAGAAACCTGTTATGGGCCATTTGTTTTGTCTCCTGGTCCCCACCTTAAGCAAGTGCATTTGGAGCAGGAGCAAAAATGCAGCTTTGGAGGACAGATATCAAATGGTCAGCCTTCAGAAGTGTTAAGAAATATACATTGCCCCTTCGGATGTTATCAGTCAGTTCACCTCAATTCCCTCTTATATGAAAGGACTGCCTGCCTCGCACTTCTATTGCATTTTGACAGCTGGAGTTTCCTTTCAGGTCTGTGAAATGGGAATATTCCATGACCCAATACAACTGTTCACATTAACACACACACACAAACAAAAAACACCACACATATGAGCACAGAATTCCTGTTTACCAAAAAAAACTCATCTTGAGCACAGAAAACGTAGGCTGGATACACCTGACTTGAAGTAAGCATCAAGTCTCAGAGAAACACACTGGTCCAAATTATTACCTACATGCAGCAGGTTTTGTGTGAAAGAAAGATTTATATTCCTTATCGGGCATTTTGAAATATGGGAATACATATTTAACTGATCTGAACTACCATCACAGTAAGACCTGGAAAGCAAAAGAAAAAGTGAATGAGGCAAGTCAGGGATGGGGTGGTAAGCACACCCACTCACTGACTTTAATATAATTGTGGCAGTACTCAAAAGAGGGAAAACAACTGCAGAGATGCTTAAAAGGGTAGATTTATGTCATAAATAGTTCATAAATATGTCATAAATAGTTTAGCTGCTTAACTTTGCCCAACTTTTCCAAATTAAATTTGCCCCAATAACCTCTGTGGAGACAATTTTTGCCCTTAATTGTACCTTCTATTTCAGGTGGTGTTTTTTTTTTTTTTTTTTTTTTTTCCCAACAGGAGGTATAAGTAGAAAAAGTCACTTCAGACAAGTAAAGCGGTAAAATTTTGCACCAATTTATATTAACATAAAGAAGTGAGAAATTTTCACCATCAACAGGGCTGAAAAGTGAACAAATTATAAATGAAAGAAAGAGAGAGAAAAAGAGAGAGAGAAAGAGAGGAGGAAGTTTCCAATAGCAAGGCTACATATATGGTGCTTTGAATCACTTCGAGCTCTCCTTCCTGTGCTTTTCACTTTTAGTTTGCTCATGTTAACCTATTTATATGAATAGTTTTTACAAGTGAGGTAGTCACAGCATTCACACATACAACTTCTGCATATTAAGTACAGTTCAAAGGTGATTCATTTTCTCTTTTACCTGGAAGAATGGAAAACACACTGTTACCAGCCTAGCTGTTCTACTCCTATTTTTCATATGTGCATTTGTTTCTCTAACAGGAACATTTAAATTTAAATAATACTGCCACTGCTGTGTAATGAGAAGACAAAAAAAAAAAAAGTAACTTACATTTGTTTCATCCTTCTGTTCCAAACTTCTTCTTTTTTCCATCTCTAACATTGGATATGAGTTTAGATAGTGGCCTCTTTATATATGAAAAATTTTAGCAGCCCAAGGACAATTGGAATCTCCATTTATATTTCTACCGTCTGCTCATGCATAGTATATGTTTAAGATAAATGCTGTCTTTTTCAGTTGCATCTTTCTAAAATGTTGCACACTGGATCTTCTCTTTTCCCATAGATATCTTTCAAGTAACAGCAGCAATAAATAGCAGCATGTTTTGGCATCTGGTTCATGTTGTCTGGGGACAAGAATAGCAGCTCTTCCTCTACCAAAAAAACAAGAAGCAAACAACATTTTCAGACCAGCTAAAACCAGAAACAATTTAATAAATGAGGAGTGACCCACTAGATTGCTATTACTTTGTTTGCATAGAAGTAATCATTCTAGGACAGCTAAATGCTAGTCCACAATCTGAGTCAAAAATATGCTCAAATGCTTTATTTTTTTTTTCTTACATAAAAGACAAGGTAAAAGAAACTATAAGATAAAAAAAGAAGATGCCTGTATGCATGTGAAGAATGCTCAGGAATAAATCTCAGAAGGTTTAAATAGTTGTTTTTGGCCTTTAAAATTATTCTAATTGGTAATATTTTTATGCTCCAAGACAAATCTAATTCTGTGTATTACTATTTGTCTTAGAACACCTCTGCCCCAATAGCAGTCCTGGTAGGGGTTGAAGTTTAATAATATTCCTATGACTGGCGTTTTTCATACACAGATACTGTTCTTTTTGTCACATTAAGACATTTTACTTCCCTTGTATCTTTCAAATGCATGAGATTGTTATAACAGATAAAAGCTGATTCTTAGGCATAACAGACAGTTCATCAGCAAATTCACAAGTTGCAATCCTCCCCACTCAAAGTAGGTGACAGTTGCGCTGTCTGTAATGAAAGTTTTATATCTTTACGGAGTGCCAAACAATCAAAATATAAAGAAGCATTACTGAGCAGAAAGATGTCTGTTCGTCATCACCTACTCAATAAGCAGTACTTAAGTGTTTCCTGGACTCTGTTCCTCCTTTAGGTACCCAAAACATTCATGCACTGCTTACAACGCCAACAAGTAAGTATGGAAGTTGTCCTTCCCTTTTCACACTTCTCTAGGAATGAGAACAGTTAAAAAGTGATGCCTTCACTCCAGAAAACAAATCAGTCATGAGGCTACTGGCAGGGCCTGTGAGCTCTGTTCTTAGAAGCCCTCAGATACCCATCAGACCTTGATAGTTGTACTGAAATGGATCCATAAATCTGTTTAGGCACTTACTTCTTAACGATTACTATAAAATGCTGTGCTTTTTAGCTCATAGGTTGTTCAGAAATGGTATGAATCTTCAAGCACCTATCAAATACCTACCATAGCTGAACTCACCTTTGTCAAGGCCTTCTGTCATGAAATACAAATACAAATAAAAAAACAACAACTGGCAGAACATGATGCAAGATTTTGACTCTTGTTGTCGCAAGCTTGGGTAATTCTTGCCCTCTGTGCTTAGCACTACTTCACCTCACCATACTCAAACTATTCAGCCTTCCGTTCTTTGAGACTCTGTCTTTGCTTTCTCTCTCATCTTGGTCTCCTCAGCTGGTTGTTCTCCACCCACTTAAAATTTCACCTAGGATGGGCTTAGGAATGCGTAAAAGATGGAGGACATTCCAGCAACACGGTCCTTCTCAGCTATTTTGGTCAGAGGTGACTTACTAAAATTCAAAAATTCCAGATATTCTGCAAATATCTGCAGTAGTGCCTAAAGTTGTGTTATAAAATAATGATGTATGGCATGTATACATACTCATGAAATACACATATTTGTCTGTCAGAGATAACTGTTTCTTCAAAGCAATATAGCTGTGACAAGTTGATCATGACAACTCAAGAGTCAGAGAGGAAAACAGAAAATACTAAGGAATGAATTACTGTCTTTCAAAGAGGTTGAGTACTTTGTCTTCAAAGTTATCGTACCATAACAGATATGCATCACTGTGTGTCTAGATACAGAGCCTCTTTTTCTGCATTTATTGATGTTAATCAGACAGACTATAAAAGCAAGTTTGTGTTGTTCTTAATATGATTGTACCACTTAAATGCACGCTCTGTCATGAGTTGCTTCAGAATCCCAGGGCTTTCATTCCTGTGTTAAGGTCAGTACAGCAAAGATAAACACTTCCTATGAAGAGCCTCCTGTTTGTCAAATATTCATATCATAAGAGTTGATGAATCCACAGCAACACTGATGGATTTCTTAAAGCCTTCAGAACCATCAGTCATACGGAGTCCAAGACCGGGACCTACAGATGAAAATGGAAATTACAACAAAACCTAGAGAAATCTTGATAGAGCACCAGTAGAGTACCTCATTCAGTTTTTCAAACACCAAAATGCAAATCCATTTTGAATAAGATGAGAAATATTCGATCACCACCTGAAGCTGATCTGGAGAATGTCAGTTGTCAACAACTTTAATCCCTAGTACCTATATACTTTATTATGCATACTATCTGCCTATGTATATGTTCAGCATCAAGCTTCAGCATCAGGATTTGTTGAGATTATTTCCGATGTGCTATGCACTCACTGAATCACAATCATGTGTCAGTCAGACAAATGTTGAAACAAATTTGAAATAAAAGTAAAAGCAAGATAAAATTTTGATCTAAGGGATAAACAGTATACCAAGAAAAATGGTTCAGTTGATATTTGAAACTAAAGGAAGATTCACCAACTAGTAACATGATTATACTGGAAAGCCAAGTCATTTTGACATAAAATATGATAAAGGAAAATGATTCAGATATGATCCTGACTTATTAGTCTTTATAGCTGAGCATACAGATCATTTCGAGTTAGAGGCCTAAAAAGCTAAAGAAATGTCATCTGACATCCTTATCCCCATTTATACAAATTTACTTCGGAATTTTGTAATGAACTTCTGATTTACTTTCATCTGACATAGCTAAAATGTCAAAGATTTGGTTTAATATATATATTTTAGCCTGTGCAGATCTGAAAGGTAAATGTATTATATAATGAGTGTCAGAACAGTCAGGCTAAACCTGGAATACCTTCTGCACAATAACCAACGCAGGAGATGCCATTGGCTCTTTTCTCTCATCTTGCTCTACTCTGTAGTCAAAGAGGAGCAGCACACTTGATGGCCAGTTTTGCCAGATTATGAATGCCAGCCATTAAAGCAGCACCATGTTCAGGAAATCCACCCCAACCCAGATCTGTTTATCAATACAAATAGCTTTAATTTTTAAAATGCAAATATCTACTTTAACACTTATCAGGCAAGCCTAGAATGGATCTGACCTTCTGCTATAGTATACCATAAGCAGCCACTCACTCCAATACGAAATGAATTTAAGGCACTGGAAGCACAGATCTTATTCATTGGTCTGGATCTACTTGTTAAGAGAAGAAGAACTTTCCAAAACATTCCTGCAAATATAGCTGGAAAATAAAGCTGATAAATCTGTCCTGCATGAATGCTAGCTAGTACCAATAGGACAGGGAGCAATGAATTCTTTTAAACTGAATCCTAACTGCTGTTGACTAAATATGAATTCCAAAGAGGACTGTAAAAAGTGGTAATTTATCTCCAAGTCACTTAAGAGATGCTGAGTTTCACAGATTCCAAAATAAAATTGCCTGAGAGTTTTTTGCTGATACTGTACATATTCCAAATTATGATCAAAAAAAAAAAAGTGCAAAAGTGCCTTAACCTTATCTACCAGATTTATTAACTCTAACATTGATCTATGCTCAGACAGTTAAGGACCTGCCATTCATTCTCAGTAAGTCTAAGAAAACATTTGCATCTTTGTGTCTCTTAGCACAGGCAAGGAACGTCCCACTCCCAAATACCCTCAATCTACAAAAAGCATCTATGGTTTAATTCAAGCATATGAAGGGAAGGTATTTGCTTTTTAAGAGCAGAAAGTTTGTGCACAATGCAACAGAAGCTGTGACAACAATCTATCTGCTTAGGTAAAAATGTCAGGCCAAAGTATCTGCTTCCTCTCATCAACCACACTTCTGGAATAGCACAAAGCTCCCCTCTAGTTCTAAAGGTAGTATCAGTATTATCCAAAGGTCCTAGCTTTTCTGAGGAGTGGCCCTCCTATTCTTTCATCATCCCCCACCTTTCAATTTAAGTCTATTTAAAAGTCTCAAGGCTTGCAATCTTATACATTCAAATAGATTATAAAGTATCAAGAAGTGCTTCACTGGGGAAAAATGCACATGGGAAATAATTTGCAGCCTGTCTGCTGTCAGCATTCTTTTTCTAACTTTTCCCTTAAATACAATAGCAACAATAGACTGACTCTAGACCATTAAAGAGAGAAAAGAAGGCTGGTGTAACTTTAATGTCACAGCTGTTTGAAAGAATTGCTTTTCATAGATAGCAAAGAGTTGCTGCTAATAATTTTATGGCATTATTAATACCTTACATTAAACTTGACCTAAATGACTAAATCAGTGCTCTTTAAAATCAGGGTGATGCCTTGATCTATCACTGTATGAAGTCACACAACTAATTTCATGGCGGTGAGTCATCCCCTCCTATTCAGCGAGGCTGTGTCCATGAAGAGCACTGCGGCAGTATGGCAGAGACACACAAGCTCATTCCTAGCACAGCACACACTTGCACAGAGCTCTTGGATTTGAAAAGCATTGCAGCTGCGTTAGGAAGGCATTGCACTTGGCTGAACTGATGCACTGCTCCTGGTTCTCAAAGGAGAATACTGAATGGTGCTGCAGGGATCCCATGCAGTTTGCTGGGGTATATATTAGGGAACATAAGTAACACAAAACTGATATTGTTCACAACCTCATTTAACAGCCGTGTCTGCAACAGAAAACTACAGCATGCTAGAATGTGACTTGAGGAGTACTACTAGTTAGGAGAGTTTTAAATGAACCATATTAAAAATGATTGCTAAATTTAGCAGTATGTCGGGTGGTCACACTTAATTCAAGGTTAGTCTTTGCTAACACTAAGCACAAACTCTTAAGACATTTCTTTTTTAAACAGAGAGGAGTTTACTGTCTTGACAAGTAGCAACTAACCCAAAATGTATTCTTAACAAAAACAATAAGGACTACTTACCTACTACTACTATAGGTCATTAGGTCAAGGCACACTGTAGTCTTCCTCACAGTGTTTACCTCGGCCTAATACTAAACTGCCAGCTTTTACTAAAATTTCATTTGTGTTATTTAGTGTATTGTACAATGCCTATAACACCCCTACCCCTGGCTTTTTTTTCCTCCTACTGTGCTCTGTGTGTTCAGCCACATCTAATGCTGTCTTCATTACTTGACACAGGTGGCTGCTCCAGCATCACATGGTTTTCACTGCAGGTCCAGCATTGGGTAGGTCCAACACATTCTGCTAACTCCATCTCTCTGATGGATACAGGAAGGGAAGCCTCTGCAATGGCAACCAAATCAAAAGCTGCATAAAGCTCTGTATAGGGTTGTACACTCCATACTATCCACAAGGCACAGAAACTAATAAAAAATTATTCTAAGAAAGAACAGAACAAGCTAACAGACAAAAATCCTTTCCAGTTTTAGCCCCATTTAGTCATTGTATATGTAAGATTATCTGTAGATCTATCTAGCACCTATAACTTCAGCTTTAGGGCTGCTTTGTGTTCAGCCTTCCAAAGTATGACTATATGCACTGATATATACGTAGATTCCATAGCAGTCAAAATTGGGACAAGATGCTACTATTCAGACATTTGATGGAGCCAGACAAATGTAATTGTAAATGCAATTAGGAAGAGTCATCTACTTCTTCCCAACTATTCTGGGATCTTATTGGGGAAAAAATGGTAAGGAAGGTAACAAGAATGCTGAGAATCTCTGTAAGGCATTTCTACATGCCTTTTACACTGCACTCTTTTTTTTTTTTTAAAGGTTTTCTTTCAGAACTGTCTGCCTGAAAGAACATGTCTTCTCTATCTTTCTCTTAAAAACAACAGTGTATAGTTAGGTCCTGAAGAGGTAGAAAAGTCAAAGCATAAATTATAGAGAAATTAAATATTTACTGCAATATAGTAATAAAAAGACTGAGGTTTATCCTTGTTGCCACTCCATGCACATATGATGAACCCAGAAGAACAGCCTACATTTTCAAACACCACATGAAGTGAATTTCCAGCAGGGCTACAAAAAGATTGGGAAAAATCACCTTGCAACTCAATTCACTTTATTTTTAAAAGCTCACCAAGGTCGCAGGCCCAAGGAAAGCTTAATTAAAGTCGATGGAAGAGGCAGAAGTGAGGCGGAAAGAATAAGATGGCAAGAAAAATCATTTTTTAAAACATATTAGATTATGTGAAGCCAGAGAGGCTTGACACCATCGATTTCAGAAATGGGTTAAAGATAAGGAACTGAATATTGTAGGAATTACAATGAGGCAAAGCAGGCTGGGAACATCTGCTACACACATCCACTTTCTAATTCCAAAAGATAAAATGAAGGCTAAGACTTGAGGGTGCCAAAACCCAATAGGCTTTCATTAGGACCTGCACATTTAACTCCCCGGGATCCAATTAAAAACAAAACAAAACAAAACCACAAAACAACAGACCATGACAGACCAGTCATGTTACAGAGCATTTTCTTTTTTTTTTTCTTTTTTTTTTTTTTTTACTGTTTCTTATTAACTGCTAGTGAAAATTACAGATCTTTTCTCCTTTTCTCCCCAAACACCATGCTACATCAGTGTTTTACCTCAACCCCAGCCACTCCCTTAGTCCTGGAAAAGAAAAAATTATTTCCCGTCTGGAAGTCTAATGCAGCTTCCCAGCAAGTTTGCGCAGGACATAATAAAAAATAAAAGAAAAAAAAAAACACAAGCTGAACTAGTGCTTATTATGCATAAAAATATTGGCAATACATGATACTTTCATGAAGTGCCTTCTTCTCATCTTTGTACAGCAGTCCTAAAACAAACAAATAAACAACCAACAAAAACAAAACAAAAAAACAACCAACCAACCAAACAAACAAAAAAACACCAATACAGGTAATATGGAGTTATGTTTAAAGCAGTCTTTTACACAGCTGCATCTTAAACTGACTTAGACGCATATCTCATACATAAGGTCCATGTATACTCCACTTCAACAGGGCAATTTTCATTATCTGGGTGAAGATTTTGCATCCTAACCTCTAAGACACTCAACCCCTCTCAGCATTCATTGTCTGCTCAAGCATCACTGAACTCAATGGCCAGGTGCATTTGTAGAGCTGAGATTGAGAATGGTCCACGCCAAAGGACCTCCAAAAAAATTCCCAGGAAGTTTTCAGATTCAAGATGTATAGGATTATTCCTTTGGTCTTTTAAACAACATAACAATAATAGCTTGTTTTTGCAAAATATTTAAAAATGCAGTTTGGTATTTCATAATGCAGAGCTAGAGAGAGACACTGGAGGAAGCAGAAGAGCTGACTGATTCTAGCATGTTAACTGCTTTTTAGCTTAAGGCTGTGCTGACTAGAGGATATTAGATTTGCAATCAATTTTACTAGTCTCTCTGTTGTTTTCCAGATGTGCATATTAAATATTAGTTTCCAAAAGTAACACTTACTTTGAATAAAGTATAAGTAGTTAAGAATTACAAAGACATGTAATTGTTTGTGTTTTGGATTTTTTTAATGTGGATTAGCTAAAGTGCTGTATGTATACCAAAATCTGTGACACCTTTTCTGACAATGTTGTTTTCCTTAAGGAGACTGCAAACTTGCTGGATAGACAGATGAAACAAAAAGAGAATAAAGGAAAATACCATCTACTTGAAAACAGCAGAGAACTTTGAAGTGAGCTGATTTTTCTCAGAATTAGCTGCCTGATTATTAGTCAAGGAAAGTATTTAGCCAAATAATAATATTGTAACAGATCTAATACTATTACATATATGGAAAATATTCTTATGGTTAAATTAGCCACACTGTCTTCTCATGCTCACCACCAGTCAAGGTCTTCTCACTATTACTAAAAGAAGGCATTAATTCCTAAGTAGCACATGAGCTATACATTTCCTACTGTCATTTGTCCCTATGTAAAGCAAACAATTAAGAAAATGAATTGTTCATAAACATACTTTTATGAATCTGACTGCAGCCTATAATTATTTGGAGATCTTATGTCAGTAACATTTGGCCTATGACATGCTTGCAAATTGTGTTTAGAGAATGAATACAGCTGTTTGTAGTGAGCCACCTTGGGATATTTTTCTGCTCTTCCTTTTCTTGATGAAACACTTCATTATATTTAAGTACATTCATGGAGGAAAGAGATCAAAGCAAAGGCGACTAAGGGAAATAACGTTAATGGATTGAGAAGTTGAGGGGGTTCTCTTTTTACGATATTCCCAAACTATATCTTTTTGGGTCTTTAAATATCTCTGGACAGGAGTTTAGGATTATTGTAAATTAACCTGAAACCTTGAAGTTAATATTCAGATTTTCTTTCTTTGCAGGGGTACATGCCTGTGTCACTCAGATTCCAGCCTCCCTCAGACTTTTCTGCTCCAGCTTCTGAGAAGCTAAAGGAAAAATATCCATAAGCATTACAGGAATTTCTTCTTGCTGAACCTCTGGCAGAGTTCATTTCAATTAAGCTTTGCTTGGTTCAGGGTAGCACTGTTTTTCTTGATCTCTAAGTCATTCACGCACAGATATCATCTGCATGCAAATAAAAAACAGCAAGGGCAGGGAGATGTGCAGGAAAGAGGGGAAATTTTTCCTCCTAGACCCTGTATAGATATTCAAGGTCAAAATTCAAGTTGTTATCAACTCTATGTCCCTCTCAGCCCATCAAGATAGTTCTGACCACATAGATGACAGACAGAAAGAAATTGAGATAGTATGCATAAAACACAATCAAACTAGATCACAATCACCCTAGGGAAGGATAACAAAGAATTTTTACAATAGGACTGCTAAAATATCTGATTTAGATGATGTTTTCTATAATTATTCTAAGATGCAAAATATTACAGGTGTTATCTCATTACTGGAAATATTGAATTGCTATATATAGAGAGTATTGCATGGGTACATGGAGAGACATGATGGTGGTGGCTGGGACAGTAAGGGAATGGGTTTCATGGCCCATTCCTACTCTGTATTATACCTAGGGAAGAGAGAGAGGGAGCAGGGGAAGACAGGAAAAAAAAAAAAAAGCATTCTGATGAACTGGAACACCAAAAATCTATTACTTTCACTTTTACCTGAAACGGATTTGGTTTACTATGAAACACATTTCAGACTGTATCCAAAAAGAATTTTCTTCATAAACATTTGTACAAACAAAATTTCACACACACAAATACAAATATTTGTGAAGAGATGAACATAAAAAGAAGAAAAACATGGCCAGCTGTTTCACTTTCTGAATTATCCCAACTATTCATGAATTATTTTTCCTGTTATTTGCCCAGCTTTAAGTTGAACTTAAAGCCTAACTGGTCACAGCCTTTAAGGGAAAACATAAAGATTCTTATTTCAGTTAGGCTACAGCAAAGCCATGTTAGTCTACTTAACAACAGTAGCTTTACTGTTTTGTTGGCTGAACTCTGTAGTCCCTTACTAGACTCCAAATATTGCATATTGATTAAAAGATGTAACCCTTTAAGGACACCTTAATTTCGCTTATAGATATTAGATTGGCACAGTAGATAGACAACTTTACCTTCTTAGGCTTTTCACAAGACACTTTATTTAAAATCTCTCATGGCAGGCTCAGGCAGTTCTCACAGTACTGTGTAATGTGAAAATTTGCCACTGGGCACTGCCCTTATAACCATGACCCTTATCAGGGATGATTAAATGACAGAGAGAAAAGCCATATTTACTTAGTCTTTAGTTTTGATAGGGTAACAGATACAGTATAATCTTAGTGAAAACTAGAGATGCAAAGCATGGTTTGATCCTGAAAGTCATTTCAGTGCTGGAAATAGATGCTTTTTGGAATAATGCCCAGTGAACTGCAACTTTCACAAAGTCTAGTCTGTCCTGTTAAATCTAAAAGGTTGGTTTGGCTGGTATACAGTAGTTATTAAACTCAAACTACGAAAGTCAGATTGACTTAGACATTTATCTGCTGGAAGGATAGCCCACCTTTTACTCTGTTCTGCTGAACTATGCTGCTTCTAATCAGATTCCATGCCTGTGGAGGTATATGTGGTATATGTGACACAAGGCAAGTATCAGCCCTGAGATCCCAAGGTGCATGACAGAATTATTACCATTTATTTTTCCCCATTTAGGAACGAAAAGCACATATAGTGTTTAAACACCTGACAGGAACGTTCTTTCATTTCTAGGACTTACTTTGGTGCTGTGTGACCCACTGCTCTTTCTGGCATGAAGTTTCCTGCTCTGTTATCCATACTGAAGGCAGAATGCGATCTAAATTCTACCCAAACCAAGATATACTTCCACAAACAGAGGGAAGCAGATGCTATGAAGCAAATTACTTAGTTTTTATTTTATTTTATTTTATTTTGCATGTGTGCATTTGCCCAGAACTTGGCCCCTTAGCAGAAACCAACCCAAGGATGCTGTTTCATTGGGTCCTGGCGGCTAAATCTAAATTGAAGGAAAAACTGATGGAATCTAAATTGAGCGAGGAATTTCTGTGGCCCCAAATGGAAGTTTGTACTCCATAACATCCAAATCCTCCTTTGAAATGAAGGAGACCTATACCGACTGCTTTCTCTAGCTCTCCTATTTCTACAGAAAAGAAATCCTCACCACAGCTGAGGTGGTGACAGAGAGCCCAGGCTGCATTATGGAGCGCACTCAAAGGTCATATTGGACAAAAATTGTTGGACTTGGTCTTGTCCTCTGTGCCAGACACAAAGACATGTAATTCCTTCTCCTAGGCTAGCATCTCACAGAAATAATTGTCTCAGACCCAGGTATTACTCTTACTTGGTAGTCAGCAGAGAATACTAAGTCATTTTATTTCACAGATATTGGAGGTGCCACTTGATCCTCTCCATCCTCATTTTCTTTCAGTCTTAGTTTGAAAATGAGAATGAAACTGAAAGAGGAAATTAGCCCTTAGGTCACGAGCATGAACATGTGAATGCGATGTGTGTCAACAGTGCAAACAGCTTATTTTAGCTCTGCCCTAAAAGCAGTCAAGAAAAGTAGCCCCAGCTTCCTAAACCTTGTTCTCAGTTTTAATGAGCAAAAGAGAATAACACTGAAAGAACTTGTACATTTCAAGTCGCAATACATCAGACTGTCAAAAACATTGGAATTCTACATACCCTAATCTTTTTTCACTCACCATAACACAGTCTGTACAATTATCTTGTTGCAGTAAAACAGGGAAAAAATATCAAGAGTAAATTAGTGAATAAGAGCTATAAAATCTGCATTGCAGGTTGTCCCATTTCCTATTAAAATTAAATAAAGGAATATTATAGCAGAATTAAATAAGGATGTGATTTTTTTTTAATAAACCAATTTATTTTTTCTGCAGCATTGCAAATATTTTTGGTGCACAGTCATGACAATCTGTAATACTATCAGGGACAGAGAAAAAAAATATTAAGACTGGATGAGACCTGTAATTTTAGAACCAACATGTAACAACAAACAAATCTGATGGAAAATGCCATGAATACTGATTGTTTGCTTGCAACAAACATGAAGGTCAAGAAAAACACTGGATAAAATTAGAAGGATGAAAATACATACTGGGAGAAAAAGAAAAAAAATGCTGTTCATGTCAAATATCTTTCTCAGTCAGCAGAAGATTTATTTTATTTTCTCATCTTTTAAGTGTTGATTATACCCATGACTAAGATAATTAAGAGTAAACAATTTGAAAAAACTTACCTTCTTCTAGATTCCCAGTGTTTATGACACTTTTCAAAACTACCAGGCTGAATTCATCTGCTTCAACCTGATCATAGAAGCTTAAATGCCCCATGCAGTTTTTGGATACTCCATCACCAACAGCCCTCTGTCATACTAGAGGTACAAACCTAAAGGGACACGGACAAATACAGCAATAAATAAGACCCTATTTATTCTTGTCATTATTGTCAAGAGGAAGAAAATGAGAAGAAGATATTAGAAAAAGAGGCTGATGTGACATATTTGGAGCTTTTTCTAAAATTAGTCTGTTGACAAAAAAATATTTATTTTTTTATTGTCAAAGATGGAGCACCTTTGCTCCATGCACCTTTGAATTAGATCACATCATCTATAGGCTTTTCATTCTTTTGGAAGCTGTTACAGTGGGGCAGGGATGAGGGAGTGCAGTCTTAGACTCAGTTCACAGCTTACAAGGAGGGCTCTTACTGGCTGGTGTAATACACAAGTATAAATACAGCATTTTAAAACAACAATAACTTACTTTTGTCAAGGTGATCAAAGCAAATATCCCTAAATCCAGCGTCTAAAGTTTGTCTGCCATAAGTTTTGGATTTTGTTTTTGTTTTACTCCTGAAGGATTTTGAAGCGAGCAATGAGTTCTGATCTGCTGATGATTCCTCACGGCTGTGCTCTCTTGCAGCTCTGGAACACAAGAAGCCTCTACTGTAATTCACTTAGTATCTCTAAACATTTGTACATCTGTTGTATGCATTGGCTTGTTTTGGAGTCTGGTTCCCCTTTTAGTAAGTCTAAAGAATTACCAGTGAGTTCACATTAACTCACTCAGTTGTAAAACTTAGCTTCTGATAGTGTTTTTGTAGCTCTGGTGATTTAAGGATACAAGCAAAACATAGCTTTTAAGATCGATGTTATCTTCTACTGGACCAACATTAATGGACCAATATTAATCTATATACTATTCTTTCCAGACACCATTATCCACAGAGAAGCTGGTGCTGGACTGGAATCAACAATTCAGTGCTTCTCCTGTCGGTATAAAATTGGAGGACTTTCCCTTGGGTAAATCACGTACATTTTCTCCCAGAAGTTGAACAAAGCTATCATAGACAGACTGCCATCTGCAAACACAAATGTTGTCTGAATGCAAGGTAGGCTGTGCTCGTACCTACCCTAAACAGTTGCATGCTGCGGTGCAGTCCCCAGTCCTGGTGCCCTCCATCCTCCAGCCAGTGACCTGGCAGGAGATTCCCTGGCTCCCTACCAGCCCTGATCTGACTCTGGTTTCAACACCACATAAATGCTTGGGGTTTAGGAAGGCTCATGCAAAGTGATGCCTATCATAGACTGTGTGCGGCTGAGGCACGTAACTCAGGACATGAAGGCTTCTGGATGCCACATAGCAGATAAATCCTGAGCTTCCATGTATATTATTTTCCAGACTGAATAGAATGAGTATTGTTTCTCAGCTACAAGGAAAGTTTTTTTATGTGGATGAAATATGCACAGAGAGGCACTTCGGTACTGTGGTAATGGAAGCCATAAAAGACCTAAAATCAGTTGCTCCTGTAATTAAACCATCCTTCTCAGGAGAAGCAAGAAAAAGCTGCAGATGGATACTTTTCAAAATGAAGAAAAATTAAATGGTAAATAAATATTGGAAAAAAAAAAAAGATTAAATGAGTGTTTTTGGTTTTGTTTTTTTTTAAGAGACTGAATACATTGTTCTTAAAAAAAATCATGAAAGTTGAAGTTATTCACTTAGTACTCACTAGGTCTATTCAGGCTGGCTTATGATATGAAGTACATGGATTTGAAAACAGATTGAATGTTTGATGTGTTTTTTTTGTTGTTGTTTTCTTTTTTGATTACTATTGATTGGTTGTCTTCTGTCATACACAGACCGGCAAACAGGTGAATGATAACTAGCCATTTAATATTTGGACAGGCTGGTGCATTATTTGCATGGATATAAAATTTAACAAGTCTCTGCTGTTGTTCTAGTCCTTTTTAGGAATTTTAAAATGACTTTTGCTAGCTCACTCTGGCACCCTCCTACTGGAGAATATCTTTTCCAGTTAGATAAGACTTTGTTTCTGTGCAATCACACCTCTGTGCAGATTAAGGAAGGCATTTGATTACATTGGTGAATCCTTCACAAGGGGCTGCCTTAAACATCAACTTTTAATCAATTTTATAGACACAAACAATGCAGCCCTTGAAAAGCAAATTCAGACTGAAGTGGCTAAGCCATTTCTGTAGATCCCTCTAACTCCAGCATTCAATTCCAACTAAGAAAGATCATATTCTTCATGAAGTATTTTTCTCCTCTCTTCTTGGATGATTAGCTATAGAATGAAGTAAAATGCCTGATGTACCACATTAAGAAGAATGCTAAGCGGTTTACAAGTCTCAGTAATTAATGACTATTTTTATCACAGAGAATATAGACTACCTTCTTATATCTATCTGAAGCTCAATATAAGCCTCTATAAGACTCCAGGCTGCATAATTGGTGCAATAGAGCTGAAAATGAGATGGAGGATATAATACAGCTCAAGTAATCCTGCCTTTAGCCGAAATGGAACAGTGGAGGCTCTGAGCATCCAGAAATGTTGTTTCCACTAAGATTTAAAGCCATCCAGCTGTCAGCTGCTGCAGTGAAAATCATAGCATTATTTATTTTCTTTAGTGTACTTTAAATATTTAAAGTAACACCACTGTATTTATGGGCATTTTTTATCTCTAGCAAATTAAGTAACGTATACACTTCAACATTTTTTCTTACCAGGGGACAAATAAGTGTATATTCTTCATGGAAGTTTCAATCTAAATACTCTGGAAATTACTTCAGGTTACAGCATCCTGGAAATGAAGAAATTGGTTTTACCTTCACTATGCAGTAGTTGTAAGAAATAAAATCTTTTTAAAATCATAATGGGTTTATAAGGGGTTTAGAGAACAGGAGGGAACATTGAAAAGGTTTACGCAGTGGTGACATTTTAAGATTGAAAGAGAGTGCTTGTTATACAGAGAACTGATGAAATCTGTCAGGTTGGGATTTACTGTTCAACACATTTACTTCAGATTTAAAATTAAAAAAAAAAAGGCATCAATCTCTTTTCTTTATGCTTTGCATTGCAGACAAGATTGGAACAGACTGATGAGGACATTGACAAAATCATTAGTCTACCTTCTTATATTTCTTTATGTCACTTATTGCTAAGTGATACATATAGTGTAATGTATATCCTTGCTCTGTGAGAACATTGGAAATAAATCCAAAATACAACGTTCTGTGAAATACAGACATTTATTTTGTTTTCCTTGATTTTTTTTTCCCAGGGAAATCTTGAATTCTTGTAAATTTATAACGGATGAAATGCAGTCTGTAACCTATGCTATTGGATAAGGAATATCTTTTTTTACTTGTGTGCAAGGAGCCTGGTAGAGCAGAGCCCTGGGGCACCACTAAAACAATCACTGAAGAACATTAAGCCTATGGCAAGGAAGAAGGAATCAGTGTAATCATTGTACATTTTGTATCCTGGATCCACCCTCAGCCTAGAGTCTAGTTCTTGGTCTGTTGGAACTCTTTCTTCTGATTACAACAGAAAAATCTCATTAATGTTTCTGCCATTGCCACCGTCCTGCTGTGTTTGTCCTTGGGACAGTCACATTACCATGTTGTGCTTCGTCATCTGCATCACTAAAATTAGAACACTGACTTTCTATCTCAGGGATATGTTGTTTGCTTTCATTAATGGCAGGCATGCATTTTGACACTACTGGACTGAAAATGATGTGGAACTGCAGAGTATTATTATTACTGTTTAATAATATTGAACTACTTTAGCTTCCTAACTCCTATTTGGTAAGTGCAATCACGTCGCATGACAGAGAGCTGGTAGGCAATTTTTAGGCACTGTGCTTCATCCAAATGGGTGGTAATCTCTCCCAACACATTGGCCACAATGGGCTTTCTTTGTTTCTAAGGGAAGCTCTCATGTTCCAGAACGCCCTCCATTCCCACCTACACATCGAACTTTAGTGACCAGACAACACCTTGGGACTGTGACCAGAAAATTCTTGTAGGAGAAGCTGAAGAGCTGGCAGTAACTGGTCACTCACTGTCACTTCGGCAACACAGAACCAGTTCATAAAGAAATGGGCTGCAGATAACAAAGTCCTTGGGATAAGAACAACTTACCTACAAGAAAACATACACATCCTGCTGCTTTTTTAACCCAAGTATGTATAGTTTAATTAAAGTATACTAATCCCAGAGACGTTCTGTATTCTGCTGATTTTGCCCTAGGCAAAACATCACTCGAACCAAGAAGAATTCATTTTCAAAACGGCAAACATGGTGAAACAACCTAACCTTCATGGATGAACAGAAGGGTCTTTCCTTGGTAACTGAATGTACTTCCTCTCATGACACAGCATGGACCCCCAAAGCACACTTATGCCCCTAAATTAATCTCCTGTGTATTGTATCTTTACATATTGTTTAGAACAGAAAGTTCAGTTGGAACGGACCTTCAAAGATCATCTAGTCCAACTGCCTGACCATTTCAGGGCTAACCAAAAGTCAAAGCACATCACTGAGGGCAGTGACAAAATCCCTCTTGAACACTGCCAGGCTCACTAGGAAGCCTGCTCTGGTGTTCAACCACCCTTATGGGAAATAAATTGTTCCCAGTGCCCAGTCTGAACCTCCCCAGGCCCAGCTTTGTGCCGTTCCCATGTGTCATGTCATTCGTTTTCAGGGAGCAGAGACCGGCACCTCCCTCTCTGCCTCCCCTCCTCGGGAAGCTGTGGAAAGCAGTGAGGTCATCTCTCGGCCTCCTCTTCTACAGACCAGACAACCCAGGCGTCCTCAGCCTCTCTTCACAGCACGTGCCCTCCAGCCCTTTTACCAGCCTTGTTGCCCTCCTCTGGATGCTTTCAAGTACCCTGACATCCTTTTCATATTGTGAAAACCAGAACTGTGCACAATATTCAACATGACACTGCACCTGTGGTAAATGTAGTGGGAGAATTACCTCTTTTGACCAGCTGGCTGTGTTGTGTTAAATGCACCCCAAAATTTGGTTTGTCCTCTTGGCTGCCAGGGCACCCTGTTGGCTCACATTGAGCCTCCTGTCTACCAGCACTCCCAGACGCCTTCCTGCTGAGCTGCTCTCCAGCCTCTCCTCTCCCAGTCTGTACGTGTGTTCAGCGTTACTTCGTCCCAGGTGCATATCCCAGCAGTTTCCTTTGTTGAACTTCATGCTGTTGATGATTGTCCAATGCTCCGATGCATCTGTTGACTCCCTCCAAGTTTAGTATCATCAGCAAACTTGCCAAGGATTCATGCCACTTCTGTATCCAGACCATTGATAAAAATGTTGAACAGGACTGGTCATAGAATTGGGAACACCATCAGTGACCAGCTGCCAGCCCCAATCACTACAACCCTTTGAGCCCTACCGTTGAGACAGCTCATTACCCAGTGTAGCATGAACTTGTTTATCTCACAGTTGGACAATTTGTCCAGAAGGATGCTGTGAGGGACAGTACGAAAGGCCTTACTAAAATTCAGAAAGATTACATCTGCTGCCTTCCCTTCATCCACCAAACAGGTGAGCTTATCCTAGAAAGAGATCAAATTACTAAAGCAGGACCTTCCCTTGATGAATTATGGCTGATAATGACTTTGTTCTTTAACTGCCTTTCAACAACCCCCAGGACAATCTTCTCCATAACTTTTCCAGAGACTGAGGTTAGACTAACAGGTCTGTAGCTTCTTGGGTCTTCTCTCACGCCCTTTTTGTAGATGAGTATAATGTTGGCTAGTTTCCAGTCAGCAGGGATGTCCCTAGACTCCTATGACATTAATAAATTGCAGAGAGCGGTTCAGCTATAACATTTCCTAACTCCTTCAGCACTCTGGGGTGAATCCCCATCAGGTCCCATGGGCTTCCCTTACAATTTTGGTGGCCAGAGATGGAAAATCACTACTCCCCCTGTCATGGTCCCCCAACTCCAAGGTTTGGGCAGCTAAAGATTTGTCATTATTATTAAATACTGTGGGGAAGCGGGCATTAAATGCCTCCACCTTATCCTCATTCTTATTTGTGTTTTTTTTTTGCCTTTATAAATTGCACTGCAGAAAAAATGCTAGATAGTATGCAAAGAGATAACATAGAATGTTATACTAAAACTGGTTTGTCACATTTACATTAACTCGGTGGTATTGAATATGTTTTGGTATTCACTGGGGCATAGAGAAATGCATCTCCTTTTTATGTTAAAATTTTACAGTGTCTCCAGCATCAGGTTTGAACTGCTTTGCCTGACTGGTTTCTTCAAATCCCAGATAAACTAGGAGTTGGGGACACTGTTAAGATGGAGATTTTCTGAACCTCAAACTATTTTATTTGGTTCACAAAGCCCACTTGACCACACGAGGCATTTCCTCTGGGAATTTCAGACCACTGTTTCTGTGAGGCAACTATACTTGCAAGAGACAGGTTTGTGAGTTACAGAAAGTTTTAATGATGTTTCGGGAGCTATTGGTGACCAAGGGAATAGTAGTTTGGTTAAAAGGAATACAGTATTGCCATGGAAAACCTTCAATTAAAAAAAAAGAAAAAAAAAAGAAGAAGCAAGACTGAACAGTCATCAATAGCCAACAGACAACAAAAAAGATTAAAACAATGATGACCATGTGACCATGTTATCTATTAATCTCTTTAAATGACTCATCAAAATTTTGATTTCATTGTTAAAGTCTCCTCTAATTGGCTCTATAGTTCTTATGTTTTGAATTTACGTTTGAATATTCTCCTTATCTTTCTACTGTCTTTTCTACTTTTGTCTTTTTTTTTTTTTTACTTCTCATCAACATTGTCTTCTCCATATCATAATTTATTGTTACATTTCCTTCTCACAATTTTTCCTTTGTTTCTTCATCATATTAAATGTTTTTAAGAACAGATTCTCCTGCAGTGTGCACATTAGAATCAAGTTTTCAAAATCAATCCATAGAAGGAGGAGACACAAAAACCTTTAGCGCTGTTATACTAGTCTCCCTTACCTGCAAAAAATGCTCAAGATGACGATATTGCTGTCTGGTTATGTACACATGGAGATAACAGCTTTTAACATGTCCTAGGCTTTTATATGAAATCATTCACATTGGATGGCATTCAGAAAGCTTGCTCATTCCATCCTAAGTTTAACAGACTTCTGTTGCAGTAAAAAAGTTCTGTTAAAAACACTTTATTTAAAGTCTACTTTATCAAATTGAGTCTCACAGGTAAATGCAGAGTTTGTAAACCTTAATCATATAAAATCCTGCAGCAGGTTATCCATTTCTTAATGTTATGTTACATTTTGGAAATTATGCCACCTGCCCGTAAGGTAATATGTACCTGCAGTTTTGAAGCAGACTGCTTGCAGACCTGTGTCACCAAAGATGTATTTCATACATTGGGGTGGAACTACAGGGAAAAAAAAAAAAAGAAAAAAAAAAAAGGAAAAAACATAAAAAGCTTTGTAATCAGGAAATAGTTACGGAAGGGTAGATACTATCAAAGCCTTACTAGTGGCATCTGGTGAGTGTATGGACTGACGAGATGACATATAATTTGTACAAGGCTGTTAGTCCAGGCAGCATGTGAATTTGACTAAAACTGTGCATGAAGCTGACCTAAGAGGCACAAGATGTGGGAAGCTCATAGGAAATCAACAAATTTGTTTTCCTGTAAGATTATCAGGCCTTAGCGCATTCAGTCTCCTGCAACTTTATAAGCTTCCTCTGTCATACTGAATGATAATGAGGATTCAAACTGCATGCAGAAGCCTAGGAGAAACATTGACGTTGCAGCTAGTTTGACTTTGGTACGTCCCAGATATAAAACCTGGATTGCAGGAAGGCACTCCAGGTGGGCTTTCATAAGCCAGCCACTGCTTATCGCCACATGTGCTGTTCTGTGGCTGTAAAGGCAGAGGACCACTGTGCCACGTCACCAAGGAGCCAGCAGTACAATGCACAGCAGGAGTGACGCAGAAAACAGTAGGAAGCTAGTGCACACTGCCAAGGAGGGTGACTTCTTTTCCTTCAGGGCGGCTGTAGCCTCATAGAATCATAGAATCATCTAGACTGGAAAAGACTTTCAAGGTCAAGACTAACCATCAATGTGACCTTCTGAGTCCTTCGCTAAACCATGTCCCTTGGTGCTATGTCCACATGTCTCTTAAATACCTCCAGGGATGGGGACTCCACCACTTACCTGGGCAGCCCGTTCCAATGCTTGACCACCCTCTCCTTGAAGAAGTTCTTCTTAACATCCAATCTAAACCTCCCTTGGTGCAACCTGAGACAGTTTCCTCACACTCGGTCACTTCATCACCTGAGAAAAGAGACTGGCACCCTCCGCACTACAACCTCCTTTCGGGTAGTTGTGGAGACCAATGAGGTTTCCCCTCAGATTCCTCTTCTCCAAACTAAACAGCCTCAGTTCCCTCAGACGCTCTTCATAAGCCTCATTTTCTAGTCTCTTCATCAGCTTTATTGCTCCCTCTGCCATGCTCAATGAACTCGATATCCTTGTAGTGAGGGGCCCAAAACTGAACACAATACCTGAGGTGTGGTCTCACCAGTGCCACGAACGAGGGGACAATCACTTTCCTAGTCCTGCTGGCCAGGCTGTTTCTGATGCACCTGCACAGGGGAACAGATGTGACCATCACCAGGTGCAGAGGAGCCAGAGCTGCCTCTGCTGCCGATGCATGGCATGGTGGCAGGCCTTCTAAACTCAGGTGCCCTTGTCACACTCGCGTGACAATTCAACTCCTGGGGCATCTCTGCAGACCATCTTGTTGCGCTGGAAGGGCACTCTGGCAGCCAGGCCTAGCTCAGGCCCTTGTAGTGCACCATGTTGCAGCTGAAGCCTCTGCGTACATTGAGTATTTCAGGCATCAAGACACTCTCCTTATTTTTGCCCCAGAATGGCACTTCTGAATAGCCTGAACTGGACACAGTGACTTCTGCTGTGGTGTCAGTGTTTCAAACTGAAGGGACCAGATCTCTGGTCGGGGGGGGGGGAGGAATCAGGGAGCTAGTGGCGGAGCGATCATTGTGTGGAAGAAGGAGGGCAGCAGCCTTCCCCAACAGGCACTGCGAGGAGGTCTCACATGCTGCTGAGTGGCAGGCCTAGTTACTGCCACACACTGTCAGGGAAAAAGTAAGTTAAAAAAAAAAAAAACAAGAGAGTAAACAACCAGTATTTATTTGTGTAATTAAAGGAGGCTAAAATGCGATAGAAATATCTAATCTCCACAAGAAATCCCGTAACCAATTTCCAACGTGATTAAATTCACATTGTTGTGAAATGAAACAATCTAATCAACAGTCTATGTTCTAATTATGTCTACCTGATCTTGAAATATTTCCAAGCTTGTTTATATCCCCAGGCCCTTTTATCTTGACGTATCGAAAAATCATTTCTAAAATGAATCGAGTAACGCGTTTTTCCTTCCATGGCAGGTACCACATGGTGAGCTCAGGGAAGTTCAGAGCCTGCTGCTACGAAATGATGATTGAAAAATCTCAGGCAAGGGAGGGAGCAGTGGTGAGGGAAAAGATGTCTTTCTATTTCAGTGCATAGCAAAGTGCATTTGACTTGCCGAGGCGATCGGCTCCGGGGCAGACGCGTTCTGCAGCGGAGCGGGGGATCGAGACAGGCAGGGCTCTTTTTTCCGGCATCGACGCCACTCGACGGAGCCGCCAGGACCCGGCAACCCCCGCGAGGGAGGCTGACGAGGCGTAGGCGGAGCCAGCAGCGCCCCCTCCCCGGCCGTTCAAAAGCAGCCCCTAGGGAGTGTGAGCGACCAGGAGCGTGGCGACCAGGGCAAGCAAACAGGGCGCGGCGCGTCAGAAGGGTGGGGCGCGGCAGTTTGCGCAGGCAGGGCGAGCAGGAAGGGCGGAGAGGGCAGAGTTTCCCCCCCTGCCCATAAGAACAACACCTTTAACGGCTGTCGACTGCTAGCTAGGCTGCGCTGGTCTTCACCAGGCAGAGCGCTCTCTCTAGAAAGTCTGTGGCCACCCAGACTGACCGCCTGCTCAACAATGTGGCAGTTCAGGTCTCTGGGTGCAGGGACTGTCTGAGCCTGTTGCTGCCATCTGAAGGAGGCAGAGGCACCGTGTGTGTGAGGTGTGAGCAGGTGGATGACCTGGTCTGCCTAGTGGCAGAACTCAAAGAGGAGGTGGATAGGTTGAGGGCTATCAGGGAGTGTGAGCGGGAGATAGACTGGTGGAGTGACTCCCTGCAGGGCCTGAAGGAGAGGTGCCGGGGTGAGACGCCCCAAATGGGGATGGACCCCCTGCCCTGTCGCTGTTGGGCAGAGGGAGGGGACCTAGGAGTTAAGGAGGAATGGAGACAGGTCCCTGCTCGACCTTGCAGGCAATGCCCCCCCCCCTACCGGCCCCACCTTCCCAGGTGCCCTTACACAACAGATTTGAGGCCCTGGAGCTTGAGAGACTGGTGGGTGAGGACGAGGTAGAAAGTCTACCCAGGAGGATACCTAGGGCAAGGAAGCTGACTCCACCCCTCAAGACTGCCTCCACCAAGAAAGACAGAAGGGTGATCGTAGTAGGTGACTCCCTCCTCAGGGGAACAAAGGGCCCTATTTGTCGACCTGACCCTACCCGTAGGGAAGTCTGCTGCCTCCCTGGGGCCAGGGTCAGGGATGTTGCCAGGAAGCTTCCTAACCTGGTTCGCCCTTCTGACTACTACTCTCTTTTGATAGTCCAGGCTGGCAGTGATGATACTGAAGAGAGAAGCCTGAACGCTATCAAACGGGACTTTAGGGGACTGGGACGGTTAGTGGATGGAGCGGGAGTACAAGTGGTGTTTTCATCTATCCCTGCAGTGGCAGGGAGGGGTACCGACAGGACACGGAAAGCCCACCTGATTAACATGTGGTTCAGAGGCTGGTGCCAACACAGAAATTTTGAGTTTTTTGACCATGGGGTGCTTTACTCGGCACCCAGCCTGGTGACCGCAGACAGGTCCCTATCTCTAAGGGGAAAATGGATCCTAGCCCAGGAGCTGGCAGGGCTCATTGAGAGGGCTTTAAACTAGGAAAGAAGGGGGATGGGGCTGAAATTAGGCTTGTTGGAGCTGTGTCAGGGGGAACAATGGCAAGGCCAGGGGAGAAGGCAATGGCCCAGCTGAAGTGCATCTACACTAATGCATGCAGCATGGGTAACAAACAAGAGGAGCTGGAAGCCATCGTGCAGCGGGAAGGCTATGACTTGGTTGCCGTCACGGAAACGTGGTGGGACCACTCTCATGACTGGAGTGCTGCAATGTCTGGCTATAGGCTCTTCAGAAGGGACAGGCAGCACAGAACGGGTGGTGGTGTGGCTCTCTATATTAGAGGGTGTCTTGATGTTGAGGAACTTGAGGCTGGGAATGATAAGGTTGAGTCCCTATGGGTTAGGATCAGAGGGAAGGCCAACAAGGCAAGCATCCTGGGGGGGGTCTGTTATAGACCGCCAAACCAAGATGAGGAGACTGATGAGGAGTTCTACAGGCAGCTGGCAGAAGCCGCGAAATCGTCAGCGCTTGTTCTCGTGGGGGACTTCAACTTCCCAGACATATCCTGGAAGCACAATACAGCCCAGAGAAAGCAGTGTAGGAGGTTTCTGGAGAACGTGGAAGATAGCTTCCTGACACAGCTGGTTAGAGAGCCTACCAGGGAAGGTGCCCCGCTAGACCTTCTGTTCACAAACAGTGACGGACTGGTGGGAGTTGTGGTGGTCGAGAGCTGTATTGGGCAGAGTGACCACGAAATGGTTCAGTTCTCTATTCTTGGCGAAGTCAGGAAGGGGACCAGTAAAACCGCTGTCTTGGACTTCCGGAGGGCTGACTTTGAGCTGTTCAGGACACTGGTTGGCAGAGTCCCTTGGGAGGAGGTTCTGAAGGGTAAAGGAGTCCAGGAAGGCTGGGCACTCTTCAAGAAGGAAATCTTAATGGCTCAGGAGCGGTCTGTCCCCATGTGCCCAAAGACGAGCCGGCGTGGAAGAAGACCAGCCTGGCTGAACAGAGAGTTGTGGCTTGAGCTTAGGAGAAAAAGGAGGGTTTATAATCTTTGGAGAAGAGGGCGGGCTACTCAAGAGGACTTTAAGGATGTTGCGAGGCTGTGCAGGGACAAAATTAGAACGGCCAAAGCTCGTCTGGAGCTCAATCTGGCTACTGCCGTTAAAGATAACAAAAAACGTTTTTACAAATACATCAACACAAAAAGGAGGACTAAGGAGAATCTCCATCCTTTACTGGATGCGGGGGGAAACTTAGTTACAAAAGATGAGGAAAAGGCTGAGGTGCTCAGTGCCTTCTTTGCCTCAGTCTTTAGCGGCAAGACCAGTTATTCTCTGGATACCTGGTACCCTGAGCTGGTGGAAGGGGATGGGGAGCAGGATGTGGCCCTCACTATCCATGAGGAAATGGTTGGCGACCTGCTACAGCACTTGGATGTACGCAAGTCGGTGGGGCCGGATGGGATCCACCCGAGGGTACTGAGCGAACTGGCGGAGGAGCTGGCCAAGCTGCTTTCCATCATTTATTGGCAGTCCTGGCTATCGGGGGAGGTTCCAGTCGACTGGCGGCTAGCAAACGTGACGCCCATCTACAAGAAGGGTCGGAGGGTAGACCCGGGGAACTATAGGTCTGTTAGTTTGACCTCAGTGCCAGGGAAGATCATGGAGCAGATTATCTTGACTGTCATCACGCGGCACTTGCAGGGCAACCAGGTGATCAGGCCCAGTCAGCATGGGTTTATGGAAGGTAGGTCCTGCTTGACGAACCTGATCTCCTTCTATGACCAAGTGACGCACTTGGTGGATGAGGGGAAGGCTGTGGATGTGGTCTACCTTGACTTCAGTAAGGCTTTTGACACCGTTTCCCACAGCATTCTCCTCAAGAAACTGGCTGCTCGTGGCTTGGACTTGCGTACGCTTCGTTGGGTTAAAAACTGGCTGGATGGCCGGGCCCAAAGAGTAGTGGTGAATGGAGCCAAATCCAGTTGGAGGCCAGTTACTAGTGGAGTCCCCCAGGGCTCAGTGCTGGGGTCAGTCCTCTTCAATATCGATGACCTGGATGAGGGGATCGAGTGCACCCTCGGTAAGTTTGCAGATGACACCAAGTTAGGTGCATGTGTCGATCTGCTCGAGGGAAGGAAGGCTCTGCAGGAGGATCTGGATAGGCTGGACCGATGGGCTGAGGTCAACTGTATGAAGTTCAACAAGGCCAAGTGCTGGGTCCTACATCTGGGGCGTAACAACCCCAAGCAGCGCTACAGGCTGGGAGATGAGTGGTTGGAAAGCAGAGAAGGACCTGGCAGAGAAGGACCTGGGAATACTGGTTGATAGTCGGCTGAATATGAGCCAGCAGTGTGCTCAGGTGGCCAGGAAGGCCAACAGCATCCTGGCTTGTATAAGAAGCAGTGTGGCCAGCAGGTCTAGGGAGGTGATTGTCCCCCTGTACTCGGCTCTGGTGAGGCCGCACCTCGAGTACTGTGTTCAGTTTTGGGCCCCTCGCTACAAGAGGGACATGGAGGTGCTGGAGAGAGTCCAGAGAAGGGCGACGAAGCTGGTGAGGGGTCTGGAGAACAAGTCTTACGAGGAGCGGCTGAGGGAGCTGGGGTTGTTCAGCCTGGAGAACAGGAGGCTCAGGGGAGACCTTATTGTTCTTTATAGGTACCTTAAGGGAGGCTGTAGAGAGGTGGGGGTTGGTCTGTTCTCCCACGTGCCTGGTGACAGGACGAGGGGGAATGGGCGAAAGTTGCGCCAGGGGAGGTTTAGGTTGGATGTTAGGAAGAACTTCTTTACTGAAAGGGTTGTTAGGCATTGGAATGGACTGCCCAGGGAGGTGGTTGAGTCGCCATCCCTGGAGGTCTTTAAAAGACGTTTAGATGTAGCCCTTAGTGATATGGTTTAGTGGAGGTCTTGTTAGTGTTAGGGCAGAGGTTGGACTAGATGATCTTGGAGGTCTCTTCCAACCTAGATGATTCTGTGATTCTGTGATTACAAGGTTTTGATCCTGATACCGGCTTCTGGATGCTACTGCAACATATATAATTAACAGGCTTGGTATGGCAGTGGGAAAAGACATCATGCCTTAAACTTTAAAGATTAGAGTTTAGAGCCCTAATACTTTTACCAGCAGATTAACCGCACAAATAATGAGAGGGAGAAAAAAATGCAAACTTTCAAAGTTTTTCTTTTCCCCATTATAAATTTTTATAAAAATCAAACTACTTAAAAACCATTTCCCCCCACATATACGCATTTTAATTCCAAGGTGGTGATTTAAATCAAGCTTTCTTCCTGGAGTGCTGATAATCAAAAGGACCTCTAGCACACAGGCAGAGTCCCAATTAGAAAAGCCCTAGACAAAACGCAGCTTACCACTGCCTGTCATGTTTCTACTACTAGGGACTGAACTCAAGTAAGAAAATGGATTGTTACTTTTAATCAACATGACAACAGCAAGACCATTTGAACGGGGTAAAAGGCAGAGGAAATACCTTTCAACTGATGAATAAGCAATTTTCTGTACTTCTAATGAACATTCCTACAGTTTTAAAACATTCATAAATGCTTCAGAGGTTCCTTGTGAAACACGTCTCCTCTGGTTTCTTGTTTCTGTGGGTACCCAGAATGAGATGTTGTGGGAGAAGATACAAGAACTCCTTGTATAACATTTGTGGAATAAAATTCACTGCATTAAATGCTTTTAGGTTCAGATCCCCAAGATTTAATGTGTTTCCCATTGTTAGCCATGATTAATGATAGCAACTCTTTATTATTATGATCAATATCTAAGAGGGTGGTCTGCCCTCAAGGAGAAGCAGCAGGGTTCTGAAATTTTGGCAGGCTTCCTCTGAAGCATATCTAGTGGCCTCTCAGCACAAGTAGGTATTCAAAGCAGCAGCAGCTGGAAAACTGAAGAGAGAAAAAATGTTTTGATAGTGACCTCTGTATCAGGATTAAAGGAAAAAAGAAAAAAAAAAAAAGAAAAAGGAAAACTAACACCAACTGTCTCTCTCTCTGAGCTGTCACCAGGAAGTATCATACATGCAGCTTCAGAGCTAGAATGGAGGAAAGGCCTGGCTCAGACCTTCCCATTTACCTTACAAAAGTCAGAAGCATGCAGTAAGATTAAAGCAACTTTAGCCATGTTGGGAGTGCATTGTGTGACATGCATGTCCCATAGGAGATTTTTGCAGGGTCTGAAGGGCCTTGGGTGCTTTATACAAGGGCAAAAGCAGGAAGAGGATTGGAAAATGGTTCGTTACAGGGGAACACCAGTAGGGATGAGACAAAGGTGCTCTCACAAACAGTTAAGAGAGAAGGAAACTGTGTGCAACACCAAAAACGGAACAAAAAAAATGTTTGGGTTAAAAAAGAAAAACAAACCACAGTTCTGGAACAAAGCTAGCAATTCCCAAAAGTGCTTACACAACCTACCTATCTTTCATTAAGTATACCACTGCTGATAATACAGTGCAGAGAGACTCAGACTATCTTTGTACTATAGCAGATCTGATTATGTGTAAAAACCTAACTGTGACTACACAGAACTTAGCATCTAATCATTTACCTTTTTTTTTCCTCACCTCTTCTCCTCTGATTGCGATGTATGTATTACTTGGAGTGTCCAAATCTCATTTATTTGTGTCCTCCACCTTTAAGAAGATATCTGAGTTCATGAGGCTTCACTGGATCTGGAAACACAGAAACAGAAAAAACAGGCTAATTATAAACTACCAATTATGCAAAAAAGTGGTGTGGTAGCTGATGATTTATATGTTGTTTGATCTTTTATAGGTCATCTTAAAAGTTAACATTTAAATTATTTGAGAAATTCTGACTCTTAAATTGACTGTTTTAATAACATTATTGCTGCTGACTCCCTTGAGTGTTTCTGCTCTTTGTTTCCTGATTTTAATTATTAATTCACCACTGCATGTTGCATGTCTCTAAAGCAACAGAAAAGTTAATATTCATAACAGATATTCTAGGCTATTTTTAAAGGCATGTGAGGAACAGTGGAGGGAAAGGTGGGGAAGGATGAGAATCAAGTTTTAATTACTGGTTAATATCACTATCTAGGTTATGGAGCTGGTTGCAGCTCTGTTCTTTATGAGTTCCTTAAGTGCACACAAGAAGCGTAATTCCACCAGAGGCTTAACACAGCTCTCTGCCTCTTGCACATCACCTCTGTGCCAGCTGCTCCTAGCAACCTGTGACCAGCAGCTTTTGTAAGACTAGCCTGCTGAAGTAATAAATGAAGCAAAACATAAGAGAATGGTTCTAAAAAAGGAAACCCATACATAAATACAATCTCAGCTGATTTTATGTTTCATTACAACATCAACAAGGCAGACTGGCTTCTTTCTTCAGTAGGGAAGGATAAAATCCAGCTTCCACTTTCAGAAAGCCACATAGCTTCCTGGAGATCCAAGCTTCTCTCTGATTTATTCCTTAGTGTCTCAAACTGAGTTTTCTCCTGAGGGAAATCTAGGCTTAAAAAACAATACCGCAATTTCTTCCCTGCTACTTTTGATCCTCCAGAAAGTGCTGAAGTTTTTTTTTCTTTTCTTTCTTTCCCCCCCCTTTTTTTTTTCATCTCTACAAAGCCACACTGAGGAATCCTCCTTATATCTCAGCTAAGATTTCCAGCACAGACTCTACATTTACTATCAGAATAATATTTAGTCCTTTCTCAATAACAGGTGTACTCCACTACATTTATAGTGATGTCAGAAAGTGACAAATAAAAGAGGAAACGGAAAAAAAAAATCCTTTCACTAGCAGTCTTTTCATTCAGTTTTTTCTTCAGGGGAAGGAAAAACAACAAAAAAAAGCAGTTCACATAAATAGTCACATCTAGAACTTGAATCAAAGTTCAGAGTTGCTGGAGACAAATCTCTGCACACCTCTGTACAACCTCTGTGTTTAAATGGGGAAGTTCCTCTTGGGACTTCTGGCTTCCAGGCTACTCTGAAAATAAAGATGTAAATGGAACAAACCTGTACCTGCCTATCTTTTAAACTTACACACAGAAAAATCAGATGTGCACACTTTTGTACCGTTTTAAATCCTCAGCCCATGAAAAACAAGATTAAAAGAAAAAGTGGATGTTAGAAGATCTGTTTTTATCTTGCAGTCCTGTTACAGAAATCCTTTCTGCAGAGTGAACTTCATGAACACTATTTCTGCTACTCCATTTTATTTTATTTTCAAGAATTTTCTTTGCTTTCAAAATTATAAAGCTTTTTTTTAGCATCTGTTAAAGCACAGGCAGCCTCTAGGAACACAAATCATTACTGTGCACTCATTCTTCACAGATAGTTTTGATCACCTATAGTCACAAGAGGACATTTACCACTGTCTTTAGACTCATTTACTTTTCTTTACTGTAAAGATGATGTTATTATTTATCATACATTAGCATTTGAAAAGTCTTTTTATGTTCTACATCAAAAAGATGAAGTGAATAAAAACTGAAAGTCTTGCTATACGTATAGAAGATAACAATTCTAAACCATAAACTGTAAGTCCATTTTAAATTGCTTTTTCAGATTAGAAAAATGATTAAACTAACCTCAGCTTATTCCCTGCCACCAGCCAAAACATGTACACATTCCCAGTTTCATGCAGAAAGTTTTAACTAGGATTATGTACAGCTAAGACAACACAGAGAGCAATACTACCGTAGCGTTTCTCTGAAGACCCTAAAGTGTTATTTTTGCTCCGTCAAAGACCTCTAGATGGCATACTTTAGTAAACTTTTATGGTTACAGACATTTTGGCCTCAGTGCACAGTTTACAGTGCTCTCACCAATGTTTTTGAATTAATCTACTGTAATGACTGTCAGTTTAATGAGTTATTAAAAGATATTCATGTTTTTGTAGTGCAAAGTGTAGAGAAAATAGAATAAGTAACATTCCATTTATTACCGAAGTTCCCAGAATAAAATATATTTCTCTGTCTGAATTGCATTGCAGGCTCTAGGGGAAATAAAAGCAATAGCATTTTCAAGCAATAAAATATTTTCTGGAACAGGACACATGCAAAAGTTGTAGTAACCTGTCTTCCTCTTGAAGTCATTAAGGTCTTTATAAATAAGAACTTCAGTAAGTTTGAAGTGCTTATCTGGTAGGGATCTGAATGGTTTTACAAGCAAAGAATCTAATAAGCAAAATGGCAACTTGACTCTAGGATCCCTGTGCAGCATTACACCAGGATGTTGCATTAATTTGTAGTAGACTGCCAAATATAGGTATCATTAGGTAGGTGAATACAAATTTCTATATAACACAGGCTCTCTGTTACTGCTACATGAAGCCAAATAACTTGCATTTGGCTATAACAGTGCTATATGTTTCACAGAATCAGATCCTAGCAGAAAGGCAAGCTGTCTTGAAAAGAGACAAGTCAGCAAGATGATGACTGTCATGGCCATCAGACAAGTGATAATCTCTCACTTTAAGTTCATATATGTATATGTGAACTAAGACTTTTCTGTGCTAATTCGGCACATGAGAACTGGACCCAATGTGATTACTGTATGGTTCATCTCCCTTTCATCCAAGATTACAGATATCTGGGGCTGAGTGACAGAAAATCAATGCAGGCAGAAGGTCTCTAGGGCACATTACTTGGGATGTGGAGTCAGCTTATACCCTCCAACTGAATGGTGCAAGGTCTGAGCTGGTTCCTGCATGCCTGCACTGTTTTCAGGCCCTCACCAGTGCAGGTAGACTGAAGGTTGCACTCAACCACTTCCCGACTGTTTCCAGACCATGAGACAAAAGACAACTTGCCTTTTCTGCAATTGATTTGGCTTTCAGAGCTTGCTTTTTCACCTCCACACATCTTAAGTCTCCTCCTCAGTCAGATGTTGTACTCCTTGCTCTCAGCCTCCATGCTGCTTCCTTCCTCTTTCTGCAAAGTCCTAAGTGCCTGGAAAAAAAAGACAATGGGCAAAGCCTTTCCACCTCTGTCCCAGGCAGCTCCCCAATATTTACCTGGATTATAGATCCCGACCCACTCCAAGCTACCTAACAAGCATTGCTCTGGGGCATGTCTGCAACTCTACATGCTTTGTTCAGGAACGTAGTTGTGAGATCAGTAGATTTGAAAATGTACCCCAGAAGACTGAATCATTGGATAATTATGTTTGATCCAGTAAGTACATAGGTGTTATGCTTTGTTTTTTAATGCCCCGAATTAAGCCATATATGTTCTCTCTGCCTCTATTCTAGTGGGTGGATGATACTGAGTGCCTTATTCAGAATACCATAGGAGAAGGGAAATGAACAAATGCTATATAGAACAAGTCAAAAATACCCTGGGATTATTGCCGCAAATTTTTGCAGGTGTTCCAGTCTTCAACAGCCCAGTGGGACTTTTCATTCATGTTTTGCCTGCTTCCTGCAAAACAGCGTTGATGTGAATATCCAAGCTAAAGAAAGCAAAGCCCAATGTAAATTTCAAAAACAGAACTGGCTTTATATCCCACAGATTATTATATAGCTGTGTTCACAAACTGTGCCTAGGCATCTCAGGCATGTTGAACTATTCAAGCATACACAGAGCCAAGATTATTTATAGTCCTTCTGTATCATACTGGATGAGGCTTTGTTGCAGTCGGACAAATAATAGGGCCCAAGGTGACACATTCTGTAGTATTGGTAGAGGGAGAGAGGGGGAAATCACCAAATTGAAGTGCTTGGAAGTCTACTAACTATAGCAAGTGCAACCAATGTCATGAGAAAGTCATTCCTCTCTCACAACACGTGGTTTCAGGCTCCTTTTAATCATTTTGTCTAGTTGTGTACTCTGTTTTATGATGGTTTAATTGTAGCTGTACTTCAAATGTAGTATGCTGATGGGGGACAGCAGGGGAGCATTAGGCATAAAATTTAACTGCACAGCTCAATGCAATACTAATTGTGGTGCTGCTATGACACCTCCATAATTACTCCTTCTTATCCACTGGCTCTACTAAAATAATTCACAAGACAAAAAGCAAGCTGAGAATGCCAGCATTGTCACTGCAGTCCAAATCTAGACAGGACTAAAGCATGGTGATGGCTGGCTTTTTGACGTACACATCCCTCCACAGAATTTACAAAAGCCCTATTTTAAGCACTCAGTTTCCATATAATCCAAAGGTCATCTAAACCAGCTGGAAGGAAATGTGGAAGAGAAGTGCCTAAAATTTCATCTTCCTCAGGCAACTCTATGCAATCTAAGTAGTTTTTCTGAAATCAGGTTCTACAGTCCTGCTGGACTTGTGAACTTTTTGAGCACACACTGGCAGCTTACACTTTTCCTCTTAAAATCAGCTAGAAACAGAAGTGGAACTTGTGCCACTATTTTTCTTTTCTTTATGACAGCAACCCAGGAGCACTCCATTTTGTTCATGGACAAAATGAATAAGCATCACCATGCCTTAGCCCCTCTCTAGATCAGGACTGCAGTGACAGGGCTGGCATTCTCAGCTTGCTGCTTGTCTTGTGAAACACTCAGTGGAGACAGTGCATAGGGACAATTAATGACAAATGTGTCATAGCAGCACAGTAATTAGGATTCCACTGGGCTTTGAACTTGATTCAGGAAGTATGGATCAATCTTCCGTCCTCCCTCTGCCTGGGGAATGCCCCTTATCATGGGACTATGGAGGGAAACTTCCTCCTGCAGGATTTTTTTTCTGGACCAAGTAATCCTTCACTGTTTTTTAAAGACTGGCCAATGTCACCCCTCACTTTACAGTTAGGATCTTTTCATGGGAAAGGACATGTGAGGGTCTGCATTCCTTGGGCAGAGGGTCAATTCAAGCTCTGACCTTAACGTTATTATGCAATGGGCATGTACCAGGTCTGGGGAACCTTCTCAGTACTCCCTCCTCCTCTTCCTCCAGCCCCACTTATCATACAATGGAATCTAATCAGCCCAGATAACTCAATACTTTCACCATAAAAACCAGGAAGCGTGGCCACACTCAAAGATGAAAAATTGTAGCTACTTTGAATGGTCCAATAAGAAAACGTGTATGCATCCACAGGCCTTTCAGCATCAAGACTGTCATTTTGTGCTTGGCACTCTTGTATTTGGGCTCCATTTTACAAGCTTTTGTGTTTTACAGGTTATGTCTCAAAGTCTGATCAGAACTGGAGAAGCAACATGACTAAAGATAACCTGTAACACACACTCTGGTGTACACAAAATAGTAGCAATCACATTTATCACAGTAAGATTAAAGAGCTTTTGCTTTTGGCTCTGCAGAGGAGGTGGAGGAGAACTGCCAACATTCTCATTGCTGTATCTCAGCCTTTCTATCCTTCTAATTTTAGAGCAGTTTAGGTAGGATACAAAACAATTTAGTGGACTGTGAAGCAAGGAATCTTTAAGTTTTGGGAAGGAAATCAATGGAGATGCAGATTTCCTCTAGTACTGATAATTCCAAATCATCCAAAAATTCCAAGAGCTTGGTTTGCAATAATAATCTCTAAAAATATTTTGTAAATAGTGCAGAAATATTTCACATTTTTTAAGTTTTTCCTCTTTAAGAGCAAAGACTACAGATTAAAAAAAAAGAAAAAAGCAACCCTTATTACAGATTTTCAAGTACTAACATACAACTATGAAACTGGAATAAGACAGCAAATACTGCAAGAATTTCAAATAAATGGAAAGAGTTTGCAACACTGTCCCTGCTCAGATGATTCATTTGCAGCGTGCAAGGTTAGGTGATAGGTACTGACAGCAAAGGTTAGATCAACTTCCTAGTTTGCTGGAGGGTGCTTAAAGGATTAGTGTTGAGGGACTTAATGCTATTGAAAGTACTTGATTCTCTCTGCTCCTTCTAGCTTATTATGAGGAGCTTCTTTTCTCTGCCTACACAACAGGAAAATATCTCATCAAGGGCAAAACCAGGTATAGTTATTTAATTTCCAGATTACTTCATGACTGATTTCTGAAACTGAGATCCATTTTACTTATTCAAACCTATGAACCAATCTGGACTCATAGGACACAACTCCCAATCAACATATTGGCAATTGAAGCCAACTGAAACATTAGGATGGGCATTGTTGATTCTAAATGTGGTTACCTTTAAACAAGCGCAGTCATTTTTAAAGAAACCAAAACATTCCTAAAACAAATTTATGCTCAAAAAAATCTGGACCCACACTTCTACTATGTATCCATATATATATATATATATGCACACACATATGTAAATATATGCACATGTATATATACATACACATATATACCCTGTTAGTGTTGTCTGAAATTGTAATGGGTTTACGTGGCAAGGGTTTGATAGCAGGCGGCTGCAGGAATGGCCTCTGTGAGCAGAGCCCAGCAGCTGCCCCTTGTCATGTCAGAGCCAGCTCCAGCTGGCTCCAAAAGGGACCTGCCACTGGCCAGAGCAGGGAGCAAGGCTGGTTGGGCCTCTGGGAGAGATTTAAAACGGGGGTGGGGGGGGGAACTGCTGTGCAACAGCAGCTGGGAGAGTGAGGAGTGAGAACCAGCCCTGCAGCCCCCAAGGTCAGTGCAGCAGGAGGGCAGGAGGTGCTCCAGGCACGCAGCAGCAGTTCCCCTGCGGCCTGTGGAGAGGCCCCTGGTGGAGCAGGCTGTCCCCCTGCAGCCCATGGGTCCCACATGGAGCAGATCTCCACGCTGCAGCCCGTGGAGGAGCCCCTGGTGGAGCAGGTGGATGTGGCCTGGAGGAGGCTGCGGCCCATGGAGAGCCCCTGCAGGAGCAGGCCCCAGGCCAGAGCTGCAGCCCGTGGAGAGGAGCCCATGCAGGAGCAGGGGTCTGGGGGGAGCTGCCGCCCGTGGGGAACCCGTGCTGGAGCAGTTTGCTCCTGGGGGATGGACCCCGTGGTACGGAGCCATGTGGAAGCAGTGCTTGAAGAGCTGCTGCATGTGGGCAGCCCCCACAGGCTCAGTTCGGGAAGGACGGCATCCCATGGGAAGGCCCCACATAGAGCAGGGGCAGAGAGTGACTGTGAAGGAGTGGCAGAAATGAAATGTTACAGGCTGACCGCAACCCCTATTCCCCGGCTGTCCTGGTATGGTTGGGATAGAGCTATTTGTCTTTCTAGTAGATGGTATGGTGCTGCCTTTTGGATTTAGGGTGAGAATAATGCTGATAACTAGCCAATGTTTCAGCTGGGGCAGAGCATTGCTCACACAGAGCCAAGGACGTCCCAGCTCCTGGTGCTGCCCTGCCAGCGAGGAGGCTGGGGGTGCACCAGGAGATGGGAGGGGACACAGCCAGGACAGCTGGCCCGGGCTGCCCAAAGGGATATCCCACACCATGTGGCGTTGTGCTGAACAGTAACTATGGGACGTTGGCTGAGGGGGGTGTACTGCTGCTTGGGGAATGGCTGGGCATTGGTCAGAGGGTGGTAAGCAATTGCATTGTGCATCACTTGTTTTTTATATTATTTTCACTTCTTTTTCTGTCCTACTAAACTGTCTTTATTTCAGCACATGAGTTTTACCTTTTTTCTTCTGATTCTCTCTCCCGTCCCACTGGGATGAGTGAGCAAATGGCTCTGCGGTGCTGAGCTGCCCGCTGGGTTAAACCACAACTGTGCTGCTATGAGCGAGGAGGCAGAAGAGGGTGGATGGGGGGAAGGTGTTTGCTTTTAGTTCTCATTGCTCTAGTCTGTTAGTAATAGGCAATAAATTAGATTAATGTCCCTTCTGCTGAGTTTGTTTTGCCTGTGACAGTAACTGGGGAGTGATCTCCGTGTTCTTATCTCAACCCATGAGCCCTTTTCTCATCATTTTTTCTCCCCCTCTTCTTTTGAGGAGTGGGACTAAGAGAGCAGTGTGGTAGAACTGAGTCACTCACTGGTGTGAAACTACCACAGGAGTGTTTTCTAAATATGAATCAAAATTCAATGACTTCTTTTTATGCACACTGACAAAGTGAAGCACAGGTAGTTTCAGCACTTCTCTTCTCTGAAGTCGTATGAAGAGTCACCTGATCACCTAGAGACATTTATAATGTAGTTGGATACACTGGAGGTAGTCAACTAGACTTCTACTCAGCACAGAAATGCAGGTTTATCTGGAATATGACTGATCTCAGTTGAAGGTAGAGGTCTAGATGAGACTAAAAATTTAAAAGCTGGTAAGAAAAATACCATTTGTAAGTTCATTTCACAATGTGAAAAAGAATGGCATCAGGTTTACATTAATTAACAAAGAAACCAAGTGAAAAATCGAACATGTTCAGAACTTTAAACCTATGAAAATCAAACCTCTTTTGCTTTTTCTTAAGATCTAAAAACCACCATGTTACATCATCTATTAAATGACATCCTGACACCTCGCCTAACTTAAAACCTGTGGAGAAATCCAAAAATTGACTGACTAAATTTTATTTACTTTCAGAAATATCACTTCTGATCTGAAGCCAACCATGGAATACATTAAAGCAAAAGGGATCTGGCTGAGGAAGCTGTAGACAATTGAGGTGAGAATGGTTAATGGAACACAGCATCGAATATAGTTATTCTGCATCAGCACAATATAAATATTTCAAAAGTAAATTTATCACAAAGAAAGCTTTTATAAAAATATAGAATGGAAAATTTCCAAAAGAAACATATTGTCCATCATTTCTTTGTTTATTTGTTTGTCTTCCTCTCTAAAAGTCTGTAAAATATCCATTTAATGTCTGTTACCTCTTGCAAGTGTAGCAGGAAAGGACTGGATGACTGAACACAACTGAAGCAAACAGGATCACAAGACAGTGGTTACAGATTTGTGCAGATACCTTCTGGAAAAGATGATGCAAAAATACAGCACAAACATAAGAGTTGTTTTTTTCTTGCAAAATGAGTTATATGACATCCATGGTTCATTAAAGGCATTTCATTTCATTACTAGTTTTTCACAGATAAAAGGTAACTCTTAAAGCTCAGTAGTTTTGTTAACGTCGAACAGAAGAGCGTCTAAATCTCCATATGTCATTTCTTAAGCAGAGAAAGGCTTTATGCCTACTTTAAAAATATTTATATACATAGGGGAGAAATGGACAATTATTTTGGTGACCTCTGCTATTGACATAAAGGGAGAAATTAAATGTACAATAAATGTACAAATTTTGCCTCTTCTGTAGGAACAAATTATCCTGCTTACCCTTTAACAACATTGTGACTTTTTTGCCATCAGCTCATAAAACCATCTGTGGGCATTTTGCTAATTAACTACAAGTCACGAGCTGCAAAATTCAGCTATCAGCTTGTTTCTTCTTTAAAGCAAATCAACCAAACAAGAAATATATCAGAATGTTCAAATGCTCCTGTTGGTTTTATCTTGTATTTCCTAAGTAAAACCAAGATATTTAAGATCCAGAATAAATACTGATAGTGCTAGCTTGTAAAAGCTAATGGATGATGCAGGCCCCACGATGCTAGAATTGAACGCCAAAGTGCTCCAGCAAACTAAGCCATTAGATTTCCTACCCACTACACTGCCAATAAGGCAAATGCAATGACTTCATTTATATAAATAACTGCTGCTGTTCACAGATAATGGAAGCTTAAGCTACTCACTGTGCAGTAGGCCACTTGAAGAAGCAAAACAAAAATAAAGCACCTTGCAGAAGCAAGGAACAATTGTGTAGTCGCTGGCTGTGTTTATACAGAGAGGGACCATGGTCATTTCTGGCTACCAGAGTGGGCACATAGACGAACAGATAACTACATGGATAAACAAATGTTCTTACATAATTTGGACACAGAGAGCCAGGCCACAGAATAGACCTGCACAACCTTGAGCATATATAGTTTTGGTTTTATTTTTGGCTTTTTATTATTATTTCCAAGGGCTGCACGTGCCTGATAAATGCATACTGCTCACAGGCAGTGACTAGAAAAAGGAGCTGGTTCAAAGGGCCGTTGCAAGGCTCTCTGTTATATATACGGAAGTACCATTTCTCCTTTGCATGCTCAATTCCATCTCTAATCCAAAGCAATTGCTCTGAGGTGCCAAACTTATATGCAGAATGACAGCCAGCAACAGGAAATAACATCAGTGCCTGCTTTCTCCAGATACTAAATGCTGCTGGACAGAAAACTCATGCTATGGTCTCCCCGTGTCCCACCATCCTGCTAGCAGTCATAATGATCTCAGATGTTGCTCCTCAAAGAACCACAGTAATTCTGTAACAAATACAGCACTAAGGAAAAAAAAAGCAATGCAGATTTATTCGGTGCAGAATACAACAGTAACATAAGGGAGTTCACTTTTAAGCAGGGTACTTCGGTTTCTGACAGCTCACAAAGCTGATTTTTTGCCCTGCCATCGCATCAAAACTGTATTAGACGATTATCAAGGAGCCCATGAACCACCACAGCTCAGCGTGCAGAACTGCAGCATAAATAGAGGTAGGTGATGATTCACAGTGAGGTTATTTACATCCTGCAGCAGAGGGTGGTAACTTTCTCAGCCTTCTCAAGCTAGCTACTCATGCTCCAGTAAAAAAAAACAAAAAAAAACAAAAAACACAGTGGGCAGCATGAAAAGAAATATACATTAATAATGTTTCTAGAATCTGTTGTTGCCAGGCTCCATATACAATGCTCTAAAGTGGGCAAAATACTAGGGAAACTGTGAATGAACTGTATGTCAGGTTCTCAGACTGCACGCCTGTAACCTCAGTAGTACTTCCCTGAGGTTATAGACACAAAATATTAAAAACCATATAAGCATATTAAAGGTTCAAAACACTAACGCAAAAAATGGCTCGGCTGGTGCCTTAACCTACCTTTGATGAGCAGGAACCTCTGAAAGACCAGGCTAAGGTGAACACTGTCTTGAAAACTCCATCAACGAGCTTTGCTGTTGACTCTCTTCTTGTCTCTACCCATGGGAGCAATAGCTTAAGTGGTACAGCAAATGAAGTAACCGTTAGGAAGCCTGTGAAGAAAAATTAGCCTTTAGGATTATCAGTACTCACCTTACATAAGGCTTAGAAAGACAAAAGTGAAATATGAAATTAACAGACGAATTATTCAGTAGTACTGATGAGCTCTTATCTCACAGGAAGAAGCTACCGCACAAGCACAGTGAAATATTTTCAACTTTCTGAAATGTGCTGGTTTTCTCCTAACGGTAACTATGTAAAGATACCTTAGATTAATCAAACTGCAAAGATATATATATATATATATTTTCATATAAAGGTAATAAGAAATAACTGTGAATATCCAGGCTGAGATGGAGATGAGCAGAGGGATGCTTTGCAGCTGCTGTTTTCTGGAGGAGTCAGGAGCACCTAGGCCCCAAGGAAGCCATCTGCAGAGCCCACTCAAGACTTTTCTCTCAGGGTTGGAAAAATCCTTCCTGTACCAATGCACAGCTCCGGGGCCTGAGTTACAACTGGTAGAAAAGTTAGCACAGCTTTACCAGTCATACTGAAGTTATCTCAGTAAAGGTGCTCTTCCCAAATCTTGTACTTTTTTGAGCTAGCGCTCTATGCCATGGCCAGCTGTGCTACCATGCCATTTAAATTAATGAGAAACAGTTGGGCTCACATATGCTTAACATGGGGGGGATAGAGAGGTACCAGAAGTCAGCAGCAGTGATCAAAGCACAGCTGACTATTTGTTAAAAAAAAAAAAAAAAAAAAAAAAAAAGAAGAAAAAGTTTGGATTTTAGTCATGTATTTGCAGCACTGCTGTGACCTTGGAAAAGTGACTTCTTCAGTTCACTCCTATGCCTTCCCACCTGTGAAGCATCTTGAGAGCTGTTGCTTATCTACCAGTGCAATCTGAGACCTACATATTATTATTATAACCTGCAGTCTTTCATAATTAATTGTGATGGATGCAAAGTTAATTTAAAACACTGTGTTTTAAGACCACCACATATTTCAACAGAATCATAGCTCTTATTTTTAAGAAACACTTCAGTTCTTTGCTGTTAATCATACAAGACATAACTGTTCTCCACTAATATCTCTGTGATGTAGAATTTAATTTACTTTCCACCATTTTACTTTTAATTATTGCAAGACTTCCAAGCAAGAAACTGAAGCAACATATTGATGGGACAAGCCTTTTAAATGATGAGACATAATAATTATTAATTACAACTTAAAAGTCCCCACCAGCACTTATTTGCTATGAATACTGGCTGACTTAAAAAGCTGAAAAAGGACAGTACTGTGCAACAGTCAATTAATTACATATAATACTGCAGATACCTTTGTTAATGAATTTGCTTATGAATAGAGCAACTCTCAGATTGAAATATTGTCTCAAGTGTTAGCATACACATTTTTTCAGGGACAAATATATTAGCATGTACAGGCCACCTAATTATGTTGCAAGTTCTTATTTTCTCTAATACAGCATGGCGTACTTTGTATGTGTCATACACATTTTTACACTTTTACAAACCACGCTTAGCTACGCAGCAAAACTAAATCATCCATAAAGGCAAGCATCTTTTCCATTTCTTTTCTCTGTTCTCTGCTTTTTAGGGGGCAGAACATGACAATTTTATTGTTAGCTTGAATAGGATTGTAAAATAGCATTTCTGTCACAAGTAAATCAACAGAGAACCCTTCTTAAACATATTATGAAAATGCTTAGTAAGCCTCTGTTTTAATTGCAAGTACTTTTGGGAACTGGCAATTCCTTTTCAAAAGAAATGATTCCACACGTAGAGAAGATTTTTGGCTTTTTTGCTTTTTTTTTTTTGCCAGTTTTGTGAAACTACCTTTACCTACCTTTAGCTGAATCTTGCACATACATATTGGGAAGCAATTTATGAGGTTTATTGAGAGTGCAGCACAGCTCACAAAATAAATCATCCCTTTCTGAATGTACTTACCCCACCTACTGGCTTGGAGACATGTTTTTGTTGTCAATGTTTCTTTCTTTCTTTCTTTTAAAGAAAAATAAAAGGCATGGAGATATATGGCCTTCTGGCACCAGTGAAAGCAGCATGAGCCAGGATTTATGGCATGTGGTCAGAACAGGATAACTGGATTTTCTTCTCAGGTGTACCAGGTAAGCTGTAGGAGACTAGACCAGTCATATCATTCCCTGTCCAGCATTTGCATCAATGTGCAGACAAGTACTTTTCCATTACCATTATATTTTTTTCTGAGAAGTGGAAAAAACAAAACCTGTCATATAGGAGCAAAATACAGTGTGACTATTTTGTAGATGACCATGCTATGCTAACACTAAGCCTACATTTTCTAGTTTGCAACTATTTGCAAATTGGGTTAACTAAAGTAAAGTCTAGTAATTTCCAATTGTGGTCATAGAGAATGTAAAGGAAAGACAGATGACTAAATGAGAAACAGGGTAAATATTTACATTACAGTAGCACCTACAGGTCCATGGAAAGATCTGTAGAAAACTGCCTTTGCTCTCAGTAGATAGGATAGGGAAAAAAGGAATCACTGTAAGATTTTTAACTTATCACTACCCTCAGCTGACTTTTTGTTTTATAGAAGATATGAAAGCAGTTTTGTGGACAGGTCAGAGCCCAGAATACTCTCAGAGTCCACTGTTAAACCTACTGAAGAACTGCCTGCACTGGCTGCTCTCATAGTCTACAAAATTTTCACATCTTAGAAGGATGACAGAACACTGAGGAAGATTTTTACCATGTTGTTACCTCATTCATTCAGGAACATATCCAATGCTAACTGTAACATGAACTGGTGATGTCTAGCACTGTGAGCAAAGCAATGGAAAATACTGACCATACGTCTGTGGCAGATGTATGTCCTTCTGATGCTTAGCACATGACCTTGTGAAATTCTGATGCAAATGAAGATTAAAACAAACAGACATACAACAAGTGAGAGGAAAAACACTCACAAAGCTGGCACAGGAGGATCGTATGAACTATACAGCTATACAAGTCTTGTGAAGAACTGTATTTTAAACTAGCTTTAATTCCTTATGGAAACTTCAAGGCATTCTCAATGAAAAAAAAAAATATATATATATATCCAGAGAGAGATGGAGAGACTCCTAATCATATTTTTTTCTCAAATCATCTCCGTAGCTCTAATTAGTAGGGGATATTTGCATTGCAACAATCTCTTTTTCTCCTTCATTCATTTGATCAACTGCTTATCCCTCACCTGGAGCCGTAATCTCTTGTCTGTAGCTTCATAATCTTCTGCACTGCTAAAAGGATTAGGTATCCAGGTGAAGCATAAACAGCAGGAACAGATGATCACATAGGAAACAAAAACTATTCTGACTTTTCAGATGCCGATTTCCCCACTGGTAATTAAAAAATAAGTAAAAAGAATCCCTAACCACTGCCACCTCTTAGAAAGTAAAGAAGCAACCCTTCTTTTGTAGAAGAAAACAAAACAAACAAAAAACTTAGGAAACAACTTTTTAAATAAATAACGCTCCCTGGATTTAAAACTGCATGAAACTACAGAATGAGTACTAGAAAATGTATAAGATTAAAAAAAATAAAAAAGAGAGAGAGAGAGAAAGAGAGAGATGATTCTAATGCTTTAACAAAATTGCTGCAATCTTAACAATACAAATATTTTCCAACCTGAAAAGAGATGCTTTTTTGTCTGGGCTTTCTAAAAGAACAGCGAAGCTGAGCTAGGGTTGGGAAGGTTACATTTTTAGCCTATAGTTTTCAATGGATAAGATTGAATCTGCCTGTTTACATCCCATGCTCATTTCTTTCATAAAATTATACAGCTACATCCCATGCTCATTTCTTTCATAAAATTATACAGCTTTCCTTGCATCCAACCTTTTTTTTTAAAGCCAGTGCACCTAGTGAAATAAAGCATAGTATAGACTTGCCATAACTTCCCACTGTAATTGAAAATGACTCTGATTACTTGTACTCATTAAACATGCATAAGAAAAACATTTGTAAAATTCAATATGTTTCTCAAAACACTACGATCTAAATCTAGCCAATTCATACCCTTTTAACACACCCATTTTATCTGATATTTGAGTCTTTTTGTTTGTTGTTTCTTGTTTCATTGTTTTCCTTCAACTACACTTCTGACCCTAAGCTCAGACAGAGCCCCTGCTAACATTTTCCACAACTGTAAAATTTTCAGGAATTGCTGTGATTGCCTACTTCTGTGAGAAAAGGAAAAAATGTTTTGAAATGTATTACGCTCTTTGATTAAGCCTAGTTATACGATGACTTTTACAAAAGCAAAACAAAGGCAGATGAATACAGCTTTTTGATTATTCAGTTGTGCTTTTATGTGGGAATGGGGTACTCTTTCTGAAGCAGACAGCGTCACCTGGTAGATAAAGCCAGAAGAAAAAAGAAAGTCAAGCTATTCAAAAACACATACATCTTCATATCTTCCTTTTTCCCTTCAAGTTACCACCAGCTTCTACTTACTTATCCACCGATATTGTTCAAGGTTAACAAAGTGATGATTCCTTTCCTATCAGTTTAATGGGCAATAGATCTGCTTTTCTCCATCACTAGTGTATGGAGATTTACAGTGAGTACAACAAGCATGCTAAAACCTATTCCCAAGAAGCTTACCTTCCCTTTCATCAATTAAAATAGATTTTATTAAGTGAACGAATGAAGTAGATAGCATAACATTGTAGAGGTTTTGAAGGTCTACAAAAAATCCAGTCAAATATAGACTGAGTTAATATAGTTTTACTGATATAACCATTCTCTCATCAGCACTCCTGTGGACAATGTACAGGCAGCATCTAGAGAGTTGTCAACAGCCTCTAGCTGAGTAGACAAAAATGAACACCCAAGCCAGGGGCTCTAAAGTTTGCCTACATCTATGTTTATTCTTACTAGTTCTTTAAAATCTCTTTAAAATCTTACCATTAAGCAAAACCCACTGAGAGATAACACTCAAACTGAGGACAATTAAAACTTTATCGGGCACTTCTCTTTACTACAAGCACTCATTGTCAGGCATAGATAATACCAGGATGTGAAATTGGTAGCAAAATATCAGAATCAACATTTTTAGCAATAGTTTAGGCAAGACATGTTGATGCAGCAAGGACTGCACCTGGGGGAAGGAGGAGGAGGCGGGGAAGGTAGTGTTACATAATCACTTCGTCAATTTAAGTGTAAGCAGATTTCAACACAATAAAACTGCAACACAATAAGTTGAATTGAGTCATGAAAATAATGCAAAAGAACATTCACTGAGGCAAAATTTTTAGGTTTTGGAAATGGCATCAGTCTTCCAGGAGATATATTTACTCCTTAGATGTTTACAGGGAAAGCTACCCTACCAACACTGTTTTTTAGCATCTAAAGTATCCCTCAACTACAACTGTAGTCCTTCTGAATTTGGGGAAAGCTATGAGTAGGGTTCACCACATGGGCAGACCCAGTTCCGGGCTCATTCCCCTCTTTCCTTGCAGCAGCCTCAGGTCACTGACCTTCCAGAGTAAGCTGCAAAGCTTGTCTCTTCCCTTGGACTCCAGGAATGGCAAAGTGACCTGAAAGGCAAGAGCTGAGACTAAAAAAGCTACAATACACGATGGGGTGTTTTATTCTCCTTTGCATTTATATTCATTACTTTAATCACAGAGTATATGAGAACAGCCTAGAATCTAGGACAGATGCTTTGAACACCATATATAACTCCAGTCAACTAAATATAAAATTGGAATATCAATGGTGATTGCTCAGGAAGTGATTAATGAGGAAAGACAAAAAATCACTGCAAATGTACTATTTGACCAAGAATTGATAGTAGGTACGTGTTAATGAAATAGTCAACAAACATTTCAAGGCTACAAGCAGCTGTGAAGGAGACACAGTTACACTTTCATGGACTGCCTCAAATAACAATAAAGGTTACATAAACTTAGAGATTGTTATTAAATAAAAAATTCTCATCTGTCTTTGAATAGTAAAGCTTTAAAATATTTCTGTATAAACACCAAAGAGTTAAGGCATGAGAGCATAGAAAAGAACTTAAAATAAATTGGGCTTTAAATTAAATATTAATTGTTCAAAACCAAATTCACCATCTGTGCTATGAAACCAAGAAAATGTTTAGGATGGATATGCCATAAATGAGACTTGAAAAGTGCTATTGCCCAAACACTTTTAAGTTGCTAAAAGTAAGTATCTTTTTAAGGTTACAACTTGGGCACATCATTAGAATATCCTGAGGACAGATGCAACTCTCTTAATGCTATTTTAGAGCATTTTACAGCCATATAAGTTTCAAGAACCAAGACCAGGGAATGCACTATTTCATAGCAAACAGAACAGGCAGTCCCTAACAAAAGTTTGATAACATTAATGAAAATACAACAGAGAAAAACAATTAAAATACACACAAGAATAAATTAAAGTCATAACATGACCATTTGACTTCAATATACAACACCTGCACAAGATAAATTTAATAGAAATTATCAGATTTATGTTGCTAGAAAGTCGATATTGGGTATTCTTGAACATCAAGTGATCTTTCTTAGTAAAGAAAAAAGAAAGTTTTCTTATTGAATCTCAATTGACTTGTGCTATGTTGCTGCCAATATAGACACACACAACAGAGTAGTAAAAGGAAAAACACTTCTTTTATATATCTCCAGATAAAATGTGATCCATCATCCACGAACACACTCTGTGCATCTCAGTTAAGATTGCTTCTTGCAACCATCTGGTCTAGAATAGCTCCTGGTTTTGTGCCTCTCTGGATACTCTGACACCTATTAGTGCTGCCTGGGTATTTCTTCCTTTTTTTTTTGGTGCACAATAAGAAAATGTGGCTCAGCAACAAGCAAAAACAGAGCAAAGTGCATGCACGGAAATGCATAAGAAATGAACAGAATGGACGAAAGCAATGGAAGAAAGAATGGGACCTGCAGCGTATGGAGTCTTCTCTCTTTCAGTAACAACTCCAACTAGTCTGCCAAAATCTATTTCACACTCCTCCTCATTATAAGTTTTTGTTTGTTTGTTTTTCATGTTGACAAAAGTTACGACAGAAGATTTTTCTCACTTAATTCAGTTAGGTTCAATTTCTGACATTCACGTTTGGTCAACTAACTCAGAAGTTACACTCATCTCATGCACCAGCTGCAGAACTAAGTGCAGCCCATAGAATCATAGAATATCCCGAGTTAGAAGGGACCCATAAGGATCATCAAGTCCAACTCCTGGCACCGCACAGGTCTGCCCAAAAGTTCAGACCATGTGACTAAGTGCACAGTCCAATCTCTTCTTAAATTCAGACAGGCTTGGTGCAGTGACTACGTCCCTGGGGAGCCTGTTCCAGTGTGTGACCACCCTCTCGGTGAAGAACCTCTTCCTGATGTCCACCCTAAACTTCCCCTGCCTCAGCTTAACACCGTTCCCACGGGTCCTGTCACTGGCAATAACGGAGAATAGGTCACCTGCCTCTCCACTCCCCCTCGCGAGGAAGTTGTAGACTGCGATGAGATCCCCCCTCAGCCTCCTCTTCTCCAGACTGAAAAGGCCCAGTGACCTCAGCCGATCCTCGTATGTCTTCCCCTCTAGGCTCTTCACCATCTTCGTCGCCCCCCTCTGGACACTCTCCAACAGTTTCATGTCCTTTTTGTACTGTGGTGCCCAGAACTGCACACAGTACTCGAGGTGAGGCCGCACCAGCGCAGAGTAGAGTGGGACAATCCCTTCCCTCGACCGACTAGCAATGCCGTGCTTGATGCATCCCAGGATACGGTTGGCCCACCTGGCTGCCAGGGCACACTGCCATGGTTTCATCAAAATGTTCCTTTGTTCTACCAACTTGCCTTCATCTCCAGCCACTTTCCACTAGGACTCACCACACTGGAGTACTTTGAATGCCCACTTGTGTTCCACACATAAGATCACAGAGAATACAGCATCATGGTCTACACTGAAGCATTTGCATATTAAAACACAGGCCTAAGTGTAGCTCAGGGGCTTGGTACCAGGAAAATGTTAATGGTGTCAGTTGCTCTATTTCATTTCCCCGCTCCTCTTTGCTCTTTTTATTACACTAATCTCTCTGCATTTAGAGTAAGCAACATGCTAGGTTGTTAAAGTCATTGTGATAATGAAAGTAATAGTCTGACTGTATATTAAATAACATAACTAATATTTTATTAAATAGAATAGCAAAAAGTAAATAACATGTCTACCCTAGAAAGATTGCTAGTTCTGACCAGTATAGCTTATTTTGAGAATATGATAACATTGCAAATGAGACAAGAATATGTGCACAGAGAATGTGTTGCTAGCATGTAATAACAGTAAGAAGTTTACACACAATCTTTTACCAAGGATTTAGGGAGATATGCTGGTAGCATCTGAGGAAAGAACTAAACAACTCCTTTAGAAAAAGAAAAAAAAAAACACAAAACCAAACCAAACTGAAACCAAACCAATCAACCAAAAAAGCCACAGGCTGATATAGCCAAAAGCTTTATTGTCAACAATATGCACCAGCCTATAAATGGATCTCAAAGGAAACAATGGAAGTATTTAATCCATTCTGAAGACTCTGCAAGTCACCAAAAGTGGTTTGCAATATGGAACTCTAATGGCCTAGCAGGAATATGGAGCAGATGAACTAAATCCATTTCCAACGTCTTAAATCAAGGCACTAGAAAGTTGAATTTCTAGTTTATTACATGAAGATGTTATCACTTGTTAGCTCAAGTGTTTAAGCTTTTATTTATTTTAGTTCAGAAAAGTTAAATTTTGTAGTCCATCAATCCAACCATCTCAGAGTTGTTGCTGAAGACAGAGGACCTCAGAAGGCAAGGGAAAAAATTAAAAACAAATTAATGTGGGAAGATGAGATAAATCAAGTAGTGAAGGCAAGAGTAAATTATCATAAGATCTTTTATCAAAAAAATGAATATTTTTTTCTACTTCAAGAGGAACCCATTAGTTTTATTCCCCCCACCCCATCCCTTAGCATGATTGTAGTTCAAGTAGATAATATAAAAATAAACTTATGAGGATTTGAAATGTGTTTAACACATTATAATCACCACAGTCCTTCAAAATTTAATTTAAAAATATGTATAAATCAGAAGAGCATAAAGAGATTGCACTTGACAATATTTAAGGGGAAAAACATATTTATAATTGTTAAGCTGCAAGCAAAAGGGAGTCAGAAAATAAATGGGCTGGATATGGCATTCACTGACAGTGACTGCTTTCATTGACTTTAAATGAAGTTTTGGAGAGTACCCTATAGAGTAATTCCAGGTTTTTTGAAAGACATGATGTAGGAGGTCCAGTGTGATTTAATGCAATTCAGGCAGAGAGATTCCTTAAATATCCATACCTCCATTCTGTATGAAACTGAACTCTCCAGTCCTGATTAAAAAGGAAAGCAAAATTAAAAGCAAACAGCATATACTCAACTTTAAGGCTTTTATCTCACTGGCATCCATCACATACTTGAAGTTAAGCAAACACATAAGTTGCTTTCTAGACTTGCCAAAGTGAAGCCATGGGACTTGGCACCTCACTGACAGGTAGCATGTAATACATGAATCATTTTGCAGTGGCTTATACCTCATGTATACTTCTTCATTTTGGTTATTCATTGCAGCACTATCCTGTGCTCATCCCTCCCCTTCTTCCTCTCCTGAAGTAATTCCTGGAAGAGAAGCCAAGAAAAAGTTCCTTAGGATAAGGCTGTGCCATGCTAAAAGGAACTTTCAAGGAATCACAATTCCTGAAAGCAATTATCTGCATATGTGTGAAGATACACAACCAAAGCCCACCACAACAAAGGCAGACTCCCTGAGTTGACTGCGGTAGTTATCCAATGCTACATGCTAACAGGCACAACGCTATCAGCGACTTCTGTGCAAAAAACTTCCTGAGGGAGCTTGCAATAAAATAACTAGGTAAATGCCAACGCAACAGATCAGTGGTATCAATCACAAAACTACTAAGAATGGTGAAGCCAAAGTTATCAGAAAGATATAGTAATTTACCAGTCATTATCAGCTCTTATGAGATGATCACTAGTTGACTGATATATAACTCAGGATACAGAGTTAAACCCAAATTCCATTTCATAATTCATATGCAGTTTTGTGAGGACGGCAGGATTTTATCACTAATTTAAAATACTGAAACACTTTTGCAAATTTAGTATAGTCTTGAATCCTGTCTTCTTCTGTAATTCTGGTCTTAAGTTACCAGAGTTATGGTAATTACTACATCTCTATATTACAAAGACAAAGGCCCAGTCTTAAGGATGAAAGACAATAATTCCCACTGACCTAGAATTTATGATCCCAGAACTTCCCTGATGGACTACATTCACTTGCTTAAGGGAAGCCAGTTCAATGAAGAACTCATAAGAAAGAAAGCACTGAACAAACAAATGGCTTTGAAACTACTTAAACTAGAGCATTCGAGCTTACACAGAATCAATGGCTGCTTTAGCAGGTTGTCAGGACAATGGTTTCACTTAATATTTAAGTAGATATACCTGATGTGAAAGAAATATACATCCATGTCATGTTTGTCTGTATGAATATTTTCCTTAATGAGAAAGGAATATACAAGGAATATACAAAAAGGCTCGTTAGACAAATCAGCCTTTTTACCATGTTCCTGAAAAAAAAAAATAAAAAATGGCCTTTGTAAATGGCCTGATTTATCACACAGTCAGAATGATTATTTTATTGATTTATGTTGCAGGAATGTGCAAGAATTTCAGAAGTAAACCAGAGCTACTTTTGTTTAGGCATGTTTGTGCATTTCTTGACCCTAAAATGATTAAATTAATAAATATCAATGTGATGATGTTATATTCCAATATAAAATTTAGAGATTTATTTTTGTGTGCACAAAGATGTCATACATACATTTAGAAACAAACACTCACACATTTTCATGGAGAACACCCCATTTAGGATTATGTCAGAATTATGACACAACCTGACTGTTCAACCAAACTAATACCACAAAAGGACTGCATGCAGCACCACCACCTGCCCCTTTGATACGGCGTGGATCAGCAAGTGTTTGGGTAATTCATGCCAGCCTCATCATGGGCATTTTACACATGGGCCTGTATCACACTAACACTGAGACATCTAACTGAAAAACACTTCTTCGCCGAACACAGTTCAGATTTGACCCTTGGCAAGAGTAGTCCATCAGTTCTCTTCTGTTCTTCATCTGTTCCCAAATTAATCTTGTTATTTTAGGTCAAATGAAATGTTTCAAGTATTAGAAAACATTGTGGTTTACTTCAATAACAAGCAATAAAAACTGCTAATATAATCTGTAAACATTTGTACTTTATTGCTGTGCTGAATGACCCAATAAATTCAATTATTCACCCAGAGAGGAGACACTGAGCTCTACTTAGACAGAGAAATCCATTTTAGTTACTGCTGGATTTTTATGAAAACTGAAGGATGACTTTTCCTGGAGGACTGGAATGAGAATGACAGCTTTAATACATTTGCTTAACCCTCTTAAAACTTTTTCAAGATAAAGTTTTTAAGCTTTAGCGGAAGTTAAACTGTATTTATAAATAATTTTTGCTTTCTGTTGTATTGACTGAATGCATAAACAGGGATTACTCTGTAAGCAACAAATATATTTAAAGTCAGTATTTCCTACCTATTATGTTGTAATCTACCCAGCAAGGTCAGAACCTGACACCGTGCTGGGGAGGTTTGTGTCTCAATTCCTTACAATAACAACAAGCGTGAGTTACTGGACTGCTGTTGTTCAGCCAATGTGCCTCTATAAAAATCACATTAACGAGACTACTGTAACCACCACAGTATTGACCTCCATATGAGGTTTTCCAATGAAAAAGAATACTAATGTTTCCTCCCTAAGCTCTTCCTCAGTCCTGATCTTACTACCTGGCACAGGGCTCCAGCCATTGACACGGGCTTTGGGTTAACGTCACCTCCAGGACAACCCTCATCCTGCAGCCACCTGATGCCTGGGGGATTCACGCTGCCCTGGGCCAGGTATGGGGAGCACCTGGAGGTCTCACCTGCTCCAGCTATATGCTTTTGTTCATCTCTGGATCTAAGAGTAGCCGTGCGTGGCTAGCCAAGCAGGAGCCGACGGGCTCTGAAACTCCATCTGGGGAGCTGCTGCGAAGCTGCAAAAAAGGGCTGATGTGGTGAGCACTACAGCACAACCATTTACAGACACCACTTCCTATCTTTGATGTACCTTTAACATAGGACATAGCACCCTCCCTGATTAATCCCTTTGCTAGAGCATGCAACATTTAGAGTGCAATGGTAAAATGTAGCAGAACTTACACATAACAAAATATTTGGAGGGCATCAAGGGCTGTATTCAGCCCATTTAACATGCACATAGGCTCTTCCTGAGTGCAACTAAGTAAGGAAGAAATTAGTAAGAATAGAGCAGTGCAAGATCTGGAAGCAGTGAATCCTTGTAGCACCAGAGTACTGTAAGGTATATCCTGAAATATAACCTCTAAGGGACAGATCCCTCTCTATAAAATGTGACTATATCACTCTTATTTTTCCTGTGCTTTTTTCTTTGGGGACACAAATCATCCCTCACTATCCCTTATGTGACCATTAGGTTTGTGGCACAAGGAAACACCAATATCAGCCAGGACTGAACCAATTTCTGATGCTGAGTTTAGGATTGTACAAATAAGATTGGCACCCTCAGGGGCATTGGGGTTGGTGGGGAAGAAGTTAATTATTTCACTATGTGCTTCTAGACTTAAAACAAACCCCACAAAATTCGTTAACTTTTAAAAATCTTCTGGCACACGAAGACACATTAGTCTCAGTTAAAAAAATCCTCTGAAACAAAACTACTACTGTCATCCAAATGTTCTGGTGGTAACGGTTTTGTGCACTGAAATGTTATGTATACTGCTTCAATTTCTAAGTCTGTATTTCAGATGAAAAAGTGCAAAAAATGTTTATAAAATTAGATGTTAAAGATTTTGCTACTCACTGCGGTTTCTGTTACATTAGACAAGAACAATATTTGCCTTAGCAGGCAGAAGAACAATGTCTGAAGGCTGCTATTATGCCAGAATGGCTACATTCAAATAACTGTAAAAATAACTGCAGATTCACAAATCAGCTCTGCGTTTTGCAGAGTTACATAAAAATCAGGGCTTAAGCCAAGGAATATGTCACAATAGTGAAGTCTTGCAAATTTAGAAACAATAGTATTGGCCTATTAAGCTACATTTATGTTAGCAAATATTTTAGGAAGGGAAGATCAAAGTGGCTGATGTGTCACATAGCTGTTACTTACGGCTCTGGCAGTGTACTGTGGGCCAGATGTAGTCTCCTCTCCAGTGCTGATGCCTTAACTCCACAGGTAACTTGAAGCTTCCTGATAGGGACACATATCAGATGCAAGTGGGAAGTTCTTGCAGGGGGTGGAGACCATGCAGGGGAATATTAGGGTCTAAACAAGTTACATACCAATAGGCGTTGTGAGTACCTTGGGAGAAAAAAATGCTGTTTGTTTCCATCTCCAAGGAATATACCTTGTTTGTCCCCAAACTTCTCTGGGAACAGAGTTAGCATACAGTAATTGGAGTCCCTCAGGAGACTTGCTTCAAAATTGTGTATTACTCCTCTGATCCAAATCGTGGTTGTAGACACAGCCTTACAAACAGATACCAAACCATTTGCAGCATATTTATCTTTCTGAACTGCACTATCACTTTTTTGTTTGTTTGTTTTGTTTTGTTATCACTTTTCAGGTCTTTCAGGATGTATTTCTAGAAAGATATCATGCAGTATTAATACAAATCACTCGGTTAATTAAGCAGTATCACATGTGGAAATATCGTGCAGCAGTGGGCTGCTTTTGCTAATGATGTGACTTAGAGATGCGTAAAAATACAGATGTGGGTACAGAATACTGTAGAATGAGTGGTTAAAGAATAAAGCCCAACTCTTCAAGTTTCTGTGACCAAGAGATACATAAACAGAAGATTTAAAAGCAAGAGGAACAGCATCACTGCAGATACTTACCGGATTTATCTGGCTACTTACTCTGTCCACCACACCCTGCTCTACACAGATCTACCACATGCAGTCCATCCCCAACCAAGCCTGGCCTTCCCTATGTGCAGGATTATCACATAGATAGGTAGCGTTTTCTGCCAGCAGTGGTCACTGTGGAAGACAGAACAAGCACCTGATTGATTCTAGTAAGAACTGGAACAGAGCAAACAGTAAATTTTCTGTCTTTGAGGTTTCACGCTCTTGCTTGCCTTGGCCATTCTGATGTTTGAGTTCTTGCCATTGCACTTGTAATCCCTTGAGTATATGGAGCATCCCTTAAGCACACAGAGCATCTGGGTACTGATATGGATATGACTGACCCCCTTGGAAGAGATGGGAAGAGGACGTATTTGATTGTATCAATCCAGCAGGTTGCAGCAGGATTCCCATCAAACCTGACTTCTACTAGGCTTCAAAGCAACCTCAGCAGGTGATGCATCTTCACAGACCCTTCACACCTTCATACTTTGCTTTGCCCCCCCCGTGTCCCACTACAAAAAGCTGTGCCTGGTGAGCTGTGGTGTGAGGTTCTCTCACCTCCTGAGCAACTCATCCGCCACACACCAACTTTTCAGAGCAGAGACGTATGGGACACAAAGGAATCAGATTCCTCTAAATATATGCAAGGACGTGCTCAGACCTAAGTTTTTTTGTCATGGGGAAAATTCCCTACCAGCAACATGCAAGCATTGCTCAGCAGATGACACAGAGGAATAAATTTAATAAGTTGAAGATGGTTCATTTGCACATCTCTGATTGCAGCTTACATCTGCAGTGTTATAATAACTGCTGTGAGAGCACTAGCAGAAACATTACTACAAATCCCTTCAGCTCAGACAGCCCCTAAAAGAGGCTACCAAACCAGGGCCACAGAATCCATAGGATCTGGGGAAGTTCAGAGCTGGGCCCCTTGTGATGTTTAAGGATGTTTTAAAACACAGGCCAGCATACTTGTCCCTGCTGTAATCATCTCTCTGCCTCCGAGCACCAGAGAGATTTGGCCTTGGCAGAACTTTTGATGGGCAAAAGCCTTGCAAGTACCCCTATCAACATACCCAACTTGCTGGGTGGTAAGAATCAGAGAAATAGGCAGGGATAAGGACAAAGGGCTGCTCAGAATACAGCTAAAGGCATGCAGGACTAAGCAAGGCACAGTCCTGCAGGGTGGCAGGACTCTGTAGGGAATGTAAGCCCACTAGACACCTGCATAAGTCACCCAAAATAAACAGGGAGATTCACAAGCTCTGTTCAGAAAAAAACAAATGCAGACAAGACAGGCTGAGTGCTATGTCTAGCATCAAAGCACGTCTTGGCTTGAAACCCATCAAGACTGTTAATACTAAAGGTCAGTGTATTTAATTATTCATAGCAACGTCTACCGATGAGTTACCTCCAATGAAACATCAGCCACGATCCTTCATGTTTAAACATCCTTGTGCAGTGTTTTACATAACATGCTGTGTATCACCACTCAAGTTTAAATTCGACTATTACAATCAAGCAGTGTAATAAGTACACACTGCTAGGCAAGAATTTCCTGAAGAGAGCTTCTGTAACAGTAGCAGATGTATAACTTGGGGATATTTGCTCCTTTCATGTTTTATACCAGAACTAACATGAAGATTTCTGAAAATGAGTAACCCTGCTTGTGCAGGGATGGAAAATTAGGACTCTCCTCTCTCCATTCCATCAGTATTTAAATCCAACAGAGAACTGGATAATTAGATACATATATATTTTTAATTTTATTTTTGTTGATATGAGAATAGCTTTCCCTAGTTAATTTCTAGCTATATGTCAATATGGTTTTATGTTCCCTTTAATGTGTGCGTGTGTGCTTGGTGATAGCATTTCTAGGCATGCAGGCATGCATTAACCACCAGTGATACCTTGTGGTTACTCCATCCACAGGAAAAGTAGAAAAAGAAAAAAAGAAGGAAAAAACCTAAAATTGCACTAAATATTTCATTTTTTTATTATTATTACTTCCAACCAGCTATCACCAGTTGAGCAAACCATGCTCGATTTCTTTTAAAATACTTAATCATATTACTGAAATATTCCTTCTTTTAAAAAAAAAAAAAACAGGTCATTGCTATGAAGGACTTGTAGCTGCTTTCTGTATAATAGCGGTATGTTACACAGCAGGACTAGAAAACACACATACAAATTGGACACCACACAGTCACCCCCTGACAAGTTGCAAGAAGGCTGAGACACCAATTGTAAAAAGCCCATTTTCCAGCTAGGGTTACATTTTTGGCCATCTTTACACCATAAAAAAGTTTCCTGCCAAAATGATTCCTGCCAAATCATCAGGTGGCATCACCAACATTTGTGCAAGGATCGCCGCTGGGACACCCTGACCCACGTGGGAAAGAAGACGCTGAAGCCAGCAGCCCGGCCAGTCACTGCCTGCCTTCCCCCCCCTGCAGGTGCCACGCAGGCGTCATGCTGCTAATTGCTGAGGACTAAAGTGCAGAAGCCAAAGAAGGCCTACAGAAAACTAGCTCCTGTAGCCCAATGACTTTATACACTCATTAAAAAAGTTCCTTATCTTCAGAAGAAAGGTACACGGATTCACTCATGCAATGAACCTCCTGAAGGCCTAAGCCTCCTCTGCACAGCTGCTTACACTAATGATGTTGGAGCTGTTACTGTCTAGGCTTTGCAAACGTGCTTTGCTTAGTATTTATATTTTTATAGAATTTTTCTGTGAAGTTTTTGGTGTTGTTGTTGGTGGTGTTTTCTGTTTTGTTTTGTCTTCCTATTATCCATCTATGAAGATGCTCACTTCTCAAAACCAAACATTTTTCATGAAAACAAACCCCTCCTTATTTTTTTTTTTTTTAACCCCCTTACTCACAGAGATATGTTTGTGAGCACGGAATTTCTAATTCAGAGTAAGTCTCCCTAGAGTAAGAGTAGTCCGGGACCAAGGGAACTTAACAGTAACAAAGTAAATTGAATTAAGAATTACAAAGACCGTCCAGAATGTCCTAAGTGAGTGCCACACTAACAGATCTATTAGATTTGCCTCCACATTTTTTTTGTGTGTGTTTGTTTTTTAAACCTCTCTCATTCTCTCTGGAGATCTCCCACTCCAAATGAGGACATAGTTGAATCTTGGAATACTTTTTTTTGCCTTGGGAAAATTGTTTTCTGATCAGAAATCTGTTATCTATGTCATACAGCCCTTCTGCTCCATTTCATAAACTGAGCAACACTAGTTCCTTCAGACAAACAATTATTGGTAGAAAAATACATTTTAGTTTGTGGACACAATGTGTTTACATAATTGGCTTTCTCATGCTAGTCTAAAGACATGCTTTTTTTTTTTTTTTCTTTTTTCTTCCAGACAGGGTTCGCTTTTGTCTGACAAAAACATGTCACAGTCAGAGATTTAAAATGATTAGTGGAACTGCAAAGGCAGGAATTGAACACCACTACCAGACATCTCAAGGCTCCCCTCTTATCTGTACTCTAGAAAACCCCCAGCTATAGATAACCCCAACTTATTATGGAACACTGAAAACTGTGATTGCCTCAAAAATTCATAGCTAGTATTAACACAGGCTACAGAATACAGAAAGACTCAAAAAAAAAAAAAAGTTGTGTTTGGTCCAATACTACTGCAATGAAACACAGCAACAGCAGCAGCAATGGAAGCACTGGTCAATACATGAAAGGCACTTTCTACAAAAGCAGTGGTTAGAATTTCATATGTTCTACAGAGCAGGTTTTCATTTCAATTAATTTTCCATATCTTTACTGTACCAGAGGGTAGTCATTTGATAGATTTGTGTTTAATACAGAATACCTTTATGAAGGAATTTATATTTAAAATTAAAAAAAAAAAAAAGAATAATTTTCTACTTGAAAAAAAAGAAGTAATTTACTATTTTTATATTTTTCTACAGGAATAATTGTTTGTCAGCATGTTGAGACTTACACAAAAGAATTGGTCCAAGGGTTTTTACCATGAAACAGGCTGGGTACATAATTTTGTCTGATCATTCACAAAGGTGATACTTTAACAGCAGGATAATTAGCGTACTCCAGTTATCTTGCTCTAGAACCCACGCTGACACAGGGTACACTCAGTATTTTCTGAAAGGCAACTAAGGTTGGGATTTACCCCCTTGATTTTCTTTGAAATGACTTCAAGCAACTTCACCTACTTTCATCTTGCCAGCCCTGAGGTGGGCAGCTAACTCAGTTTTTGGTGAATGTGATGAGTTGATCCCAGCCCACAGCCAAACAACAACAGAAACTACTCGCTCATTTGTTTTCTCCCCATCCCAGAGGACAGGGAAGGTGAGAAACCTTGTGGATTGAGACAATGACAGCTTAACAGGGAAATAAAAGCTGTGTGTGCAAGCAAAGCAGGAAAAGGAATTCATTCACAGTTTGACATCAGCAGGCAACGTCCAGCCACTTCCTGGTAAGCAGGGCCTCAGCATGTTAAAAGTTGCTAGCTGCTTGGGAGGACAAATGAAGGTATGACGGTAACCCCTTCCTCCTCCTTTCCCTGATATATATATATATATCATGTATATATATATACCTCCTTTCATGTATATATATATATATATTTTTTTTTTTTGGTTAAACACAACATCATATGGTGTGGCAATCCCTTTTGTCAGTTTGGGTCAGCTGTCCTGGCCATGTCTCCCTCCCAAGCTCTAGCCCACATGCTGGGGTGCATGAGGGCAGAGAAGAAAACAAAGCCTTGACACTGTGCAAGCACTGCTCAGCAGCAGCCAAAACACTGATACGTTATCAACACCATTTTAGCCACATGGTACCATATGGCAGCTATGAAGAAAGTGAACGCCATCCCAACCAAACCCTGAACAGCAGGACAGCTAGCTTAGAGCAGGTCAGCTAGCTTCACATTCCCGATCCCTTCTCTCCAGTAAAGAGAACAGAAAATATAACAGTGTTTTTTCATTTGCTACAAAACACTCAAGTAGATTACTGGAAAGTGGTAGAACAAAAAATAACTATGGAGAAAACAATATAACATTACAGCATTTGCAGCTTAGTTCCTTCAGTGTTTGCAGACATAATTATTTTTCCTAAATGCGCTGTATCTATTTTTTTCATAAACATCATACTTACACTGAGCAGACTGAATATTCAACACAATAAATTTACATCATCCTATCATAGACCTTCCTTGCTGTATACATTTAAACTCTGATTTGTGAAGTATAGTCAGAAAAAGACAAGCAAGCTTAGAGGGAGTTCCCTACCAGTTTTTAACAACACTGAAAATTATCTTAGAGTCAAATGGCATGAGTGATTAGTGCTGCATCAATTTTAATTCTCTCCTAATATTTTGAGAAATGATCATCCTTAACTTTAGATGACAGTTTTCAGAAAAAGATCAATTAAACTGTTAGACCTTTTCCAGGGTTCAGAGTAGCTTTGTAAATATGCAAAAATACCAGCTAAGCTGAGACCTATTACTTCAATGCCTACACGTTCTTACATTTTCTCTTAATTCATTTTAGGCTTTAATTTACCATGAACATCCAAGAATTATTTATATTTACAGGGTACATATTGTATTCAGAGGCATGAAAAATATAATTTGTCTCATCTAATGAGTCATAATTAACTTTTGTTTTTACCTTTCCATAAGTGGAATATTTTTAACACATTCAACTGGAGTTATTTTTATCCTGGGATTTATATAATTCTTTTCAGTAAGAGTAGTCATATGTCAGCCTATCATTATTACTGCAACTTTTCAGATGAAGTAGAATGAGAAAGTCTGCATAAAGGAGACACTGCATAAAGAAAAAATATTTCTCTCTCTAAACCAAGGGTAAAGAAGACCAAAAGAGTTTTTGTTTTGCTTTGGTTTGTTTTTTAAATGCTAGTAAAACTTTCAGAAAGATGCAGTTTCTCTCCTCCATAATTTTAATACAACTCAAAATGATCTGGAAATCAACAGAGAGTTTAAAAATATGCTTTGGCATAAGAGACAGCTCTCCATTAGAGCAAGTAACCCCAACCTTCCTTTCAAAACACTCGTGCTATATGCTATGAGGTCTGAAACTGCATTCATGCACAGAGATTTCCTTGGCTGAAAACTTTCTGTTAATTTTAAGGAAGTCACTTCTAGGCTGGCTTTTATGAAATTCAAATCCTAACTAAGGGATGAAATATGAAAATACATAAAATACTGCTTCAACTCTGTAGCAGATTCACCTAGAATGACTACAGTTTGGAAATATTAGTCAGTGAGGAAACTTAAATTCTCTATACTTAAATTCCTCACAAGCAAATTATGGAGCAGGAAGAAGATCTGATCATAGACCTCTATGTATCCAGAACAGAATAGTTTAATAATTTAAGTTAAAGGAAACGGTTTCTGTTGTTCATTCAGATAATTCTCACTCTTTGCTATGTAACTAATGAAGTCATTTCTATGCATGAGAACAAAGACCTTTAAATAAATAGGAAGTTATTTGTTTATCCATTGATGTGCAGTTAAGAACCTGGAGTCATGAAAAAATGGGGCAACTAAAACTTATTCAGCTGCTTACAACATCTTAATTTAAAAGCAGAATTGTGACTGACAAATTGATACAGAAAATATCACCTTACATTATGTCTAAGTACCATGCAACAATTTACCTAGCCTGGTATTTTACTGTTCATACAGTTGGCCTCTGTTTGTCAGAGGATTAGCTACACCACATTCCTGTCTTTCAGAGCACATGGTTAGCAAACTCTTTACTAAATTGAATATAATGAGCAAGACAAATTCCATAGGAGAAAAGCAAATAGAAAGGTCATACAGTTCCATTGAAGTGTGTTTTTCAGAAGTACTCATCAAGCTGAAACAACTGCTTCATTTTTCATCTTCAGAATAAACCTCAGGACAATAAGGCTTGAGTTGTGGGACGAGAAGGAAACAGCAAGGGAATCAAAACTTGCTACCCTTGGAATACACCAGTCTAGTGGATACCTGCCTGTCACTGTACGAATCACCTAGGCTGGAGACGAACATGAATTCGAACATGAATTATTCAGTACAAGGAAGCATTCAGCATGCACACTGCAAAATAGAGGTAGGGTCCTGGAACATCAGTCTGAGTCTTTAGATAAACTGGCAGATGAGGAAGAACTTCTCGAGTACATATTAACTGCTAGAGAGACCATGGAACAACTTCTGAGGCCAAAAAGCACCAGCACTCTTTCAAGATGATACGGAAGTAGGAAGGCTGTCTTTAAAGGAGTACAGATCCTTATCAGCCCTTTGCCATAAAAGAGGTTATCTTTAAAGGTTTTTCCATGATGTAAATAAAAATCTCTGTGCAGTCTTGTGCTCACGGATGACTCACCATGGGCCACTTCATTTAATTCTGTGACAAACTAAAAATTTGTCTACAGAGTTCTGATGATCTCCTGATGAAACTGAACAGGTAACAAGCCTATGGGGCCTGATGGCATGCATCCCAGGGTCCTGAGGGAACCAGCTCATGTAGCTGCCAAGCCTCTCTGCATCACATTTAAGAAGTCATGGCACTCAGGTGCAGTCCCCGGTGACTGGAAAAAGGGAAACATCTCTCCCATTTCTAAAAGGGGTAGAAAGGAAGAAGAAAAGGTGGAAAGACTACAGACTGATTAGCCTCACCTCTGTGGCCTGGGAAGATCATGCAATGAATCCTCCTGGAAGCAACGTTAAGGCACATGCATGACAAGAAGGTGATCTGACACAGCCAGCACAGCTTCATCAAGGGCAAATTGTGCCTGACCAATCTGGTGGCCTTCTGTGATGGAGTGACTGCATCAGTTGACTAGGGAAGACCGACAGATATGATCTACGTGGAATTCTCTTAGGACTTCGATGCAGTGCCGCACAACATCCTTCTCTCTAAATTAGAGAGAGATGGATTTGAAGGGTGGATAAGGAATTGGCTGAATGGCTGCAGCCAGAGTTGCAGTCAACAGCTCTATGTCCAGGCTCTATGTCCACTCAGGGGGTCCATCTTGGGACTAGTGTTATTTAATACCTTTATCGATGACATAGACAGTGGGATTGAGTGCACCCTCAGCAAGTTTGCAGATGACACCACACTGAGTGGTGCAGCTGATACCAAAGAAGGAAGGGATGCCATCCAGAGGGACCTGGACAAGCTTGAGACTTGGGCTTACATGATCCTAATGAGGTTCAAAAGTCAAAGTGCAAGGTGCTGCACCTGGATCAGGGCAATCCCAGACATGAGCACAGACTGGGAGAGAAATTCATCGACAGCAGCCCTGCAGAGAAAGACTTGGGGGTTCTGGTGGGCAAAAAGCTCAACATGAGCCAGCAGTGCACGTTTACAGCCCAGGCGGCCAACTGTGTCCTGGGCTGCATCAACAGAGGCATAGCCAGCAGGTCGAGGCGGGTATTGTGCCCCACTGCCCTTATGAGGCCCCACTGGGAGTGGGGCATGCAGCAGCAGGCCCAGAGGAGGGCCACAAAGATGATCAGAGGGCCAGAGCACTTCTCCCAACTGATAGGATAGCTCTCTAGCATGAGAGAAGGCTCCGGGGAGACCTCATTGAAGCCTTTAAGTATTTAAAGAGGGCTTATTAAAAAGATGGAGAGTGACTTTTTACATAGGCAGATAACTAGAAGATGAGAGATTTAGATTAGATGTTAGGAGGAAATTCTTCACTCAGAGGCTCTGGAACAGGTTGCCCAGAGCTGTGGATGCCCCATCCCTGGAGGTGTTCAAGGCCTGGCTGGATGAGTCCCTGTGCAACCTGATCTAGTAGGAGGCAGCCCCGCCCATGGCAGGGTGGTTAGAACTAGGTGATCTTTAAGGTCCCTTCTGACCCAAGCCATTCTATTATTCCATGATTAGAGATGCACCCTCAAGGAAAAATATGCCAACACCTTAATACAGGCAGAACACCACCATTAGAACGTAGACATGGACTCCAAAAAAAACCCTAATTATTATGCTTCCTATATTTACATGCTCATCTTGCAAATCTTGTAGTTTGCATTTATTAGTCTATCATTACATGACTGATGTATTCATGACAGATAATCCACCAGTCTCTCTAGAATGTTTCTGACAAAGACAACTTACTTATTTCAAGTTGGGCAGATCTAATGGGTCATATCTAATATACTGTCCGGTATTAAGGCTACTACACAATCTTTTACAGTAGAAGCAATCAAAATCACAAATGTCTTGGTTTTATAGTCCTCAGTTTATTTGCATGTAATTTTACATAGTTTATACTTCACATCACGCATTTATTCCTTCTCTTGACAAAAGGTGTGACAAGGGTTCTTGCCTTGCATTACTTTTTGAAACCTGGAACTTGTGTCAACAACAACAAAAAAAAAGAGACCTATAAAACATTAGATCAATATAACGTAAATATAGCATATATATTAAAAGTTGCTTGTTGTTTCACTACAAGGAAAACAATTTGGAAAAAAAAAGATTATCAGTTCCAGTTGCTAAAATACTTCAGTGTATTTTCTTGTGAAGTCTCAGTGTATGGGAATGCTTTTATTAGCCCACTACCAAGCAACGATTAAACTGGTACAGTGGAAAATGAAGCACAATAGTAGACAGTATTATAGTTCTCTTCTGCAATACAGAATTCTGTGTCACAAAGAATATAACAAATGGGATGTTCATAAAGTTCTTTCAGTGTGAACCTTATGAAAAGACTGTTTCCCATCATGTTGTAATATTCCATCATCTCTCTTATTTTGCCTAAGAAGTAAGCCACATCAAAGTACAAGTAAGCATTCCAAGAACTATGAAGAGATTTTCAATGATGTGTAAATTACTGAAAAGTTATTCCAATGTAGAAAACTGGGTAAAAAAAATAAAACAACACCACTTGGAAATGGTCATGGACATCTTCCTCTTTGGCTACTTGAAAAGTTATAAAAAAAGACATTCATTTCATAACCAATTCTAGCGTACCTTTAAAAAAGTGAAGAAAAAATAAGGTATGTCTCATTAATTTGATATGAATTTTCCAGAGTACTCTGCAATATATTTTCAAATATAAAGAATCTTACTCTTTACAAAAACAAGTTCTAGCTTATTAAAGAACTCACTTGAATAATCTTAGCAGCACTCCAACAATTAACTACCTTGATTTTACTGAAAAAAATTGATCACTATATTTTGAGACTGCTTCTTCTCAAACCATAAGCAATGTTTCAGAAGTTATAAAAGTGCAAGAACCACCTCATGTTCCAAACTGAAAGCATGTGCTAGAAATAATGAAATCAGTATTACAAGGTCCTGATATCACTGAAATTAAAGCAATAGGAATAATTATATTTTAAGAACATTTTCCAGTGCAGTATCATTCCAGTAAAAACATAACACACTTCTTACTGGAGATTTTAGCAGTCTAAATAAAATAATTATCATTTTTCAGCTGCAGCAAGTGAGGTGCACAGACTAAGTGATTTGAGCAAGTAAGCAATGCAATGGTCTCAGCAGGTCAGCGGTCAATTGTCTTCCCCATTTGGATGTTTAGCATTTTTGTGCTGTTTTAATAAAATAAAAAATGGCAGAGTACAATACTCTAAGGACCTTCTCATCCATTTGGATAAACACTTTAAATTCCATGTTGGACCTCACTGAAGAGGAGCCTCAAACTAGGTCCCACAAACCGTTAAGGCTGCCTTTCAGCCAAAAACTGCTGTTCTATTTAAGCAAGCTACTATGAAGCATTGAACATTTGAATGAACATTTGAATTCACTATCAAAAAAAGATTTTTGCAAGACATTATAAACATTGGAGCAGGATTGCTCTTGTTAAGATGTTATTCCTGATAAAACTCTGTAAACAGTAATTTAATTGGCAATACCTGCTGCTTTGCAATATTTTAAAGACTAAATTTTTAATACCAGAACTACGTTTTTCTTTCTTTCATAAAGGTTTCCAAAACAGGTTCTAGTGAGCCCAGAGCTCTGCAATTACATGTGAATATTAATCTTGCATTTTAAACAGATAATATTACTATATTCAGTTTCAGAAAGATTCCTCAGAACTAGTTTTGTTATACTTCATACTAGTACAGCGTATCAGCACTTCCTCTATCACTTGCTTCTTCGGTGATAATTAGAGATCTTCATTTTGCATTATCCGTATTCTGAAGCACAATAGCCACTCTGCTTGGAATGTACACCTAGTAAAAAGATGACAAGAACAAGAAGAGCTGAGAAAACCACAAACCTCACAGGATTCAATTTCTACAAAAGCGTATGTGAAAACACACATGAAATACTTTACCCCTTCATAATTTCTCATTTTTGCAGTGCAGTAGGTCATACTATCACATTTTAAATGTGCTTAACTGCTTACTCCCCAGCACTTGAGTCATACAAGACAATCTAAAAGTTTAAAAGACATTTTAATTGCAATCTCCCTCCTCTTTTCTCTTTTTTTATAAATCTTACTTTGATAGATTTAAAGAGGCTACCAGTAGAGGGCCTCATATGACTTCCAATATCCAATTTAAAAAACTTGAGAACATCTAAGTCAATAGACCATATAATGATAAATGAGGAAGTTTTACAACAGCATTTGAACACCCTTCTGCTGTGAAGTAAAGTTGCCCCAAGGTCCATCATATCATTTCATACAGGTAAATACCAGCAATATGACAAAACAATGTATTCTCAGTCTTGGCATCTGTGGAGTTTCAATGTCTGAGCAATAAAACTTGTTCTAAAAACTAGATACAGATTCAAATTAATCATTACACTATTGCATTTTGCTTTACCGTCTTTTACCTTATTACCATGAAAAAGATACGCATATAATCAAAAGACTTCTCATAGATCACAAAAAGCTCATGGCAATATATTTTACATGACATTTCTTCCAAGCAAAGTAGAGTCACAATCTGAAAATGAGACTGATATGTACTACCTACCAATTACCTTGATATATGGTGCTCCATCAATTGTCAAACACATGAATGTGTTTGCTGAACAAGTCAATAAAAATGCAATTATAAAACATAACACAACATTGAAGATTATCAGCTTCATTCTGACAACATCCTCCTTTAGACTACCCTCCATCCCTGTGGAACGTCTAAGACTGTGCAATTTCAACTATTTTATCAGCAAACTAGTGCCTGATGGCATAAAAGGTTGTCACAGTTTTCAAAACAGAATAAAGCAATAAAGCAATGAGCTTTAGGAAAAGGAGGAAAAGGAAAAGAACAGCTGATCTTCATTGAACCAGACAGAACCATGTCCAATGCTTCTTGAAAGGCAGCAAACATAATGATTTCCCCTAAGGTTTCAGTGATAAATAGCTCCTACAAATATGTGCAGTGAACGAAATACTTAACAAAGTCAACTAGTTCAGAACATATAGATAAAGGAGAGATTTTTTGAATTCTGTATTGAGAAATTCAGTGCTCTGGGTTTATATGATGACATGAAAATGGAAAGAAAAATTATTCTTATTCGCTCCTAAGAAAGAACGTGTAAAAAGCTACTTCAGTTAAGGCAACAAATATTAACATCAATACAGGATACAGCAATTCTCAATCATATTCTGGTCAATAATATATCAGATCTTAGGAGGAATAAATAATCTCCATTCCTTTAAAGTCAACTTATACCAGCTGAGAATCTGAGAACAGCATGGAATCATCCCACCAGTTCACTGTTGGTCAGAATTTTAGAACTGGTTTTAGGCACAATTTCAGAGTTTGTGTAAAATATACTTAGATTGATAAGAGGTGTGTTTACGGTTTGTCACAAAGTGATTTAATTGCCAGCTTATTAGTCATGTGTTTTTCCTCATCTGGGCAATTAAACATGGGTTCTAGTGTTTATTGATTTGGTAGGCTTTTGCAAAATCATAGAAAAGCCAACTGTGGCATTCTTTCCTAATCTTATCAATTTATTTCATTCACCATTTTAAGCATCTCCAAAGCTTAAAAAAAACTGCAAGAAACAACTAAACAATGAGGGCATGAACAAAGAACTCTCTCCATCATAGGTTAAATATTCATTCATTCCACTAGTGTAGGAAAAATACTAAAGGAAAAAATAGATAATTCCTGTTACAAATGAAACAAGATAGTAATACTTTTTTTTTTCCTTTCTTTTTTTTAAACAATATTTCCAGAAATACCACTGTCTATGTACTCTGGCTTTACTGTTTGTTTAAACAGACAGAATACATAACATTTGGGTGAGAGACAGGAGAGAAAAAATGTGACCAGAGATTGCAAATATTGCTAATATTTCCTGAGATAAAGTGACATCTGGAAGACTATCTGCCCAGGAACCAACGTTTTCAGCCTTCTCAGCCCAGATTTCTCACCACTACTCCTTCTTCTGACACTTCAAATCCCAGCGCTTCCTCAGCCTTTCCCATTCTTTCATCACCTCAACTACCACTCTTGTGAAAACACACCCCACTTACTTCAATTTATTTTCTCCAACCTTTTCTTGATTTCCTCCTAGCCATAGATACTCTTCTTCCACCCAGCCTAAGGGCCATCATACTTGTTGCAATTACTGAACTCCTTCAGCAGCCTGGCAGTAGTGGTGTACTGAGTAGACTATGCCCTATCCGTGTATGGAAGAAAAAATAAAGGCCAACTTTTTTTGTCATCTTTAAATACTGAAAAAATGGCAACTGCATGTTTTGTTGTTGTTGTTTGTTTGTTTGTTTTTTTCATTTCTGAGCACTATGCATTTTCTTAATATTTGGTTTAAGTCTTCAAATTATTTAAGTCCAAGTTATATTAAAGAATTTTAAAGATAATTTCAACATACTGAAATGCATTAATGAAGATATCTGTTTTAACTTATTATGCTATGGACCTGTGACAAACTCCATTCCATTTAACTTTGTATTCAGCATAACCCCAGTCCTTTTTTTTAGGGCTTCTACTCAGCATGCTGATTTTCTAATCTTCACTGATACATGGCATTCCTCTGCAAAATTTTTCTTCATAAATTTGTATGAAGTTTCTGTTGGCTAAATTTATCAAGATACATCTGGATTAGACCTGTAACATTCACAACTCACACTAATTCAGTGTCATCTACACATTTGCTGTCTCATCAGTATGGTTGCTGCTGAAGACTCCAAAGAGTATCAGACCCAGCAGCAATTCCTAGGGCACTCTTCTTGATACCACTCAACAACTGGACATTCACCCTCTGAGTACTAAATTTGCAGCAGTCCAACCAGCTCTCAACCTGCAAAACAAGCTTCCTATCCAGTTTGTACTTCCTAGGTAAGAATGCTGTAGGAGACAAAGCTGAAAGTCTTACTGTGTTGATTGTATTAACCTCATGCACACAGCTCGAGTCATTTCATCACAGAAAGAAGGCAGGTTAATCAGGCATATTTGCCTTTGCTAAATCTGGATTGGCTTTCTGATAGACCCATCTCATATGCCTCACCTGTTTAGATATGGATTCCAAGAAGATGCGGTCCACGATGTCTCAAGGGACCAACCAGAAAAGCATACTGGCCTACAAAGTCTTTAGGTTTCCTTTTTGCTTTTACTACAGCTTTCCTTCAGCTGTCAGAATTTTTCCCTGACAACTATGATTTTTCACAGATGATAGCAGCCTTGCAACCACACCACTGAAATCTTTCCAGATTCCTGGGTATATCCTATTTATCTAGCCTCTTTAAGGTGTCCCTAACCTATTGCTCTGCTGCTGCTTCTTTCTTTTCAGAAGTGTACTGGCACACAAAAAGGGTCTGAGAGCAGGCTTTGCCCTCAGACTATGAGGCTTAAAAAAAAAGCATTAAATACTTCTGCTCTCTCCAGAGTACCTATCATGTTTGACTCTTCCCTTTGTCAAGGGACTTGTATTTTTTCTTAAGCTTTTCTGCTATTTGTACACTTTTTGTACATTTGCAGAACTCCCATCTTGCCATTCTTTATATCTCTAGCTAGTTTTTAGCTTCAGCCAGGCTTTGACCTCTCTGATTAGGCTCTTAGTAGTTTACAACTTGCTTTTATATTTCTTCATTACTAACCCATATTCCCTTATTTGCCAGATGCTCTATTTTGTAATTAAGTTTGTCAAGTAGCTCCTTATTTTTTATTGCTGTGTTCAGCATGTATGTTCTTGTCATTTGTAATTTTACATAGAACAGTTATCGAGGTGTTGACTTTCAATTAACAATTATGAAAATAAAAGTCACTTAAGAACTGATAACTGACTTGTCTTTAAGGTATGTTTTAGAAAAAACAGACAATTTAATGTAGAAATATTACATTACACTGGTTTATATCCTTAACTTTGATTTAGCTACCTATACAAGAATACAAAAAATAGATGAAAAGACTAAAACTACTGATTATTTCCTATTTTAGTTCAGTAAAAATAGCTTAGCAGCAACATCAACATTTTCTCTCTTACCATGTTTACTCTATTATTCTTCATTACATTGGTCAAAACAATCAAAAACTTGATCTCCTTTTCCCAGTCTTTCTTAGCCAAAGTGCATCTCTACAAGACCTGGACACTATCACAGGACTTCTGGAAACCTTTAAATTGTTAGCCTCCTTGTGCTCCAATTGCCCACTTCAAAATATCTATCTCAGGTCATGTAAAAATATATAAAAGTACCCTAATTAAAACTGTCACAGGAAACCCAGGTATTTATCAGTAAAAGACTATTATAGAAATGTCATTTTTGATGTTTTTTATACCCCGTGAAGAGGGTCTCAGAAGTTTTTTCTAGCCTTCCTTTTCCTTTCATATTCTCAGTGAATTCGCTCTTTGCTTTCTACACCAGTTGCTTGCTTATGACCTCCAGTCCTCTGTCATGTCACACAAACTCTGCTATTTTAGGAAGCCATGAAGACATAAGGCCTTTGCTAATGGACAGAGTAGAATATGGGGAAGGAAGAACATCAGATTCTTTTGGGACAGAGTTAGGGTGACTCGGCTGTGAAAAAAAAGTTTTTAACAAAGTTAATTTTCAAATGTTTAGTCCTCAAACTATTGCGAATCTTTTTCTCAGTGGAGTATTCAGCAGGAATGAAGTGCAATAGTTGTGACTGACTTCACAAGCAGAATTGCTAACAGATATGACTGAGGATAAATATTTGTAAGTAAAATATATACAAAGTGTTTTTTATTATCCCCCCTGACCTTTTCATACTTCTTGTCCATTTTAAACTGTAAGGCAATCACACTGAAATGGGACAAATTCCATATAGATCAGGGTTTCTGGCATTAATATAGTTTACATACTCCAATACATGCATGAAAACATTTATTGCTATCAACCTGCTTTCCACCTACACACATCGTGTTATGTCAAAATCATACTCCATTCATGTGGGCTATCGCACAAATAGGGAAAAAAATGGTATTGCTACTATTTGCCAGGAATGTATACAATGCTTTTCAGCCATACAAATGCTTATTTCTTATACTTTTTTTTTTTTCCCTGTAAACATCCAGACAATTTCAAGAAACAAGAGATTAGAAAAGCTATAAAGAATACAGGAATACAAAATACAGGAAGGATCTGTAGACAGCAGAACTTATAAGCATGAAGCTCACCTTATATATTTTGAGAGGACCATAATACGTAGCAATCTTGAAATATATATATATATATATACATATACACATACACATCCACAAGCAACAAGTTCTACAAAGGACAATTTCTACTTTCAGATCCATCAGACTACAGACTACATTCAGTACCAGGTGCAAGCACAACTGAAATTGGCTGGAAGTGCAATGAACTACCCTTCATCCTACTTTGAGGGTTGGAAAACATCAAGTCCTAAAAATCATTTCAAGGTCATTTTGCAACAGATGGGAGAATTACTGGAACTCAGAGCTAGATCAGGCACTGCAGAAAAAATATTTGATAGTGCATATTGCAGCTGGTGGATGCAGAAGGCAATGTCACAAGAGCCTGTGCCAACATTTTCCCAAACTTTTAATTAAAATGAGGGCTTTGGACAATCTCATGTCTCTGTATCACTACTAATTGTCAGACACTGACACTATTCTGAAAATATAATTAACCATCAATGAATAAGATACGTGACAGCTTTTCCTTTCTGACTATAACTTGTTATACAAAACCACAGACATTTCAGATTTCATTTTGCTAGACATTGCATATGAAAAAGAAGGTATGCTTAAAATAATGTGAAGTTCTGTCTTCCAATTTGTTTTTCAATTTATAGCTGTAAAGCATGAATATGCAGAAAATCATTTCTCAGACTGTCTTGCTTCATTTATGTAAAAGATCTCCGTATATTACACAGGCTCTATCTCAAAATTTCTATTATCTTTTGTACTATTTCTTAAGAAAGAGTGCTTTAAAAAACAACAAAAATGACAAAGACAAATGTGAATGGAAGAAAGATTGAATGAAATTCGACAACATTAACTTTGGAATCATTACACTTGTTGCTGTTGTTTGTTTTAAGAAGTCAAATGATCGATGAATATGAGCAACTGAATCTATAAATCTTAATCATCAAGAGGTAAAAATAACAAAAGATCTTGCTACTATGAATCTTATCTGATATAACAGATTATTATCTGTTATAACAGTTAGCTTTCTAACTACAAACAATCTTTCATATATTCTGCGTATCTGTAAATGGCAGGAGAGAAAACAGTTAAGGACTACATCACTCCCTAAAAATTCAATACATAAATCCTTATCATGAAAGTAATTCAAATGACTATTATCAAAGCTAAGGTCACTAAAAGCTTTTAGATCATCTCAGTATGTGAATATTTTAATTTGTCAATAGACTCATGGAGGCAGGAAGTTGCACTTTGACTTTAAATATTATACATTATGGCCAAGGTTAAAAAGCCCAACCCAGCAATAAGTATACTCTTAAAATAAGCCACACAATTTCTATTTCATTAGGGGGAAGGGAGGGTGGCAGTGTGGGGTGGTGTATTTCAGCATCTATTTTTTAGATGACTGGAGCTAACTGGAAAGAGCTATGGAGAAAGATGGCAAAAAGGAAATGTATAAAAGCTGAAATACATTAAACAATAAACTGCATACTATTTCGCAAACAACATAACACACTCTACAATATTACATTTAGCCTGCTTGTTACTCAGTTCTGGTGGTACAACGTATAAAACCCACTGCTTCCCTATAAGCCCTTACTTCTATTTGTTAAAAAAAAATACTTAAGTTACTTGGACTACATTGATATCAAACAACATTTTACAGCAAAATTCAATCAAGTCAGTTGCCTGACAAAACATTTGGAACAATGAATGTCATTAAAACAGATCCCATTTCCCCCTCCTGGTCTAAGTTTCACATCCAACAATCAAGAAAGCTATCAACAAATGACTTTGTACATAAAGGGACACTAGGATCTGACTGGAGTTGAAATGCTTCTACAGCATTTAATTTACTACCTGCAAAGAAATATGAAGACTTATGCAAAACAAAGTTTATACAAGCATGAAAAAACACTAAACTTTCATAAAACATAGCTCAAAAAAGACTACTGAGGAATATCATGGTGGAAATAAAAACAGAAATAAAACTGTGGTAAAAAGTCCATTTGTACAATGGCAAAGAGGTTAACGGCTTGTTATTAGAAGGTTTGATGACATGGAAAGTTATGTAGATTGCATATATTTGTTAACAATACAGAACAGAGCAAGCAGAGAAATGGAAAAATTAGATTATAATCACTATTTAAATCAGTCATATTACAACAGATTTTTTGGTGCATTTTTCTATTGAGTTTTCAAGGTGTGTCTAATGATTTTGAAATCTGGCCTTCTTACAGCATTACTAAACAGAACCTGAATTATCATCTGTTCATCAGCAAAATATTTCAGTGTAATACCTAGCAGTGCTTACAAAGCTTCATCCAGTTTTCTTCGCTCCAGGTATTTCATATTTCCCTTCTTATTTTGCATCGTCACTTTGTGTTTTTCTTTTATTAGGTGATGTTTCTAGAATGAACCATGCCACATCTAATCTCCTATTTTTGTAATGTGTTTGTGCACTATTTAAGCTTGACTTGAGCAGCAGAATTATTGCATGTGATTTCATTTTGCCATAGTACTCTGGGCATGTTTTGCTGACAGTGCTTACTAACACACCTTAAGGGAGGTGCATCTGTCACCATAAAAAAAAAAAAACTTTCAAGTTCTATGGTGGATGAAGAACTGAAATTTTTGAAACTAGATACTTACGTTTCATGCATTATGCAAGTACAATAAGATATTTATTAAACAACCAGTAAAAAATTTGTGTGAGTTCACTGAGGTGGCTGCCATACATCTTCTGAAAAACTCAAGAGAAGACATCTATTTGGATTTTATAACCTTCAAGTAAGACCAAAGCAGTTCTCAAGGATGACTGATTATCTAAGAACTAGGATTTAAAATGCTATTTACAATAAAACAAAAAATGTTTTATTGTAAAATAGCAATTGGAGATATTTATTGTAACTTTTGTTCTTCGTTTCTTGAAGTTCTATCTTGCTAAATTTGGTCTGGTTTTCCAGAGTATTTCCCCAGCTACATTTCCTTTGTGTCCTTTTACTACCATTTTACCTTTACGTGGTGCTTGTGGCATCTTCTGGGCTGTTGACTGAAGCTGGTCTGTGAATTGTACTGCTGAAGGACATAAAAGACAGTTATCATGACCCATTCTGATGGGTTTCTATCTGACCCAGAAGTGCCATTGCCATGCCACAATTTATGCTGCAAAAATGCATTTGCTGCTTTGCTTGTCACATGCCTTATCTTCTACATGCTCCTAGCAAATCGCATCTTCACATTGTTCCATTTTTTCTGTCTTGAATGACTTGCACTCGTCATCTAAAAGTCCAAATGTGAAATATACATTCTAAATTAGTTAATAGCCTCGCAGAAGTTGAGTTAGTGGCAGATAATTAAGATGCTCTCTAATCACTAAAGCAAGGTATTTGAATTGGACACAGGAAGCAAGAATTCTGGGAGCATTAATTTGCTGTATAACCTTCAGGAATGAACTCTCAGAGTCTGTTTCTTACTGTGCAAATGAGAATAGATACTTACCTACACTATGAGGGCATTGTCACATACAGACATTAAAAAAAAATGTTCCCAAGATCCTTTAGGCAAAGCATGATAAAAGCACAAGAATTCTTTTCATGAAATAAAACCATTTTAAAACATGCAAACAAAAGAAATGCCAGTACTCTGAATATAATGAAATAGGGTGAAAGCAAGTGTGAGATAGATTAAAAGCTACAATAATTCTCAGGAATTTAGATCTTGCGAGACACATTAAGATGTGACACCAGAAACTGATTTCTCCATTCTGTCATGGAAGAGTGGCACACACAATCCAGTGCAGAGATCCTCTGTATCTGTAGTCTGTTACAATACAAATGTAATGTATGTACAAGTATTTCTGTGTACAGCTATACCTATGTATAGAAATACACACACCCCTTCACACGTATATGTTTTAAATATGAAAACCTAGTCAGCAACTTAACTGTTCTCAGAACTTTTTCAGTGAGCTCTGCCTTAATTCACGGCCGTTTCTTAATCATCTTAATCTCTGAGCTTGTTAACATACATACACATGTATGTGTATATGTATAAACATATCTAACGAATGGGAAAATAAATTCATAAATTGTTAACTGTAGTAAGTGATTATGATTTCAAGAGTAATGACAAAGGAGTTATTTTGGTTTTGATTAGTCACCACCTCAGCTAACAGAAATCATATGCAAGTATGTAAGATAGTTTAGGACTGGAAATTCTTGATGGGAATAGAGAAGGTCTGTTCTATGCTGGAAATTTTTTCTGTAAACTAAGGAGAGGAAGAAGCCAGTTGCCAATGCATGATTTGCTCTTATTCATGTTTGTGGAGTTAAGCACATGATATTAAGAAAGCGATGCAAAAATTAGTTTCTATGGAGCTTTATTCACAAATAAAGCATGAAGATGGTATTTCTCAGACATGAAAATAAAGTAAATGATTATGTTCAAAATGACAATTCAAAAGCATGTTAGAAGGTTTTCATGCATATTGTTTGGCAAGGAATGTTGTGTCTGTACTGCAAGAGGGCATGCACATTTAAATGTAATGTCAAAAAAAGGAAAGTCAGTTAACATTACAGGTCATAATAAAATCATAGCATCACCTCTCCTATATTCATCTAAAGGGTGATTTCAGAAAAAAGCACAAACAAAAAACAACACAGAAATATTCCTAGAATAGGCTCCATACTTCTCCGAAGAACTTTAAAAATTGTTCAGATATAAACAGAATGTCTTACTTACCATAAGTGAATTATGTCGATAATTGTGAGGATATTCTTCAGAGAAGTACTCTGTATTGTGGTCCAGCCTTTGATGTCCTCCGTATTCTGAAGCATCAGAATCCAGAAGGATTTTATACTTAAGGAAAACTGTTAAGGAACTATGCCAAATTACTGTTAAATGGGAAATAAATCAAAGCAGAAAAACTGAAAGAACTGTTGAAACATATTTCAGCCTATATCAATACATACGATTTCTTTTTTGTTTTGTTTTTTAAATCAACCTAAGAAAATAGTGGGAAAATATACAGAACCTATAGAAACTGTGTGACAGTTTGTCTTGAAATTTTCATCTTAGCATAGTCATTCCTAGTAAAGAAAGCACCTTCTCATCTCTTCTAAAATCTTCAATGAGAGAGAAATTTACAGTATTACAGTGGTAATATGCACAGCAATTTGTGTAATGATCTAGACTAAAAATGCAACACTAAACAAAATGAGTGGTTGATTTGACATAACACAATTGTGAACAACCACAAAAATTACAATCAGTGTTTAACAGTCAAAGAATCTGATCAAGTGTCAATGAGAAGAGTATATACTCTTACAGAAAAAACACCTTGCAACTCCAATGAAAGTTTTTCAGAAGAAAGTTTGAGTTATTATAACACAGAGGAACAAAAGGAAGGTTATTTTTAATAAAAGACCTTGTAAAACAAATGTTCTGACTGCAGTTGCTAAAATGGCATGTTATTTAACATTTTAACAATGAGTTGGACTACCTGCACATGTACTTAAAAGGATTCAAACAGATTTAACAAAAAAATAAGAGAAAATAATTTTAAAAGAAGAAAATCAGAAATAAGGTGGAAAGTAAAGAGCTAATACTCAAAAGTATACTTCTTATTTGGGACAACAACAAATTAAATGTTTTATGATTTTCTGGAATTTTGACAGGCCACATTCAAGGTTGTTGGAACACCTCAGCTGTAGATGTTCGTTACACAAGCTATTTAGAACCCTTTAATTTAAGTACCTTTGAATTTCTTGCTTGGGTATCATTAAAACATCTTTTACCCTTCTGAAGTTATAACAGAAAGACTCAATCTATCCCACCACCAACAACCAACCAAACAAACAAAACAAACAGATAAGGAAATAAGCATTCTATTATCCACAATCTGTTTCCTTAATTTAAAACTATGGAAGAACCTTGTTTTGCTAGAGCTTGTATTTAATAGAATTAGGAAAGAGTAAAGCAGCCCTACTGATTTAAATCTCCAGCAACAAGAAACTGTTCATTTGAAGCATGACATAACACAAAAGATGCCTAAACTAAAAGTGCAAATTTACCCTGTGGTTAGAGACTAGAAGATTGCACAGGTTTTGGTGACAGAAGGTAAGAAAAAAGAAATACAGATACAGAAGAGGGAGGAAAACCAAAGCTCTCAATTAGCTTCTTAACATTAGCCATTCAGTAGTGTCTTCTCCAGAAGTATTTGCTGCAAAGGAGACCAACATCCATGACTGCCATGTTAGTATTTGATTTCTAGAGGGCAAGTACCAAAGAGAGAAACAGAAGATCACTGCATTCTCTAACATTTTCATGTGAGTGTTTGTTAAAAAAATCTTTTGTTAGAAAAATTATACTTTATTAATCAGCTTTAATACTCAATGTGTGCACTACTCCCCTCACCCCCTTGTATTTTATAAACATGCCCAACATACCATTCATCTGTTACCATGCGCAACATACCAAACCAAACCCCAAACTACAGCTCCTAGTTTTCTCTTTGGTACCCTTTCAAATCCAGCATCAGCAAGGGCTGCTACTATTCCACTGCATATTGTATGAACATGAATGTCTCCCTCAAGCATTTCATCCTTTGCTACTGTGATCTACATTATACATTAAATTTAATAATTTATCAATGTTGCTGAAAGCCCTGACATCTCTAATGATTCCTTTAAAACTATTTACAGCAAATGCAATTGTTATAGCTATGCTAATTTTGAAACAAATTATCCCATTTCCTTAATCCAGGCTATAAAAGTATGTCTAGCAATGCTCTCTAGCAATCACTGCCTCTCCACACCGCACAACATAGCTGATTTGGCATAAATACTGCTAACCAGATCCTGAATAATGGGGTCAAAAGCATCCCAAGATCTCCACAAATTAGATATTTCTCAGGGAATAAGACTTTGTTTGGTAAACAAGCCCATTTGCCTTCCAACTTAAACCTCACAGAAAAGCTACATTTCACATTTCAGAATTTTACAAGCATTTCAGTTTACCACCATGAAAACATTAAACAACACTTATGCATTTTAATTAAGCACGTAATAGAAGTATTTTCTTTTGCAGTGGGGCCTGTCTTGTTTCAGCAGCAGAGTGTTGGATACACTAGCCTGTACTCTGACTGAAAAACGACTGACTTCTGTTCAGTTTGATGCTCTGATTTTAAATTTCCTTACAGCTACAGTAAAGGAGAGCAGCAAAAGCAATGAACTCTTGTACAGATAGAGCTGGAAGTGGAAAGTGTGTCATTATCTACCACATTAATTACTGAATTACTATGCTTTTATGGTATTTTAAAACATATATTTTAACACAAATTTCTAATTTAATCTTATGCATGCTTAATGACACATAAAATACTACTAAGTAAATGAAAACCATAAAATAGAATAATTTGTATTTTCTTCCTCATGCTTTAGTGTTGAAAAAAAGAATCCCAGTATTATTTGTGGGGGTGATAGACCTGCATAATTAGGAGCTTTGCCGAAGAGCAAATGGGAATTTCTACCGACCAATTTTAAAATTATTTAAGGCTTACTGAGTATTTGTAAAGAATCAGTCCTCTGTATGGTCTGGTTTGATTCACATAATTTTATTTGAATGTGTTTGATCCATGACAGATGTTTAAGTGCAGTTGGGTCCTCTGTATTATACATAACTCCTATTATACAGATTATCTAACTTGACGGGTATCCTGTCATGTAGGAAGTCCAGACATGACTGAGCAAAACTGGAAACAGAGGAAGGATAACCAAACGTGTAGGAAAAGACTGTCATCCTGTTACACATCCACCTTTTATAATGTTTTTAAAGTTAGGACTAGACATCACTATAGTTTAAATTTTATTATACAATTAAACGTTTAAGCACCCATACCTCTGTTTCTCTGGTGTTTTCCAGCCATGCACATAGAGCATGCATGTGTACATTAACATTTATTTTCTTTTCAACTCATATGTAAATCAGCTCACATGTTCTCACCATACTTCTCAATATATAAGAATACCTAGTAAAGATTTCATTTTTATCCCTTGGTACCATTTCTTGGCTAAAAGCAAGAGGATATGGTCCTAGAAATACAGATTGGACAAAGCTAAAGTACAGATCAAAAAGGATCAAAAACTGTGCTGAAACACTTACTTTATATCTGTATATAGAAACTTTTGGAAAGTGAATTCAGGCTAGAAAGAAAGGTATGGACAACAAACATGGGAACACTTTGAAGAAGCTTTTGATCCTTTAAACAGTTTGGGATTAGCTGGCTGCCCTGAGCCAGTTATAGTGGCAACAGCTAACACTGATATGACCCCACACCTACTACAGCTGGAAATAATACCCTTATGACATGATTAAATTTACTCATTCTCATTATATCCATGGGGATTAAAAGTTTTACTCACACGAGTAAAGGCTAAGGTACACCTGGATGCTTTGTTTGGGAGTGTCTAAACAAAGTTTTGGGTGGTTTATTTTGTATGTTTGCTTGCATAAAACAACTTTCCCATAAAGCCTCTTTCAGTATTTTCTAATGGAAATAGCTACCGTGTATATGCTGTCATAGTTGCACACAGCATATAGAAGACCATCTCTTCTCTAGAACACTACATCTCATTAAATAGTTTCAGGTCCTTATTGTTCAAAATACACTAGCAAAAGCTGTACAAAAAGCAAGAGATATTTAACTAGGGCATTTGACACAACATGCAGAATATTGTGTTCTGCAAGAATGCAGAAAAAAAATCCCTCTACCCTGCTCCAAAATTCATTGTCATAGATTCTTGAAGCAAAAGATCCTCCAACACTCATAAAAAGAGCAGACCTCCACATGCAATCTTACGTTATGCGTTACAGAAAAAGTAAGCTTTATAAACATGGAGAAGTGAAGAGAGTCAACAAAATTTCTTAGTGAAGAAGTTAAAAAGGTGCTGTATCTGTTTTGACACAGCACTCTACTCCAGAAACAGCAATTACAAGATGGCTTTCTTCTTTCAAATAGAAATTTATATCATAGTAGATTAAAAGAAAAAAAAAGTTTTCCTCAATCATTAACAGTCCAATGTAACACTGAAGTGCTGAAAAATTATATTCTTACTGAAGCCAGACAGTGAATTAAAGCAGTTATATTAGCATTACTCAAGAAGGACTTACAAAATAGACCCCTAAACCCAGAAAAAAGAATCCAAAATTATAATGAATTAATAAGTTTCCAAATCAACACATCTGCCTATATGTTCCATATAACTTGTTTCAGCAGATAAAAATTCTGGTGAAAGCAAATGTTTTCAGATTTTACCTCTTGCAAAATCATTAAGAAGTGGCCGTGACAAGAAGAATATATGCAAATAAAATGCTGAGGCTTCCAGTGACTATAATTTTAATATTAAAGGAATGCTAGCAGTATTGGACACTCTAGTACTCTCTCTCTTCTTAGGCAGAAATGAGTTCACACGATTTCCATACACTTTCATGAATATCTATTATCTAATGCCATTGCCTGAAAAGACAGAAAATTTTTGAATTATTAAACTAGGATTTACTGAAGTTTTTAATGAGGATGCATTTAGCAACTTCACCATCATCCTTAAGTGTAGCACATGAAAACCAGCGCTGACTCCATCTCATGCGGAGTGTTAAACTGCTTCTTAGTATGGTTAGTTTATTAGCTACATGTACAATGACTGCACAAGATAAAAACTCTCAAATAAAAGCCTTTAATGAGTTGGAAATATTTTGACAAATCTAGCCCTCAGACTCTGGTAAAATATTTTTGCCCACCTGCAATGAAATCAAATGCTACCTTTCAAGTATCGTACCAGGATTTTCTTTTGTCATTTTAGCAACAAGCATAAAAGCAGTCTACACCTGAACCAGATTTAACATTGTAATAAATGGATGCTCAGAGGTCAGACTGAATAAACTGGCAAAGCTGTGTTGAATGACTCACAGCAGCATTTAAAAGCTGAATATAGAAGTCTTTCCAACTTTGCTCATTAAAATAAAGTCACTCTAAGTCAACAACGTAGAAGACTACAAATTACTCAGGAGCAACCCTTATGAAGTGTGGGTTAGAAACCTCTCATTAATGCACCACAACTTCCTTGTACTACTTTCATTTAAACACAAAAACTGCTTATCCTGTTTTTTTGTTTGTTTGTTTTTTGTCTTTAGTACTTCTGCAATTCAAAATTGGAAACTAAATGAGGAAAAATATGAAAATTCACAGGTGTAGGTTTCATATTTCAACTGAAGCCTTCATAGATTTCAACCACTACCAGAAGTTCAAGTGCACCTAAATGCACCATCATCTGAAACTATTTTTCCTTACTAAGACATTTTTGCATTCCGTACATACCTGACCCTCTGGCTGTACTGAAGATATTGTACTTATTTTCTCTGGGTAAATGTGTCTCAGAAAACAGAAGAGAAACCCTCCCTGGTTTCATGAATAAGACATACTATGGCTATTCAGACAGGTTTTTCTCCACTTGCACAGTTTTTTTATTTTTTATTTTTAAATCAGTTTAAACGGAGTATGAAGTTCAGTATACATGCCTACCTTAGTAAGACAATATTAGAAGCATACACAAAACTTTCCCCAAAGACAAAACAGGAAAATATTTCAGTTTGCTTCCCCCTGACATCTGAATACTCAAGTTGTGTGTCTAAAGGTTGACGATGTGAAATACATAATTCGTCTCAAAAGCTGATAAATGAAGAAAAACACTCCAGATTCAACACAACTCTTTTCAAAGCAATGTGTTTTAACTCAAGTCCAGAAAATTCAGAAATCCATCTTAAAGTTTTTTCTTTACTAAATAAGTTCAGATCAGATCCATTTAAATATTTCACTATTTCAATCTATTTTAAAGTCAACTATGAGAGTGCTCTGGCATTATCAAGAGTTTGCTTTCCAAATCTAAGCAGGCTCCATTTATTTATTTATTTATTCATTCGTGTTTACTCATCTTTAAGAACTTTGCTGACAGAAATAACAAAGGGTGAAAAGCTGCTATTTAGGAAAGCTACTGCTAAATAGCTGCAGGAGCTCACTTAGGCAAGAAAGGTGACCTCCACTTACCACAGGAGTTTACAAGCACACAGGAGGGTAAGGCACAGTATCAATAAGCTTGTCTGAAGGAGTGAAGATAAGGATTACAAGTCATAGGATGGGATCACCAAACATTCAGGTTGGAAGTCAGCTACAGGGTCAGAACAGGTTCCTCTCTGCTTTATCCAGTAAGGTCTTTAAAAAGGTTGCTGTAAATACTGAGCCTGCATAACGTGTTGGGTAAACTGTTCCAACATTTGCTTGCCTGTCAGCACTCTGGACAAGTTTCTGTTTGGAAAGGCAACATCTCTGCAACTAGATCTGTAGCTAGTGAAGCTGTACCGTGATTGTAAACCCCATCTAAGACACAATTCAGATTTGAGATTGGATTTACTGGAACCATACCCTACTCCTTCCCAAGAAGTAAAGATACCTGGGGTAGAGAATGCTGTCCATCATCTGTTTTTAAAAACTATGAATAAAGGTTGTTGGGAAAAGTACTCATATAGAAAAGTCATGAGGATGACAATGAAAATGAAACAGGACTGTCACGTACAAAAGTACTAGCTGGTTTGAGAAGTCAAAGGCAATAACCATGAATCAAGGCCAAAGGAAAATATTTACCCTACAGAAAGCAAGAACAGATAAGCTCTCCTGGCAACAATTTTCATTGCCAAAATGTTACCACTTGAAGTAAAAGAACATAGCCTGACAAAAAGTGAAGACGAGAAACAAAATAAGAAGGAAACCCAGGTGCATTAACAGCTGTATAACTGTAAATCATTATAATAAAGTTGGATTGTTAAAGATACTGAAGACCTGCAATTTCTTGAAGAAATTGATTTTGTAAAAGAAAAGCTACGGGCACAAGCATAATTTATGAATTACTAACTTGCACACAAAATGAGAAATATAGTCACAGATCAATATGGCTAAACAAAGAACTTTTCATTCACCTCAAATCCTAGGAAGAAGTACAAAGAAAGCAGAATCCAGATTTTCAAGCTAGGAAGAAATAATACCAAGGTAATAATAAGGAAGTTAAAGGAACAAAATGATATGCTAGTAACATACACTAAGGAAAACAAGAACTCATTTTTAAATGCACCATGTACACAGAAAAGATGAAGAAAAGTGAAGCTTCCAGAAGGACTGTAAAGCGCCTACAGTGTTTAGGTCTTTTTGTTTTTTGCTTTTAACAGTTCTTGAATATCAATAGAAAATCAGGTAACTAGCATAATTAATTTCAAGGTAAAGGGTACCTTTGTTCCTCCTCTCCACACATTCCTAATTTTGGAGAAGACTAAGGTGTCAACCTGCAATTGAGAAAGAGCATATTGGAGAGCTTATAGATAAATTTTCAAATTAAATTAAGCACCTCGGCCTGGTGAACTTCAACTCTAGATATTTAGAGGGTATTTGAAACCACTTAGAAGTTAGCTTATGGCACAGTACCGAAGTGGAGGGAAAAAGTACTGTACCTTTTTGCTTCAACCAAATATGGATGCTTTTTGCCTCAATCAAATGTAAATAGGGATATATGGATGTATTTAAATCCACATCAGTTGGTAATCACGATGAAAAAATGCTGATTTACTTCACTGTCTGCTTATCCTTGTTTACTTGCAATGTATCTGATTCATATTGTGCTAATAGGAAAATGAATAGCATATGTTATATCCTGTTTTCATCCCACTGTTGTTTAGAATGTAGGGTCTTCTGACAAGTCATCCGTGCCACAACAGAGATGGTGACACTCATGAATACCTACCTTCTTGTCTTGAAAGGAAAACAGATTCCTTTGTTTTACGACAGGGAACAGCATTCTCCATTATCAACGCAGGCCATTCTGATAACCCTTAATTTGTTGCTCATGCCAGTACTTTCACAAACACTTTTCCATTCATATATTTTGTATATGTCAATGATACTTCTGTTACAAATCTATTATTATTTTGCAGATGGCAAAATATACAGCTGCTTCAAGCAGGCTACTGTAAAGTCAAGAAATGGTCCCAGGTGAAAGAGGGGAAGTTCAGCTGGGATAAATGCAAATGCTATACAGGTAGGAATAAGAATTATTTAACTGTGGGGAATAGTGCAAGATGAGAAGAAGTAAACGGTTAGGAGGTACAGAAAAATAACATATGAATTACAAATAGAACATACCCTGGCACAAACACCACACAGGACTTGAGTTATTCAAGACCATGAATTTGATAAACTGTCAGAACCTTGACTTGTTTTTGGCATTGAGCTTCAAGGAGAGCTAATTCCAGAGAATAGCTGAATAGCTTCAACAAGAGAAAATCAAAAAAGTGACATCAGTGTCATCAAAACATAAAGGATCTCTCTCTTCCATTAAACACAGGACCAATAATAAACAGTGCTTAAATTGCGGTAAGACGTTTCAGTTAAAAAATAAGAAAAACATTATAATAGCAGAGACAGTAACATACTGGAATAGATCCTACTACAAAAGTGGCGAAGTTATTTTGAAATTATGGTGGTTAACTTAAATGGAAAACAAATCATAGCTCCTTTCCTCTTCTGCTTCCTTTCAGCCATTTTCCTTCTGAATAGAGGAAAAAAGATCTTACTGCAGACAGACCTTGGAATCACCACTACCCCACAAAAATGTCTAGACAGTATTAAAAAAAACAAAAGCAGAAACTTATGAATGGATTCCCTGTTAACATTCAAAATTTTATCTACAATCAGAACTAGAGACAGCTGACCTAGATTTTGATTATTTGTCTATCTCTAAACTGAAGCAAATTAGGCAGAAAAAATTTGTTAGCTCAAGCTGCCTGTTTCTCATGAAAAGGCTTCTGGAAGAGCATAATTTATGAAGTAGAATTCCAGTATCAGCATAGAAGTGTTTTCTTTTTTCCTTCACATAATGAAACTGTATTTTGGAAATCGCATATGCTACCCTGATAGTAACACAGATTCATGGCAATGGAAACCCATGCCTTTTTCTACACAGATCAAACTTTTTCAAGGTGCATTAGTAGGCTATATTTCTTATTCACACATATTAACCTTAATGTATGAACTACCTTGAAAGAATTTGGCATTTGGCTGATTCTAAATTAAGTCCTTTGTCTTCATTTGCTGTATACACCCTGAATTCTAATAGGCAGTGACAGTTACATAACTGTACTTCAAAGCAGCCTGCAAAGTAGCATCTTCGCCTTCAGCAATCACGCTCCAGTGACTCATTCAAGTGACCTTACTTGCTCATTAGAAGCTCTCCGTGCAGGTTGCAAATGTCAGAGAGCCAGTGTTCACTTTTTTTTAAAAAGTATATTTTTGCAGCATTTTAATGACAATATTTGTGATATTTCAGGCCTCAGTTAGGTATTCACATATCGACAACTCTGACTTTGAATATATTCACTGTAAATTCATGCCAACAATAAGTGACTCTTTGATATTCATTCATTGTAACTTCGCAGTGCTTTGGATACATTACGCCATATAAAAATGGCGATATTTGTAACAAGGTAACCATTTCTTCCCACTACGAAATCTCCCTACTTGCATTTTAGCAGTATATGACAACATAAAATGTCAAGACAGAGATAGGCTAGTAAAAACTCGATACTGCTCGCAACATATACAGACTTTTATACTCACATACACAGTTAAGGTCTCTGTCCCTGAATGTCTCACATTAGGATACATGATCTTAGGAGAACAAGATGTAGACTGAAGCAACTCACTTTCAAGAGAAATACATCAATGGAGAAGACAATTGTATAAAAGAGAAGAAAAACTGACTCCAGGTTGGCTGAGACTCTTCATAAAGCTGCTTGTTCAGAAAGACCTTCCAAATTAAGCAGGACCAGAAGTACTGTAAAGTCTACTATTACTCCTCTTAAAAAAGTACAACAACGTTTGCTATGCCAACAGCCTACAAATAAGGAACAGCTGAAAGAAGGATGACGTCTTCAATGAGATACGAATAGAGGAATGCCTACAAAAACATAGGCCGGAGAGGCAGGAAGCTCTGTATGGTTTAATGTACCTGGTAAGAAATTTGAGAAGCTATATATGGCAACAATGTTATGATATGTACTATTAGAATATATGAAGAAATATGTCAGAAATATGTCAAAGTCATTCACTGTTCGTGTTTGTAGGGAGAAAATTTGCGGGGCCAAAGCCCAGCTAGAGTTGAAGCTGGTCATGTCTGTGAAAGATAATAAAAAAGGTTTTTTTTTTAGATGTGCGAACAGAAAAAGGAGAGCCAAAGAAAACATAGGTCTGCTACTAGATGGGGAAGGTCTCCTCACAGACAATGACATAGGCAAAGCAGAGATGTTTAATGCCTTCTTCACCTCTGTCTTCAATGCTGATGATGGGCTTCGGGATCCTGGGTGCCCTGAGCAGGAGGACCATGACGGTGGGAATGACAAACTCCCTACCGACCCTGAATGTGTGCGGGATTTGCTGCTCCACCTGGATCCATACAAGTCCATGGGTCCAGATGGGATCCATCCCAGGGTGCTTAAAGAGCTGGCTGATGTCATCGCGGGACCTCTCTCAATTATTTTTCAATGATCTTGGGAATCTGGAGAGGTCCCAGTAGACTGGAAGGTGGCAAATGTTGTGCCAATTTTCAAGAAGGGTAAGAAAGAAGACCCTAGCAATTACAGGCCTGTCAGTCTCACGTCAGCGCCTGGTAAAATTATGGAGAGGATGATTCTTGAAGTTACTGAAGCGCACCTGGGGGACAATGCAGTCATTGGTCCCAGCCAACATGGGTTCATGAGGGGTAGGTCCTGCCTAACAAATTTGATTTCCTTTTATGATAAGATCACCCATCTAGTCGATCAAGGGAAACCAGCTGATGTGATCTTTTTGGACTTCAGCAAAGCTTTTGACACGGTTTCCCATAGGATCCTACTGGACAAAATGTCCAGCATACAACTTAACAAAACCATCATACGACGGGTGAGCAATTGGCTGACGGGCAGGGCTCAAAGGGTTGTGGTAAATGGGGCCACATCTGGCTGGCGGATGGTCACTAGTGGGGTCCCTCAAGGCTCCATTTTAGGGCCAGTCCTCTTCAATGTTTTTATAAATGATTTGGATGTAGGAGTAGAAGGTGTTCTGAGCAAATTTGCTGACGACACCAAACTTTGAGGAGTTGTGGACTCGGATGAGGGTGGAAAGGCCTTGCAGAGAGATCTGGACAGATTGGAGAGCTGGGCGAGCACCAACCACATGAAGTTTAACAAAAGCAAGTGCCGGGTCCTGCACCTGGGACGGGGCAACCCTGGCTATACGTACAGACTGGGCGATGAGACGCTGGGGAGCAGCCCGCAGAGAGGGATCTGGGGGTTGTGGCTGACAGCAAGTTGAATATGAGCCAGCAGTGTGCCCTGGCAGCCAGGAGGGCCAACTGTATCCTGGGATGCATCAAGCACGGCATTGCTAGTCGGCTGAGGGAAGTGATTGTCCTGCTCTACTCTGCGCTGATGCGGCCTCACCTCGAGTACTGTGTGCAGTTCTGGGCACCACAGTACAAAAAGGACATTGAACTGTTGGAGAGTGTCCAGAGGAGGGCGACGAAGATGGTGAAGGGCGTAGAAGGGAAGACATATGAGGAGCGGCTGAGGTCACTGGGCCTTTTCAGTCTGGAGAAGAGGAGGCTGAGGGGGGACCTCATCGCAGTCTACAACTTCCTCGCGAGGGGGAGTGGAGAGGCAGGTGACCTATTCTCTGTTATTGCCAGTGACAGGACCCGTGGGAACGGTGTTAAGTTGAGGCAGGGGAAGTTTAGGCTGGACATCACGAAGAGGTTCTTCACCGAAAGGGTGGTTGCATACTGGAACAGGCTCCCCAGGGACGTAGTCACTGCACCAAGCCTGTCTGAATTTAGGAAGAGATTGGACTGTGCACTTAGTCACATGGTATAAACTTTGGGCAGATCTGTGTGGTGCCAGGAGTTGGACTAGATGATCCTTATGGGTCCCTTCCAACTCAGGATATTGCATGATTCTATGACTTAATATAGACAAATGTAATAACAAGAGTTACATACACTACTTTGATTAATCCAATCCATGAAACAAACCTAGGTATGGGCTGATGTAAAGATCATCACATTTCTCACAATTCCCAGTATCATTCAGACAAACTTTATAATAAAAACATTTGTATCAATGCATGATAGCAGTTAGCTCTTAAGCCTTATTCAGTAAATTGCCTCTCAGAGTATCAAATTCAAAATCCACTGACTTCTTAAAACAAAAACAAAATGGTAGCAATAAACTCATGTTCTTAAGTACTTCTACTTCATGTTTAAGTTCCAAAGGGAGAAAAAAGAATTGCTTTCAGAAGTGGAGAAAAGTTGTCCTGAAGATTTAAGGTCACGTTACAACATTTCTTATTTATAGAATATATATTTTCTTAAAATCTCAGGTTGAATGTTACAAAGCTACACACAAAATCCACAGCTCTAATTGCAGGACAAGAATTAGAAGGAAAGCAATTCAATGTTAAAAACACCCCAACATATTGAAAGAAAAATGATACTAAACATTGGATGTTGGCAGGAAAGCAGAAAGGATGCCAAAAGCAAGTAGAATAGGAGGGTAACAGTAGTTAATAATGTTAGGATATGTTTCATTTAAAAACTAATCCTCTGGACAGTTCTGCATTGTTTCTATACTATGAATGTTTGACTATTATAAAAGACTGAGTTGCAAGAACAAAGTTTCATGATTTTTTTCTGCCTATAACTGATGAAAAATACCGTTCAAGTCAGCTATTCTTGATTAATTGTTTAAAAATCTTAATCAAAAAGGACTTTCAGCATGTCCAAAGGACATGACGACAATTTTTAGCTCTTCCGGTTAGGTGGAATATAAAATGGACTTCCTATGGACTTGTGTTGTTGATAACTACCCTTAATTTCCAGTTCTAAAAATAAAGTCAAATCATTCATGAAACACCAGAAAGAAGCCTCAGCCTCATTCATGTTCTGCCACTCTCCTTCATGCCATCCTTTTCTTCTTTTGCTCACTTTTACCAGAATTAAAAAATTACAGAAATAGTTCAAGTCAGCCACTGTTAACCGCTAACACTTTGTGGTTACACTACAGAAAATAAGTAATGTGGACCACAGAAAATAAGTAGATCCAAACCTGAACCGCACTGTCTCCCACATATTAACTTTTGCCTTTTGATCTAACAAACAGAGGTGCTATGAAAAGAATACAGATGTTTTAGGCTTGCTGTTACAAACAGAATTACAAATATCATATATTGACTTCTCATCTCTGAGAAGGGAAGCAATTTTTAGTTATCCGCAATACCTCAAATTTACTGTCAATTAAGACTATGCATACAGTTAGTTACCACTGCTAAGCTAAGTAGATGATATTTAAAGAACTTCTGTAACATGATTCTGCTTTAGAGCTCAGTTTCAGAGAAGTATTTCAGTGGCTATCTGCATCTACTCAGTTCTGATGCCAAAGTATTAGGCATGTCAGGTTTAACTGAGATATTACTAAGATTTCAGCAGTTCCGTAATATAGTGATGTAATACTATCCAGTCATGGTAGTTCCACAACTCCAAGGCTTTCCTTGGACTAAGAACAATCTTTTTATATAGATAAATGGGATAACAGAATACTTTCATCTCCGTTTATCAATGAAAAAAATATGAAGAATGCAATTGTCAGATGCAAAATTGCTGTTTTTCACCCAGACAGAACAGAAACAAAAAGTTCAGTTATGTTCAAGGTGTTTATGAACAACTTACTGTCCACAGACTTTGCTAGCAACAGGCACTAAACAGAAGTGAGATTGTATGATATAGGACATTCTACCCTGCCACCTACTTGACACACATAATCAGAAGCACTTCTTTTAGAAAAATGTCCTGATGTTTCATTCTATGCAAAGGCCTTGGATGAGATCATTTAGAAATAGATCATAAGCAAGCTTCCAAGATAAAAATGAGGTCTTAATTGATATGTGATATTTATTATAAAGGACAAAGAGAAAAACAAAAGAAAAAGGGTACTTATGATCCAAATCAAAAGATTTTGACCTACATTAAATTTGTTTCTTCCTTTTTACTCCTTTGTTATTTTCTCCTTTTATGGTCAACAGTCTAAGGTGAAACATCTTGATTTTTATTTCAATGATCAACAGAAACCAGAGCAACTTCCCAAATTTTGTTTCAGAAGAGTCTGATGAAGATACATTCAAATCTGCTGTTGGGATAAAACTACAGTTGTGGGGCAACTAAATCACCTGTTCAAACAAACACTTTGAGTTCTAGCATCACAGTGTCTTTATAAAGAGATTTTTTTTTCCTTATCCAACTGAGAGCGTGCTTTTTGTTCTCTTGGCATGGGAAACATTGTTATGCTCCACTTGAGAGAAAACCATGCAAAAGAAATCAGATTTGAAACCTGAAAATCTTTTCAGGCTGGCTTTGTGAACCAGAACTTGTATGTAGGCAGATATATAGCTAGAGATAGAACATATGTTATTTGGAATGATCTTTAAAATCCCAGATACTGGAATGAAGAGAAGGTTCCTGTCTCCAATCGGCAATAGCTTATTCCCAGAGTTCACTCCCCTCATTCATACATTGAACTGCCATAGAATAAAATGACTAAGATTGTTGAGGTGATTGATGGGAAGACTGTATATTTGAGATTCCCAAGCGGAAACACTGAATTGCGAGAAGCTCACTGCTTCTTCTCTAAGTACAATACAGAAAAGGGAACAACACTTCCTTAATTAAATGAACAAATGTCTCAGAGGTAACGGTGTGTGTTTGACAGAAACATAGTGGCAGCGATGGCACTGAAACCCTCAGTGCTCTACCAGAGGAAGTGGTTAACACAACACACTGAAGACAAAGAATCACAAAATCCACTATTTGATTGGGGTGGGAGGAGTTACTGAGACAAAACAGCTTTAATAAAAGTACACTGTCTGTAATTGACAGTTCCATTAGCAGTAGAAAAAATTAGCTCAGTGAATGAAAACGTTAGTATGTATCTTTATGCTTTAACAAAAACTTTTTATGTTTAAACTGTCTATAATAAATGATGGAAATAAAATTATACTACACACACTTAAAAGACAAGAGTGTACTGAGACTAACACATTAAAATGAATACATGCTTTAAACTGCAAATATGAGACATCATCTGTATGCCTTTTATAACAACATACTTGTTCTGAACACACTTGAGCTGCTGTTAAGTTCTAATATGATTTTCAGTGAATCAGAATAAGGATCTAAAAAAATTTGGTCATCTACCACTAAGTGAATAACAAACATTTTCCAGCAAGTTCCAACTTAAACCAAAAAAAATAAAATAAAAATCAATTAGCATTGACTGTGCTGCTGGCCATGATACTGTACAGAAAGCTGTTTCAATGCTGAGAGTGAACTAGCCACAGACCAACCCAGCTGGGCCTTCAAAACCAGTGAAGAGCAGATCTTGCAATTTGCTTCACAACAGCTACTATAGAGCATTCTCAGCTGAAACAGGAGCAAAACATTCAGGATTCTATAAAAACAGTAAATGCCTAAGGAAAAAGAAGATTCTGGTGCTGTAAAATAGATACATGAAATGTTTCTGAAATGACTGAAAAATTTAGAGCACTGGTAAAAAAAAAAAAGAAAAAAAGACTGCTTATATAAAGTATTAATTTAGTCAGACTAGTCATAAAAATATTTTCTTAAACATAAAATAAACCAAATAGCTTCAGAAGTACCTAAGCACAGCTTAGTCCCATCTTAGCTATAAGGGCTAAGGAGTAGAATTTTTGTAAAACTGTGCAGCACATCTACTTACATGCACAAAAATACTGCCTGGGTATTTAATTCACTTAGTACAAAACAGAAAATGAAGCTATGGAAACAGACTTATGCAATAGTTAAGTACAAGCCTGATCAAGACATTTTACAGAAGACAGAAAAATTATTCCAAGTCCTTGAAAGCGAGATTTTTTTTTTCAAATATTTCTCAAGAATTTCTGAGAATTGAACCTCAAAAGCATGTTTGACAAAGAAAGGCAGAAAGCAAACAACATGTTTTGGATTACAGCTTCCTCACGAGGGGAGCGGAGGGGCAGGTGCTGAGCTCTGCTCTCTGGGGACGGCGACAGGACCCGAGGGACCGGCATGGAGCTGGGACAGGGGAGGGTCAGGCTGGGTGTTAGTGAAAGGTTCTGCACCCAAGAGGGTGGTCGGGTACTGGGACAGGCTCCCCAGGGCAGTGGTTACAGCACTGAGCCTGACAAAATTTAAGAATCAAATGGACAACGCTCTCAGACACACGGTCTGATTTTTTTATGGTCCTGTGTGGGGCCAGGAGTTGGACTCAATGATCCTTGTGGGTCCCTTCCAACTCAGGATAGTCTATGATTCTAATTGCTTCTATGTAATACCAGCGCAAGAAAGTCACGCTAATTCTATTATTATGTGCTGTAGTCATCAAAATTGGACTTACACCTTTTCCATCTGCAGAACTCAAAGCATTTTACACAACGCAGAGGAAGTAAAGTAGCATCAACTTAAACAGGTGTACAACTGACAACTATGACAGTCAAGTACTGGTGTATCTCACAGCATCAGATTAAGATTTTACTAATCCAGATTACTACTCCACTCTACCTTTTCCAGGCACTCCTTTAGGGCCATAGAGGCAGCAGCAGAAAGTACTGGAGAAGGTGGGTTTGACCTGATGTTTCTAAACCCTGCTACATTTCAGAGCTCAGCAGGTAAATACAGCAGTGCTCAGGAGTTAGTAATAGGGTGCCACATCGCACTAAAGCAACTGCAATATGGCAAAAGTTTGCTGAATCTACCAATAAAGAAAAAGAAAGTAGGCCACAAGTTACGAGCTGCAGTGATTTAAACTGACACAGCAAGACTGACTAGAGTTTGTTTGTCAACACACTTAAACTGAAATTGGGAAAACTAAATCCCTCTAGCAAGTTAACATTACTTTTTTAAAATCTCCCTCAATGCTAAGGATTTGGACAAAAAAGTAAAACCAGCCAGTTATTCAAGAGTAATCATTTACTGCTTCTCAGCTGAGCTAAGAACACATTCTCAGTCTACCCAGTTATAAAACAAAAATTGTACAACCTTCCTGGAAGTTTAAATTAATATATTTTCCTGTGTGACTCTGTGCAGACTCACCTTACTGTGGTCAGTTTCTCTTGCTTATTTAAAATGCAGAAGTTCCTCGACTGTTGTGTCACAACATTATTTATATAAGAGAGAGAGAGAGAGAGAGAAGAGCAAAAAGAGAAAAAGGGCAAAAACAGAAAAAAAATTAAAGGGAGACTTTCAAATGTAGTCTTTAAATCTCTATTTTTACTTGTGCTCTACAAAATGATCTCATGAAGAAAACAAATTTGTAATTGTTGTTTTTGCTGTAAAGTAAGCATAAAGACTGTACCAATGACAAATAAGTGTTTTCTTACCTTGTAACTAGTTTGCATTCATACTGGAAAATTAGTTTTTAAGTAACTAAGTACGTTTCTCTGTACAAATGAAACAGTAAAGAAAAGGATATTTTCCTGGAGTTTCAACACCCACTCTGTAGTCCACATAACTTTGATATGGGTGGAAGTTGAAAATAAAAACAAGACCTGCTCTCTCAAATGCAATGACCTTATTGGATTCATGCTTTTCACTCACAAAGGCCTAGGAAGGAAAAAAAAATAATAATCCCATTACTATGTAGTATTTAATTCCTAATTGAGTTATGGAAAATAAGAAAAACACTACTGCAATCCATCATTGCAAGTAAAATTGTACAAGATTTAAGCAGTATAGATATGAGCATTACCATGCAAACTAATTGTTGTGCCTATGTAATGTAATAGAAAACTTCTAGTCACTAAACTGCAGCTTAGTTTTTAAAAGGGAATTTAAAGTTAAAGAGGCAGAAGCATGCAAGGTATATACAGCAACTGAAAAAATCTTGCTCAGCAAAGATTAATAACGTGGTCTTTTTATCACACTTTTCTTTAGCAAAAAATTGATTTCTTTTATTAAATTTTCCATCTATTTGTTATGACAATCAGCATCGCTTCTGCTAGTAATTTAGAAAATTAAGCAGTATGGTTTTTGTTTTGTTTTTTTAATGTGTGAGAAATTGCTTTGAAAAACCACATTGAACTGGTGTACATACACCACCTTTGCTCTATAAAGCCATTAATAACTAGAAGCATATTTAAAAAAAATCTTCAAAGTGGATTATGACTAGTATGAAATAATTTTAACACTGAGAAATGATAATTGAGTTGCTATAATAAAAAAGTACAGTGCTATGTTTATATAAAATGGCAAATACAAAAGTGACGGGCTGAAAACTAGGAGACTATAACTTACACTATACTCTATGTAAAGCATTTTCTCAGTAACAAAATAATTATTTATGTAAAATTAAATTGTCAGAACAATTTACACTTTTCCAAAGCAATCCTTGGATTGGATTACACACTATTTTATAGCCTGTTTTTTCCAATCTGCACTTACTAAATAAAAATAGCAAAAATAATAGGAAAAGAGCTTGCTAGGAAACTAAAAGGAGACTGTTTCAGATTTCCATTATCTGTGGCAGATATTCCAGTGACATGTTTTGACAACTTCAAATATATAGTGGGGCACTACACAGTGCATAATAAAGTGCTGTTTAAAATTTCTGCATGCAAATTTTATATTGTTGTTATTCTGAGCACGTACACAACTAGTGACTAAAAACTTATCATTTAGTATATACAGCTTACTGGGGGAGATGCAAGCCAGCCAAATCTTTCCTCCGATTTATTCATATCTCTATCAAATGCATTTAGGAATCTATAGCGAAGAAGGTGATCATCAGTAAGATTGAATTGTCTTCTGGCATAGTGATAGCTCTCATTATTCCCTTTTCTGGGGAAGTCAAGCCATTCTGGATGCCCAAATTCGTTACCTGCATTTAAAAATATTAAGGAGCTGTGAAGTCATATGCTAAAAAAAACAACAAAACAAAACAACAACACAGAAGTAAAATACATTAAAATACATTTCATTTCTAGATCTTTTAAATTCCAAAGAATACTTCTTCATATATAAATTGGTCCTTTTTATTATTAAAGCCATTCTTAGGACTTTCATGCTTGGTAACAGGTTTGTTTGGCCAATAAAATAAGCAGAGCTAAATATCCAAGGACTATGGGGGAAGCCTGAGCTTATGAATGGATTTTATCCTCTGTGCTGTTATGGTATCGGTAAAAAATTCTCATTTCCATGCCTTAAAACAAACAAAAAAAACTAATTCTGTCGACCAGGATACAAATTTCAGATTTGCTATAAAACCTAAAAACATCACTGTAACGCTGCAAGTCCATTGTTTTATAGCACTTAACAGAAATTGGCACTATCATTCATACTGTCAACTTCTACAACCACAGAGACAATCTCCCATTTTATCAACTGAATGACAACAAAAAAGTCTAAAAAAACCAAAAGATCAGTTGGGCCAACTTTGACCACTTTATTGATTTTTTATCCTGTGTATAGATACTGTCATCACCACTTCCAGTGGTATAAAAATAACTATTAGGAAAAGTGACTTGAATCATTGTTCCTTACTTTCTAGAAAAATTCAGAAAGATGTCCTAGTTCAAGTAGTGGGCTAGGTAGTACAGAGTAAAGCACAGCGCATAATGATGCATTCAGTGTTTGATATTGAAAACAAGTGACTTAAGGGGCTTGGTGCTTCAGGAACCTACCAAAATGTATTGGGTCAGCCACCCTACAAGGGGAGCTTCTTTCCCATACATAATGATCCATGTCGCACACACCAGAGACACTTTCCAGGACTGGCACAAAGCACGTTTCAGCTCTGATTTCTTCCACATGCCTAATGGCTCATGTCCCACAGACTGTGTGCAAACACAGTATTTCCATTTGTTTTTGTCTAGCGGTAATGTTGTGTAAGTCCCACCCCAATTAACTAGCCCCCACAAGTAGGCTACAAAACATGCTTCACTTTAAGGCATGGAGTAGGCTTATTCAGACTTAGGTCAAACTCCATTAAAAAAAATCCAGGAAAAAAGTTGCCATTTAACCAAGGAAAGAAAAGCTTGGCTTATGTACAATCTCCGAAGCAAATCTCAGCTGCCAAAGCTAAAAGATTCATGCCAACACTTCATCTGGAATGCAGTATTTTGAAAGACTTTCACGTATGCAAACTTTGTTTTGTTTCATATACCATCATTATTACAGTTTGATGCAAATCCAGGTGAACTTAATGGTTCTTACTTGTGCTATAACCTGCTGCCTAGTAGACTCCCAGCCACTTTAGACTGCCCATTTTACACAGAATTGACCGAAGTTCAGTACTTTTAAAGTTAGACGCATTTCAAAGTCTGTGATAGCTGGTTCACCACAAACTTTTTATGTAGAGCACGCAGAATATCTACCCACTACAAAACAGAGGCAACAAGTGGTGTATCTGGAAATGCACAAAAGTAATGTGATCAAATATAAAAGAGTTTATATGAAAAATCCTAGTATTTCTACAGGCAGACACTCAACTTTTGGCAATAAACTGCAGTTCTGTGGGCAGACGAAGAACATGGATGCTGAGGGATGGCAAGTGCTGTTTCCTGGATGGATACCCTGCATGTGTAGCCACCATCTGCTGTCTCACACTGCCTGTGTTGCCTGGGAGGCCCCGAGGACATGGTCAGCAGTGACAGCTATGAATTTACATTTTCAAAGTGGTTTTTGTGTATTTCCGTGCTTCATGGGAACAAAGAAGTGAACAAAGAACAAAAAAGAGCAGGCTGCATATATATTTAGGAGAATCCTTTACACTGGTACCCATTTTGTAAGCAAGCTGACAAGCTGTAAATTAAATTTCCCATTCAAAAGCTAAACCACTAAATTTCATATTCAGCTCAGAACCAGGAGACAAACATAAAAGAATCAGAATCACAGCAGGACTTGGAAAATAACCTTGGAATAATGCTGGACTGAGCTCTTAAACTGTGCTAACAATACGGTACTGAAAAAGAGGAAAGACATTGCTACAAAACTGACACTGTACCTAACCAAATTCAATATTCTCCTAAGAGCTGGGCAAGGTACTACCTTCTTTCATGATCTGTGCACTATTGAAAAGATGGACTACATGAGACAGCTCAGTTAAAGAGAGCAAGAAATATCAGAAAGTCAGAGATGGTACGTATCTTGAAACAATAGCCAAGGAAATCATAGCTATTTGTTCAAGAAAAACATTGTCCTGGTTCCAGTTAGGACAGAGTTAAGTAGCTCATAGTAGCTGGTAGGGTGCTATGTTTTGGATTAGGATGAGAAGAGCGCTGATAACATGCTGATGTTTTAATTGTTGCAGAGCAGTGTTTACACCAGGCCAAGGACTTTTCGGCTTCTCGCTCTGTCCTGCCAGCGAGCAGGCTAGGGGTGCAGCAGGAGCTGGGAGGGGACAGACCCAGGACAGCTGACCCAAACTGGCCAAAGGGGTATTCCATACCATCTGACGTCATGCTAAACAATATATAGGGGTGGCTGGCCGGGGTGGGGGGGCCGGCTGCTCGGGAATAGGCTGGGCATCGGTCAGCGGGTGGTGAGCAATTGCATTGTGCATCACTTGTTTTCTTACACATTATTATTGTTAATACTATTACCATTATCACTATTATTATTATTATTGTTATTATTATTTTCCTGTCTTAATAAACTGTCTTTATCTCAACTCACAGGCTTCACTTTCCCGTTTCTCTCCCCCATCCCAGAGAGGGAGGGGGGAGGGTGAGCGAACGGCTGTGTGGTGTTTAGCTGCCAGCCGGGTTAAACCACAACAAACATAAAAACAGGAGAATAAAGCAATGGAAGATACTGAATAAACACTAATCTAGCACATCATTTCAGTGGAGTATTTCACTATAAGTAGAGTGTATCTATCATGGTTAGACCATATAGCATTTCCCCCACCTCCATTCACTTTCCTTGTTTCCCCACCACAGTTGCTACTGTTTGAGTGCTGTTTGCCTTTTTATTTTGTATAAAACAAAAGTGCAGCAAAATTAAAGAAGCTATTGTCTTAACTGCTACTAGCAGTCATTAAGAAAAAAGGAATTTAACAGCGTAGCAACCTGATAAAAGACTAAATTACTTGGTGTCAGAAAAGAATGTAGAAGGTCTAAACATTTACTGCTTGCACTAACATCTATTAGTGAGGGCATCTTCTGGACAATGTGCTTGTGAGCCCTTTGTATTTGCTGCTTAACTTTAAAAGGGGCTCTTTATTTCTGAAATAGACTTGAAATAAAGAAATTTAAGTTCGTCAACCTGACAGAAAAAAATTAATTTAGTTAGGGAAAGGGTACAAACATTCAGGATGGCAGCAGGCCTTCTAATTAACTACATAAAGTGCTTCTGCACATGAAAAGCATTGAATCTACACATCCTTTAACAAGAAATACATCTCATACTTTTTTTTTTTATTTGCTTTTTTCCTAGTTTAACTTTACAACAAAAGAAGGGAGAGGCTAGAAAAGGGAAGGTAGGGGTAACTGGATGATGCTAGATAGCCAAATGTACCTGTGAAGTACATGCTGCCCCCTCCTCCATGTTCCACTTCTCTCCGATGAGAAGCAGGAGCATTCACCTAATAGTTGTGGAAGGCTCTAAGCACAGAAGTACTATTGGGATTTCTTCTCCTGTAATTAATTTGGTGTTTGATGTAAAGGTCCAAAGTACCGATTGACAAGAAGCCAGCTGCTACAAATGATGCAAATCAAGACAATGGAACTAATGTGGAGGAGGCAGAGAACAAGGCTGAAATTAACTGAGATTTTGATTAGAGAAACAAAACAAAGACAAATCATTGAAGTGCAATGCATACTAATTTTTATCTAGGAATTAATTCAAGTCTGCTATTCCCTACATATCGTGCAACTTCATTGCATACAAGATTTCAAGATCATGGTCCCAACAAAGGAATTAACATTATCACTACAATGAAAATTTACATCACACTTGTTTATTGTGATAGAAATACACTTACACCATAAAGTATTTATGCTGACGATGATTACTTTGTAGCTGAGCCCCACAGGTCATTATAGTTTTCTCGATCTCTCTTCTTCAGACATCTTTACTAGCTATTTTCTCTCAAAGAATCAGGCTAAACCGAATTGAGGACATGTTTAAAAGATGCAGGCAGTGTTAAGAGATGTCTGGTATTTTGGTTTGTTTTTTGAATGAAGTATGACATTAAATATTTTAAGAGCAGTTAAAGCAATAAGCTTATTGATACTTCAAAGAGTAGAAGCCTAATGAGATATTTAAGGTTGAATAAGAATATAAACGATCCAAAATACTGTAAGATCTTATTTAAAACAGATGAGCTGGAGACTGGACACACTGGGACAGATTTTCAGCTGGTCCACCTTAACCCATTTCTACCAAAGTAAGTGGTAAAGTTACACTAATTTACACAAGCCAGATAATCAGCTCAGTCGGGAGTTATAACTGATTTGAATTTAACTTCACTACCTTTGTGAATATTGATGACAATGCAACAATCTGCAGAATATAAATAGAATCAATGTAAATAAGATCTAGATAACATTTATCACCACTTCGAAGCATAAATATTTCAAACAATTAATTCTCATTTTCCCTGAATGTGAAGCTCTTGGATATTATGAAATTCTGATCCTTTGTACGTATTCATGTTTGCACTGAATCTTCTTCAGACCCTTAAGTAACTAAGCTTAACAACATTCATATTACCTGAACCATACAAGAAGCTCTATACTACGTTAGAATTATAAGAGAATGAGTTTTATTACTAGCATTCATTTCATCTTGCCACCCACATGAAAATATAATCAAGTTGAATTCCAAGTTGACTCCTGGTGAAATAGCTGGGATAGACAACTTGAAAACCTTTATGTTTTTCAGCGTCTAATACGAGCTTTCAGTGACACATTGATCCAGTAAATACTAACAAAATCATTTCAAGCAAAGAGTATAGTTCTTGCATTAAACACAACCCAGAGGAAATATCATGTATAAGGTAGTGGTAAAAAGAGAGATATTGGTAGAAGAGTTCTGTGAGAAATATTTTTGTCTTATCTTCTGAAATGGACTAGAAATCCTTCCAATCTATGAGGAGAAAAATCAGGATAAATATTTTATTTGTTTTGAAACTCAGATCTTCCATATCCAAAGAGATTGTTTTGACCACTGGCTGGATCACTCTTTCTTTCCACCTTTCATCATCTCCATACAAAGTTTCTTAGAAGTGCAGTGTTATGTGCAAAGATTTCTTTGAAACACATTTCTGAAGGCTCTGAATCGGTATTTTGGTATCTAATTAATATTTTATGTTTAGAATCAAAAAACCTTTCATTAAGTCTGCACAAAGAAACAGTCTACAATCTACAGGATTAATATTCAGGTAGCACAAATGGGGTTCAACTATCTTTTCCTCAATAAATGCAGTGATCTTATTTTTGTATTAGCTTTGATTATTATAGTAAAGGAGCACATCATCTGATGTTTACACATGTATCTTCATAAAATTACCACGTATTCTAAACACCAAAGACAGGAATATTTGTGACATGATGTTGGCCCGATACTATGTGCAGGCAAATCTCCAGAACATCAAGTCACAGAGTATTGTGAGGTGGCTAGTGGTCCTGCAGTCACAAATGTGATCCAGTAAATTCCTTTGCTAAGTGGTAACCTACCTGCTGCTGACAAATAACGTGACAGATATAACAGGTTTATGATCGTGCCTGTGCTGTTAATCAAAGTGAAGGCAAGGCAGTGAATATAACAGGGATATCACACTAGACATGGGAGCGAAAACCTAAGAGTTTCAAATGGGTTTGAGAAAATAATTCATAACTTGTATTGCTGAAACAATTAGGATTTATTTGAATTAAATTACAACTATGATATAGGAACGGCAAATATAACTCCAGTAATTAAGATACACGGATTGATCCAAGAAATTACTAAATGTGCCATAATAATATGCAAGACTTCACAACAGACTTGAGACACCAAAGGTTTGTAAGCAAATGGAATACAGATACAGAACTAAACAGAGGAACAACATTCTAGGCTAGCTTGACTTTTAATAATGTACCATACTGTCTTAACAAGATCAACATATTAAACCTAATACTAAAGTAGATCACAGGATAGCACTGGACACAAGTTCATTTAATCAGAAAAAACAAGGTTAGTATGGAAAAAAGTGATAGTGATCAAGAAATTTCCTGACAGAGAAATGCCAAAATATAGTACAGAAATTAGCACTAGATTTTTCTGCAAGACCCCTTGAGTACTTGGCCTAAGAATTGGGATTGGTTTTAATGTGCCATTTATAAACTCTGTAAGGACACTAACGAAATCGTTTTTATGAGACTATTAATACAAAGGAGGACGGGAGTATTACTTAGTAATAGGACACCTGTAAGGTCAGCAGCGGAAATGCTAAGACACAGTGTAAAGGTATCTGCCTAGAGACCACCAAAAATGACTTGTTATGGGGACAGCTCTTCCCTTGAGAAATGTTCACCCCCACAAGAATCTTGTCATCTCCCAATTGTGTGTGGCAACTCAGGCTGACTGAAAATGAGCACAAAGGAAGATGAAAGGTAGCAGACATTTATTCCTATTGCAGAATATAATAATACAAGATAAGAATATTTACTTAGCTTGCTAGTGAGAAATCTATACTGATCATTTTGTTCTTAAACCTCTGCTGCACCACTGCACACAAACACACACCAGTTATGAATTTTTCTGTTGGGATCCTCATCTCCAGCTGAAGAATACTGTCATCGCTGATTTGTGTGTGGATCAACTGGAAATGACTCAAGACATAGGAGAAGGGAGGGTATGCTGAACCTTGCCTGTACTACAGGAACAAAAGAACCTGTCTCCTCTAGTGTGATGCAGTAAGGAAAAAAAATACAGAATTCCTAAAGACACAAGAAAATACTCAGTCCTTAAAATGGTTACTGAACAAGTAACTGAATGATCCTCTTCATAATGCAAATTTTAAGGAATTCCTGGTATGTCTGACTTGTTGCTTCAGGAAGAAATCTTTCAGGTCATCTATGGATGTAGTTTGTTCTTACACCAGAATAAAACTGAATACATTTCTATAGCACTAAACGAAGTCTTCCATTATAATTATCTTTTCTACCTTTATAGCCTTTTTTCTTTAGTACTTCTCAATCTAAACTGTTATCACAGCCAACTGTTTGAAAGCATGGTTTTAACACTAATAAATAAGACTGGAATGCCATACCTAAATAATACACAAGTAAATCCAACCGAATCAGAAAAAATGTCCTTTTAGCCAAGCTACCTGTTTCCAACAGTGTCCAAAAGCAGAATTTTGAAAACAACTTAAGAATACAAGAAGATTGAATGATGATACCTCCTGACACACCGTCAGCCTCCACTCATTTTCAGGAGGAAAAAATCATTTTAAATTGATAGAAACCAACATGGAGACCTGTATTAGATTCACACACACAACAATAACAGGTAGCACTTTCAAATATACTACCCATTATCTGAATATTCAGGCTTTTAAGTAGTACACATTTAAATTCTGCTTTAAGCCTTTCTACTCTGATGACCATCGGCAGCAGTGAAATTTTCTGCACAAGACTTTCTTAACGAAACATCTGTAATGTTGAGGAATATCAGCTCTTGCAAAACCTTAACTAAGACAAAATATTCTCCATGTCTTCTTTTGAGGCTTTTATATTAAAGAAAATACAAAATACTGGATCACAGAGGAACTGCTTCTGTATTCTGTGAGTCTGGGAACAAAGCTGGGGTGTCAGTGACTTGTGTGTTATGACTCTGGAGATCCTCCACATGTCCCTCCTCATTTCACTAATTTATCTTTGACTGGTTTGCCTAAAACTCAAAACATTACAACAACTCTAAAAACTGTTTTCTGTTCTTACTTCCTAAGCAACAAAACTGTGGGTTTTCAAATTGGAAAGAATAAAGTGCAGCATAATTTTTATTTATTTATAAACCAATGAAAACTGTGTGAATATAAACGTTATTTGTGACATGTTCAAAAGTTTTTGTTAACAAAAAACCTGTACAACATTGCTCAGCAGGAAAACATTAGCTTTATATGTTATTTTCATCACTGCAAGGATTTCATTACTTTTTTTTTTTTTTTAAGCATTTGCTGGTTACTGACCTTTTCTCCTCCAAAAGAGATACCTTTGCAGTATATGTCACTTGCAATAAATGCCTTCTTGTCAAAGCAAACAGATCTGCTTCATTATTCTCTCAGTCATTAAGGCAAAATGCCACAGGTTAATACAAACAAACCAGCCAGAAAAGCAAATATTCTGGTATAAGAGACTTTGTTTAAATTAATAATTTACTTTTTTTTTTTTAACGGAAGTGAACAAATGCTTACCAAATCTGTGCACTTGCAAGATACTGTATTAACTTAATATTATTGTTAAAAGGTCTTGTACTCTCATTTTCATATTTAATTTCCTGGCCATTTCAAATCACATCAGGCTATTCCTTGGTACACAGGTTGTCAAGCCTAGACAAATCAAACGCAGTTAATCTTTACCTGTGTGTAGACGCTAAGTTTTCATCCCTATCAGAAGGCCTCCATTTTGACATATACTGCAATGTGCAATATTTAATTCGCTTTTTTTCCCCCTATGAAGTATTAGCTGATTGCAGCACTTTCAAAGTTCACAATGATAAATACTCTAAAATATTATCTTTAAAACAAATTTATTGTAACCTATTCTTTACGCAGCCTATTTACCACAAAAGAGATCAACAGAAATTCCATTAAAAGACACTTCCCACAACCAGTAATAGGTACATTCTTCTATCTTGTATGTCTTCATTTTAAACTGGAAAAAAATGTTTTGAAGTCTCTATAGAATTCAAGAGTAAAATATCGCTGCAAAGTAAAAGAGAAGCCAAGGAAATAAGCCCATATCCCAAACTTCTGCAAAACATATTTTACTTTATTTCTATTACATTGATATGCCACTAAAATGATACAGTTGACACTCCAGTTCCCATATGTATTTCCAAGGGCTGTGTCTGGCCTATTGAAGCATCTCTTTTGGGGAGAATGGCTATAACACAGAACATTGCAGGAATACATTAAGATCTTTGTGCTAACTCATGCATCTGCAAGACACAGAGCAGAAATGCCCTTCAGCTCCTCAAAACAAATTCTCTCACAGTTCCCTTATTCAACAGATCTCTCTGAAAGAGCTTTAAGCCAGCTGACACTTCCTCACATACAGTTTCATATGAAGATACTAGCTTGGTTTCCCAAAGCTTTTGCTGTCTCACATTTCAGGTAGCTGCCCAAAGATTATTTGTTATCCTCACAGTCTTTCTAAACTATTGTATTCTATCACAGTATTTGAGGACAGGATTTTCCTTTTTGCTTTACATCTGTTTACCAAGTTACTTGCACTGTGGAAAAGAATTCAAAGAACTGGAGTTGCTTGTTAAAGTTTGAGTAATAGGGCATGAAAACAACTTCCTGAAACAAGTATGGTTATAAACAGCGATCAATGCTATGATCAATATATTATGATCCAGTTCTCTACATGGGTAAAGAAAGAGCATAGCAATTTTCAAAGATGACTGTGACAGGGTGGGACAGGAGATGACACCATGGTGAAACTGTTCCACTAAGTTTCACTGGGATGCGGCACCTATAACCACCTCCAGTCCAACCTGATCTATTGAAGCAGGATCAAGTTATACAGGGAATCTGACCCTGCCTCAAGGCAGCAGGTTGCATTATAGGTACATGCAAGTCATATACTGGCAAGAGCTTACAACATAATTATTGGAAGACAATATTACTTTGTTTTCTTATATTTTTTAGTCTGCTTTCTCTGCAAGTACCTTGAAAAAATTGAAGAGTGAGAACTATGAGTGGATTGGAGTCTTGTAAATGCTTATAACTGACATGTTAAGTAGCTTTAAAATGTAATTTTTTTATTATTATTATATTTTGATAATGTTTAAGTACACTTCTGTCCCCCTCTTCAAGAAAGTTTAAAGCAAAATAGCATCTTCTGGGTTGTGGTATATCAATGAACGACTTGCTTCTCTCTCTGCCATTCCCCTGTCCTATCAAGGTTGGCCTGTCTTCACTCATTTTCTGCTGACGGCAGAAAGTTTGAGTTTTTGTACCATGAAATTCTATAATGTTGATAAAAACTGTTCCAAGTTCTTAAACGAAATAATTTTCCAATTCTTCAAAAGTTCCAAAGGTATTAAATAGTATTGTTTAGTCCTCATTTTTCAAACCGATCCTTTCTTTTGTCAGATCAATTGTAGAAAAGAAACCACAACTATTTCTACTCAGAAGCATCGACTCTGTGTATTTACATCAGGAAAGGCAGGATGGTTGCAAAGCTCACTTACACAGAGGAATAGCTTGGCACAGTCAGAGTGGACAGACCATGACATTGTACAATATGATTTATGTTTTTCTTTGCTACAGAGGTAAAGTGCAGCACATTCATAGTTAGAACTATATTTACACAGAGTAACATTTCTACATAATAAATACTTTCACTTTTCTGTAGCGTTTCAACAAAAGTGTATTTAATATTAATGAAATGTTAGTATCACCACTGATAACATTCAGTTCTATGGGCAGACAAGTTTTTCCTTAAATACTTTAGTGAACAGAGCTTAGGAGCTTCAGCAGTTCATACAAGTGGACAAGAAAAGAGATGTCATCTAGATGAGAAGTCATCTAGACCAGAAGGGACTCTGAGAGGATGGTTATCCTACCTACTCTTAGAAACTTCTAGTTATGAATGCTTAGATGTAAGCACCTCTTCCCCTGGGCAGAATAATACATGTGAGACTTAAAATTTAAACTATTCTCATATACAGTATTTAACAATTTGAGTAACAATGTAACCTACGCATGTTGCTGTTACACTACACTCATTTCCATTATTCTGTTTCCTATTAGCTGAATCTTGGCAAAAACAACAAATTATAACTTGAATACGGTGACATTTCCACTATGCTGCATGCCTACACGCACTGTATATATTATTTAGGTAACCAGTTTCAAGAGATCCCTGAAATATTTAGGAGCACGAATATTCCACAACGCATCTTTTCTTACTATACTGCAAAGGTTTAAAAAACTGGAAAAAGTCACCACCAAAAAAAAAAAAAGGCAAACCAAAACACTCCAAAAAGAAACTTTCCTGAACAGAAGATGTGGTTGAATAAGTTCTAGCTAATTCTTTCTGTATGACATACTGCTGGGTATTGATGAATACCACAATTGACAGGTCAATGGATTTTAAAGGCGAATCAAGGGCCAGACTGGAACAGGAAGAGGTCACACAACACGGATTTTTTCCCATAATACATTAAGTAAATGGCAGCTTGCTTACTGGCTTCAGTTAATCTAGAATTTCATCCTCTAATTTTGAGGAAGTAGATAAAGGATTATGCAAGTGAAAGTAAATGAAAACTAAAGAAAAAGACCACTTGAGTAATATTTGATACAAGAGAAAGTTAAAGCTTTTCATATGATGTAAATCAACAGTGAAAGTTTACATTGTTCGGTAATATTCTGTGCTTGCTATAGGAGCAAATGTAGTTAAAATTAAGTAAATATGCATTTGCTAACAAAATGAGAAAAATTTGACATAAAAGTTTGGACTAACTCAAAAAGCAGTCCATATGTTCTAAAATAAAAAAAAAAAGGTTGCATTTGTGGTTTGGAGATTCACCAAAAACTTAATTACACTAGAAAAAGGACCGCAATATATGTAAAAATGATAAGCAAAGCAGCTATCTGGGAGCACAACTTGATACAAGAAGGTAAAAACCCCTGGCAGATATACATGTATCTAAACAATATTTATTTATTTTTTTTGGACAAACTCCTTCATAGCAGCTGACTCTAAAAAGAGTTGTTAAATTTCTCATGTATTTGAAATAACTCAGTTCTTAGAAAAGTGAAAATAGTGCACAGAGAATGTAAGCCTTCTCATCTTCTACTCAAACACATACAGAAAGTCTACTTCACAACTGGCACATCATCTACTCTGGGAAATCATCTCCTTTCTTGTAAATATACTACTATATGCACTAGAAGTATTTTATTTGCTCGATGTATGCTTCATACGCAGAACTGATGCAACAAGGAAACAAGAAGGCAGATAGATACTGGATTAGGAATTCATTCAACTGTCCACACATCAAGCCACTTTTTCCTATGCCAAACAAAAAAGTAAGACAAAGACTCAATTTCTTGAAACCATAGCACAAATTGGCTATCAGAGAACACTTCTAGTAACAGCTCTGAACTTCTTCCTATCTAATACCCTCAAAGAACAACATTCCCAAGACTCCTCCTAGAATCACACAGCTGCTGCTTTGAGCCTACATTAAAGCTTCCTCCTGTCAGCTGCCTCCTGCCCTCCACCTGAACGTCACTCGCCCTGGCACACTGAGAATACATTTAAAGACTTCTTTAAAAAGTACTTGTTTTTAAATTATCTTGTTAAGACCTTCACAGTTTCAAACACGTCATTTGCCATTGTTTTACAGAGACTGGGGCACCTACAAAGATAATTTCAAAAACTTAACTCTGTGGTTATCGTAATAATCTTTAAAAAGTACACAGCATCTTACTTTTAGCTACACCACCCTTTTTCTCAAAAAGATGGAAAACACCAAAAAAAGTAGAGCAAGTATAGCACCACCGTGTAAGGCCAAGGTGCTGCTCTGGAAGGGTCCAGAGACTTACCTCTGATACGCCCAGTCTCAATGCCGTGGCTACTGATGTTAGACTTCTATGATTAAAAAAATAAAATTGAAGCAAAAAAAAAAACAAAAACATCCTGCCAGCCAAAAATATCTGCAGTTCACACACCAGATATGTTTCAATGTAATTAAAGAAATGGATTTATTTATATTTTGAAAGCTACATAACTGACTTATGAATTTTGAAGGTACAAGCAGTATTCCACTTGCAGGACGTGGCACTTATTCAAAGCAATCTGTCCAATCAAAATGTCCACCATACAGCTAAATAAAAACATCATACGATGGGTGAGCAATTGGCTAACGGGCAGGGCCCAAAGGGTTATGGTAAATGGGGCTGCGTCAGGCTGGCGGGCTGTCACCAGTGGGGTCCCTCAAGGCTCCATTTTAGGGCCGGTACTTTTCAATATTTTTATAAACGATCTGGATGTAGGAATAGAAGGTATTTTGAGCAAGTTTGCTGATGACACCAAACTTGGAGGAGTTGTGGACTCGAATGAGGGTGGAAAGGCCTTGCAGAGGGATCTGGATAGGTTGGAGAGCTGGGCGATCACCAACCGCATGAAGTTCAATAAGAGCAAGTGCCGGGTCCTGCACCTGGGACGGGGAAACCCTGGCTGCACGTACAGACTGGGCGATGAGACGCTGGAGAGCAGCCTAGAAGAGAGGGATCTGGGGGTCGTGGTAGACAGCAAGTTGAATATGAGCCAGCAGTGTGCCCTGGCGGCCAGGAGGGCCAACCGTGTCCTGGGGTGCATCAAGCACGGCATTGCTAGTAGGTCAAGGGAGGTGATTGTCCCCCTCTACTCTGCGCTGGTGCGGCCTCACCTCGAGTACTGTGTGCAGTTCTGGGCACCACAGTATAAAAAGGACATGAAACTGTTGGAGAGTGTCCAGAGGAGGGCTACAAAGATGGTGAAAGGCCTGGAGGGGAAGACGTACGAGGAACGGCTGAGGTCACTGGGCCTGTTCAGCCTGGAGAAGAGGAGGCTGAGGGGAGACCTCATCACAGTCTACAACTTCCTCGTAAGGGGGTGTCGAGAGGCAGGAGACCTTTTCTCCATTAACACCAGTGACAGGACCCGCGGGAACGGGGTTAAGCTGAGGCAGGGGAAATTTAGGCTCGACATCAGGAGGGGGTTCTTCACAGAGAGGGTGGTTGCACACTGGAACAGGCTCCCCAGGGAAGTGGTCACTGCACTGAGCCTGTCTGAATTTAAGAAGAGATTGGACTGTGCACTTAGTCACATGGTCTGAACTTTTGGGTAGACCTGTGCGGTGTCAAGAGTTGGACTTGATGATCCTTAAGGGTCCCTTCTAACTCAGGATATTCTATGATTCTATGATTACTGTAATGCCTCACCACCGTGAGCTCATACATTTGTATAAATACACAAAATCAAAAATATTTAATATATATTTATATTAAAATGTAATCAAATGGTCTATTTGTTTCTAAACAGATACAACAGCTGAAATCTGCTGTATGACTAATATCTAACTTGAGCCATACTTTAGATACGCAAGGACGTTTGTTTGGAAATTTGTTAAAATAAACAGAAAGCCAGTAAAATCGAGCAGAAACAGCTACAGAGTTACATGTGTCCTATTCTGAAACATTTCCAGTTTGTAGCACTCCTCCTACAGAAGATTCCAGTGCAATAGTGGCAGTGTTATCCAAGCAGCAGTGTGTTTGTCCACACCTTGGAAGTGCTACCTGCCTATTCACTTGTCACACTTTCAGTGAAAATGCATATGCTATTGTAATTCACATGGGTAGATAGTCTTTGTTGTTTTCAAATGTATCATTTACAGATTTCTACGAGGGTAGCCAAGCTGAACGCGTGGCTTACACTTCAAACAAAAGGTAGCAGTGCTGTGATAGTCTTTACTTTAAGGAGCTTATTTTACATCCTCTGATTGCATTTCATTGACAGTGATGCCTACAAAGACCTGCTTCATTTACAAAGTTACCTTGGAACCAGAGAAAACCTATGTGTGAGCATGGTCCTTGGCAGGTCTTTCAGATTCTAGAGCATGCCCTAGGCTATTTGGACATGTATCACAGTGCTACAGACTGCTCTGAGATATGGAATGAAGTTGTGCACAACTCCTGTACAAAGAGCAAAAGATAAATTTGATGTATTGGCAATAGATGCCATAACATCTCATCAAGGCATGCTGATTGGCATATGAACTTTATGTGCTTTTAAACAGGCTAGGTTTTACAATCCAGCTGAATTCTGACTAATGTGTAATTAACTGATCTGTTGCAAGTAAATGCAACCACTGTATAATTAAGACTGGACATAATTTAGTCTCTGAGGTAAGTTACAAAACTCAAGGCCTTCTCTGAGCACTTGGACCAAATAAAGCTTATAACACTATCATGCAGAAAATCATACTGTTAGCAGAGAATTTCACCACGTTGTAGTATGAAAAACAGCAAAACGATTCAAAAGTAAGTCGCACGTGTCACATTTGATAAGAAACTTTTTACATTAATATCCTTGCAGGTTCCTAACTTAGCAATTAAACATTATGGCAGAATATGTCAAAGAAATTTTATGAATGTAATTCATACCTTCCGATTACATACACTTTAGAAAATATAGATCAGTATGATGCAGTCATTGTATATCCAAAGAATTCAGTAGAGTCTTTTAATTAACTGTTAGGGAGTTTGATGACACCACTCCAACATAACACATGTAGTGCTTGGTTAGTACATCCAAAACCACTGTCAAAAAGAAAAGCAAATATTTGCCCCAATATTAAGTATTGGCAGTGTTTCAGAATATAAAAAGCCTTCCAAAATGAGAAGAGTTGCAAGCATTTTCAGATCAGGTTTCTTTTACACAGTTCTCTCAAAAATAATTTGTTTTGAAAAATAGACTTGCCTCAGTGAGCTGATAAAAAAAAGCATAGCCCTGGCAAAATACAGCATTCCTACTGTTCAGCACAGCGTATCTTCTTTCTATAACTACTTCAATTCCACTACTTAGCAGGAAGACATTTAAATTTTTATTGTATTTCTACTTCTCAGGAAAAGAATGTACAAGGTTGATGCTAAATAATCATGGATTGAGGATTTCATGTTATATATATTTTTTTTTAAATATACACAGCAGATGAAAATAAATGCCAGCTACTGACACTGAAAAAGAAGATTGGCCAACTATCCCCTTTGCTTCAGGGCTACTGCTGTGCTATGAATGAAATATTAGCCATCTGTAAAATCAAACATGCTAGGGAAAAATAAATACAGAAATGACATTTTGAGAGTTGTAACTTTTGCTAACAGTTTAGAACAATCCTGAGGTAGGACATGCCAGCTGATAAAGCTGCTTTCCTATACAGCCATCAATGTAAATGTTATGTGTTGTTATGTGTAACATTAATGAAAATAATTATGTGTAGATAAAGGACTGTGTGTGGGCATCAGACAAAATCAAACCCCTCATCCTGCCATTTCCAAATGCTCATATTCATTTCATATATATATATATATATATATGAGAGCAATATACTGAATGAGTTGGAGAAAGGTCCAAAATATACCACAGCTACATATACTTGCATTTAAAAGTTGATGACTATTTTGTGCCACTGAAGTCATTTAACCCAACAGCAGAGTTTGAAAAAGAGAAAACGTAAGGGTGGATCAGGCCCTGCAGAAACCAGATAGCCCTGTTTATAGGAAAGACAAGACCTTGCACCAGGAGCGGCAGAAGCCCTTACTGAGTTCAAGGCTAGCCAAGGTCAGACTACTCTGCTGCTCACACAGATCGATGGGCAAAAATTCAGTTGAAGCACTGAGCCAGCAGCCACTGCCTCCTACAGCTTTAAGGTATTGCTTATCACCTACCCCATACTACCTTGTTCCAAGATAACAACTCAGCCTCATCCACCTGGACTGCCTGCAGCCATCGGCAGAAACTGCTGTTAGTCCTCCACGTGCAGCTGTTGATCCAAAGACTTTGCAACATGCCAGAGAAATAACAGTGACAATGCTCTCCCACTGTAGACTGTGGTCCAGTTCAGGCACTGAACTGCACAGTAACTTTGCATAAGATATTCATTTGGAAATGAGTGATGAAATTTACATATTTCTAACACAAATGTTGGTTTAATGTTTTCTAGCTCTACTTACAGACAAAATAAACTCACCAACCCAGAACCACAACACATCATAGCATTAGGCATTGCTTATTTGGCATTCCCACTCAGACCACAGCATTTCAGTGTGATTTGCTAGGTTGTAGAAGTAATTTTTACTTAATAACTTAGATAAAAGTTAGATGCAACAGAGGAAGCCTCAAGAGTTTCAAATTCTCATTTGCACTACACCAGATTAAACACCACACTTACATTCTGATCCGTTTTCCTTCTGCTCACCAGTAAATAAATACATGACTACAGTATTATAAACACTTTAAATTTTATCATGTGGAAATAATTTGCTGATTTTTCATCTCGGAAAAACTTGACTTCTCATTCTAATTTAGAAAGAAAAACTACCTTTGAAATATACTGATATTCCAAAGAGTGAAACTCCTGCTTTGCAGAGCATGTTTCAAAAGCAGTATCATCAATGGTTCATAAATATTTATGTTGATATATATATAATTAGTGTGTATATCAGAATAACCTCCCACATCAATATGTGCATTCATTGTTTAAGAGTCTCCTTTCAACTTGTTCACTGTTATCTTTGTGGTGTTCTTTTGTTTATTTTTTGTTGTTGTTTTTCTGAGCTACTCTTACATTAGAAATGAAAGAAAGAGACTGGTTCATTCAAGACTATAACCTGACACTTAAAACATTTTTTATAAGTGATGGTTATTACTTCTAGCATATTTCCAAAACACCACTACAATAATTGTATAGTGACAGCTTAGTCTGTTGCAAGATCTCTGCTCATTACAGTCAATCAAAATCAGGATGGCTAGAGGCAAGATTATCTATATTGCTGGCATTTCTTTATTTTTATTTTTTGCTATGTAGAAAAGGATATTGAATCTTGCAAGTCTTGGCTTTCAGTAAGAAAAGTTAGACACCAGTAAGTTTGGTCTCTGTACATAGCCATGCTATAAAATGGGCAAGTTTAAAAAATAAAATAAAAATTGTCATTCCAGGCAGTATATTGAACTGACTGAAAATTCAACTGTTCGGTCACAGAACAGTAAAGGTATAGTATGAATTGAAATGCTTTGTCTGTCTGTAAATGAGATCTATTAATAAAGATGCATAAAAGGTCCATATTAATGTACAAAAGGCTCAGATGACTTAGTTCTGACCTGTCCAACTCAGTTAATTGCCCTGGTATTCACTCATTCTGTCTCCCACTGGAATAGGGACGAAATCTCATACATATTTTGAAAAAGTTATTCTGAACTTTTTGCAAGATCCAATGGTTATGGCGCCTGCATGATGTTAAAAATCAAAATTCATTTAAAATCACTGAGATGTACTGCCTCCATAAAAATACTTAGCCTTACAACAATCACTACATCATCTCCTCCAATTTAAGACAGATTTGCAATCGCTTCATGTGGATGCTACGCATACAAGTCTTTTGTATGGATGGAAAAGATACAAAATTTGACTTCAAAGCATCTTGAACCTGATCCTCACCAAGCCGTTTTTATTTACACCTCAGAGTATAAAATGGGAAAAGTTAAAATATAGTCACAACATAATGTTTACATATATTTTGTGACTATTTACAATACCAGAATAGCATAAGGAAAAGCTGTAACTAACAATCAGTCTCTGAAGAGCATTATCTTCTAGTACTAATTGCAATTAATTGCATCAGATGCAAAGAACTTCTCATGGTATGTTTCTAGACTGGGGGGGAGGGACAAAAAAACAAAACCTGAATGGTTTCACACAGCAGACAGGGTTAGCAAATTTATGAAATAGGTCCCTGCTTGAGTAACTAAGGATGGTGCTGCCAGTCAGTTCCTGGCTCTCACAAGGCAGCCATCTGCTCTGGGGGTGGCGTGCAGTGCAACAAGGATGCTACGGCAGACCGCTACAAGTGTCCTGACAAACAGATAGGCTGTATTTACAAATGTAATTTAAAGATAGGCTTGACTCGTGTACATTTAATCAGTGTCAGCACAATTGAGAAATGGATGGGGGAAACAGAATACAGGAAAGAAGAAAATATAGGAAAGACGAAAAGCAATTTAGCAGGTTTAGGTACAGCCCATCAGGCAATTGCCCAGCAGGCAATAGCTTTGGAAGCTAAAGAGAAACATCACTCCTCAGAGAAAAAGAGGAGTGCACTGCAGAAAACTGGTACTGATGGTTCCTATGCTACAAATAGCAAGTGATTTATAAAATAATAACATCAAAAATCTCTAAGATTAGAGAAAGCCTCACAGGACAGTCATTTGTCTTTTTTTTTTTTTTTAATGGAAGGAGACAGGAAAAAAATCTTGTAGTATTTATAGAAAAAGCTAAAACTGGATATTTGTCAAAATTTAGAACAAAATAAAGTGGGAAAATTTACAAGGAATGCTGTCATCAACAAACTGGATCATAACTGAATGTTACCATATTCTTTCTTTGAAACATCACTTGTAGCAGAAAATGACCTTTCTGTATATTAATCTATTAATCTTTTATATTCTCCTCTCCTTGTACTTCTGAATAGGCAATACCTTAAAGAAACAACTTTGAGACCTCAAAAAGCTACAAGATGTATTGCATTAAGTGGCATTATTCCATCCCCTTTCTTTCAAGTAATCATTCTTACTACAGGCAGAAGGACTAGAGACAAGATTTTGGCCATTTGCCTCCCAGTGCCTTTTGATGAAAAGCATCTAAGAGGTACTCAGAGTGCCATCATGCAGAGCTTCTGCCAATTCTATACTTCACCTACCAGTTTGCAGGTTTTAGGACAGAAATTTGTTCAAGTAACTAGGAAATCAGGAATCTATGAAAGAACAACACTTTCTGATGACTGGCATATTACATACATAATTCCAGACGTGCCATCAGCACATACATTAAGAGCACTAGTATGAGGTACACATGCATGGATAGGAGCTGAGCAGCGTGGATCCACAGACAGAAGCAGAGGTTACCTGCTAGACTTCAAACTACTGGTATTTTTTTGTTTTTATTTAGAAAAGCCTCAGAAGAGCTAAGTATAAAAACTTTTAATATAAATAACTTGCTGAATTCACCATGCCACCTCACACTACCAGCTTTTATCAAGAAAGACTCTACCCAGTGTAAGTTATTCCTCACCAAAAGGCAGCAGAAAGGGGAACCTATGTATTTTGATCTCTCTATGTGCATTTATATTGACAGGAAGATAATCTCAGAGTATGTAGTTCAGTTAGTGATCAAGGGAACAAGAGTGGGCAAAGTGACCTGCCCAAAGTGACCAAAATATACACGACAAAACGGATGTGTTTTTTTTTTTTTTTTTTTTTTTTTTTTTTTTTACAACTCCATTTTACTTTACAAAATTCTATGTGATCATTTCACAAATTCAGAATGTTAAAAATACTTATAAACAACTCTCTGGAAGGCTTCATAGGGAACTGATCAGGTACTCTTTCTTTTCATCCAAGTGGTACATGCAGGAGAAAGAACATACATTTTGGATGGTGCAACTGGGGAAGGGCTGACTCAGACCAAGTGTCTTTGTACATCAGAATAAGAGTTTTTTGTCTGGAGTCATTCTCACAGGAAAGGAAGGTATCATAAAGCAAGATTCATTACCTATCTTAATATTCTTGATTATTTTTTTTTCCACACAACTTCGTTCAATCAAAGTTGGGAAATAAGTAAATAGCCTAACACTGCAAACCTGTGAGATCCATTTCAAAGAAACGGAGATTCACCGTGAATTATCCGTCTTCATTTCTGTATACCATACGTCCCTATCTTCCGATTACAGCTACTTCTGGTTTTGAAATTCTAAATTTGCTATATCCACAGATGGCAGTATTCCTCTTATACTTGAAACACACTTAGCTAGGCCCTAAGACTGAAGGCATAACAAAACCAGAATCTTTCAAGACATACATAACAAATGATTTTATGTTTTCCCTGTGACACCAAGTTAACATATACAAATAAATTTACACTGACAAATGGGAATCGGTGCAGATTACAAATCTAGATTACTTTTTGGCTGCTTAAAACATGGTAAGTTTTTAAACTTTTTCTTCTTTTTTTTTTTTTTTTCTTTTTTGGAAACAAATACTTCTGAACTAGCTGTATAAAATAATACAAGTAAACTCATTTAAGTAGCCACCTCCAACATTTTTCCTTGAGCAATTTTTTACTAGAAGAATGCTTTAAGATGTTTTAAGGTGTACTCCTCCTTTCCCTACCCCAAAGGGTATGTAATTGCCAGAAATTCTGTATGCATGTATTCACCATTCTATTTTAAAACAGTATTTCCAAAACTATCATTCTATTTTACTGAAACTTGTATGCATTTGAAGTACTATAGCAATGCTATCATTGCTCTCCATACAAAGAAATGATGCAGCTTTCTTAGGACCCAAGCTGAAGACGTATTGCAACCACACTAAGAAGAACGTAATGCTTTTTCTGCCCTTAAGACAAGGATTCTTTAGTTCAAAGGAAAAGTAAACTTTGATTCCAGAAAAAAGCTTGCTTCAGTGTCAGAAAAATGCTGTGTTAAAACTGTTTGAGGAAAGCCAAATATTTACAAACACTAAGATGATTTCTCCTCTCTCCCCCCAGCAATGCTGTACGGAAATTCAAAGTGACAAAAGCAAAACACAAAACAGAGACAAGAAACCACTACAGATTACTTACACAAAAAAAATTTGATTTGGACAGCTGAAATACTTTTCAATGATGATTTTTCATTTCTTTTATTTATTTATTTATTTTTAAAAAATGATGTTACTAAGGTGGTAAATGCTTTGCATGGATCTTCTTTAACAAGGGGAAAGACAATCCTCTGAAACAAATTAAATTACATACGTAACTGCAAAAAAGTTACCAATATCGTTAGTCTTCCCCTTTTGTTTCATTTCAGTCTTTAACACAGGCATAAAATGCTGGTAGCTTATTTCACTGCTTGTTTTCTTATTCAGATCTTAACAGGAACATTTTATTGTCAGAATGTCAGACATTCTTTTAAAATCTGATACTGCATGGGAACAGTGGGAAATGGGGAGTGGCTATGGGGGAGAGAACCAAGAAAATCTTATATCATTAGGCCCAGTCTTTTGATATCTCTCAGATATGGCTCACATCAATCCCACACAATGAAAATGAAAAAAATCTTACAGGAAGAAAGATAAAGTACAACTTCTAAATCCAATGTACTCACCGCTGCTTTCTACAGGATTTTCTCTATACATATTCCATGAATTCCACCCTGGAGAAATACTTCTAGCACAAACACTTCCATATGTACAGTTAGGCACTGAAGGAGTAGAACATAAGACCTTCGGACACACAACATGCTGTTTTATGTCTAGTTCAAAAGTGCCTGTTTCAGTATTTTCAGTGTCTTCATATAACAGAACACACCAAGAATCAAAAAGCTTACCAAAAAGATATAGGAAAGCAGATATAATAAAGAGCAGTTTTATTTCTATGCCTTCTTCTCTTCCTGTATGTAAGGTTTCAGAGACAAAGCAATAAGTTTAGTCATGTATTGCTGTGTGCAGTGTACAAACCAAACACTACTTTAACGCAGGAAATGAAAAATGACAAAACACTGTCCTGTTAGCCTACAAATATAAATGCAAAGTGCAAATACAGAAAATGGAATTTCACATTTTATCTGAAAAACTTCAACTATATCAAAGTTAAGCTCAATTTTAAATGTCCTTCATATTTCATAAGAGACTCCCTGCTTCAACATTTTTTAATTGAGATGCCCTTCTTTCCTGTAAGCAGGAAGACAACACATCAACTAATAGCTTACTAAATTTCTAAGACTACTCACAGCCAGCACTGTAACAACATTAGAGCTTTTTTTTTTTTTTGGGGGGGGTGGGGAGCGGACATGGACAGACAGAACTGTAAGAACAAAGTTCACATACTAGAGAAGTCTGCACAAATAAAGCCAGTTCTTTTTCACATCTACTGAAATTAATATGTGAATATTCCAGTATCTTTATCAACTTATGGGCTTTGAATAGTCATATTAAAATGTGACAAGGAGGCATAAGCACAGCTTGAAGCAATAGCTTCTAAAACTTCGGATTAAATCAGACAAAACGAAATAATCTTCATAATAAAGCCAGAAAGAAAATGGAACTTAAAACAAAAATACACACTTCAGTTGAAGTGATTGGACTGGCTAATCTTCCAATTTCTCCTCACAAAAGCACCTGCAGGCAGGAATAAAAGTTATGCCAAATAGCACCTCCATCATTTTCTTCTAGATCACCTTTACTTCTTCAGAACGAATTTTTAGTACTGAGATGTTTGCAAGTATGCCACGTATTAATATAAGAGTTCATATAAGGAAGGCCATCAGGATAAAGCAAATTCAGAAACAGGATGAACTAGTATTTCAAACATACAACTGATATATATATATATATATATAAGCTTTTCAGTAGTGCTTGCTAGGTTATACTTTTCTTTCTCTAAAATAACAATAAAAAAGTATTATGAAAGAAAACATTTTAAAATATATTGAAAAAATAAAGAATTTTTAAAGAATTCTCTCTTCACAAATTGAAAAGAGGTCTGCAAATATGCCTAATTACAGCAAAATAGAACACAGAAAAAAAGCACAACAATATGAATGGGAATCTACTGAAAATGGGATATGCATTTATACAGTATTTTGTTTGTTTGTTTTGGTATCTGTAAAAATCCAGCACTCTCACTATGCCAGCTTAGATGAAAGAAATATTCCTAACTTACAGAAGTCATCCATGTTCAGAATTCTGCACTTTTCCTACAAGTAATATTATGTAAAATTCATCACTTTCTAAGACCGTGACAGCCATTATGAACTAAAATAAATAACCAACCAAATAAAACGAAACATTTGATTCAGGCTGAGCTCGTTTGTTTTTAAGAGGTCAGATACATATATTCCCTGACTCCTAGAGAGAGCACATGCACAAAGGACACCTGTGTAGAAGTCTACAGTGGGGGTGCAGAGAGATGGGGGGTGTATTTTTACTTCAGGGTACATATCAATTAGTAAGAATCACATGTCACAATCCCAAGGTTTTTACTTTTCAAATTTAATGAGTATAATTTAAATGGAAGGCATACTGACGATTCAACACTATACATTAACGGATCCATTTTCTTCCTTCAGATTTCCTTTTTTCCACAATAACATTTTGAAATAAGGCCATGTCTTCACTGTGAAGACAAAGCTTGTGAGCTTAGGCTGCACTAAGAGTTGACCTATAATACAGCTATCAAGGTGATCCATGCCATCCTGCAGTATTTGGTATTAATAGTCCAATGAAAAAATTGATAAGCATAAGGGAGATTTTTCATAGTCATGGACTCTGAAGTCAGGAATGGTTTACAAGACTACTTTTCAACAATCTCTAAAAAAAATGCTAGTTAAGAAGCTATTCAATTGGAATAACTTGCCTGTCTGACCTGGTCTGTCAGACCTTTGTCTTCCAGCTTGGCAGTTACTTTTACTTAAGATATATAGAATGCAGTATTTTATATTCAACAAGATATTCCAGCTCAAAAGCTATGTATTGTATTTGCCAAAAATGTAGCAATTTTTTTTCTGCTTATCCAAAACCCATTTTTCTTTCTTCCTAAGATCCCTTTCTAATTTACTCCACTATAAATTCCTCATCTCCTTTCTTGAGATGTTTACTAAAGGCAGCTCTATATTCATACACAAGATAGCCTCATAACACTCTTAACTCTGAAGCTAAACCAAAATAACTGATTTTCACTGTATTTTCATAATTTCTAGAGCCCATGGAAATCATTTGCCCTGAAGTATGTACAAAAATGCATTTTTAATAGCAGGAAAGATAAAGCAACTTTCCTGGGTTAACAGAGCCTTGCAGCTCTGGTACAGTACCAAGCTGATTCTGTACTTCCTTCTATCCCTACATTTTCCTGGCTTGCCTTCTACCTTGCACATTCACTCCTTCCAACACCAACAGATAGCTGCCTCTCCATGACTACTGCTATAAAGCATTTTTCATTAAGTCTCTTGACATATGAAAGGACACCAACGGATTACAGTGCTTTCAAATTCTCTTTTTGTAAACTTCAACAGAGTTCTAATAAATTACAACAGGAATGTACTCCAGATCAAAGTATGAAGTCTATGCTTGCAATAATAAATTTTAGTGACACTTAATGCCTGCACAGTTTTAAATTTTAAACTGAGGATCTCAAAAGACATATGAGAGACAGGTCAAAATTTATACGGGATGTTTCAATATGCTTTCCACCACATAATTTACTACATCTTATTAAAATTTGCATTAAAAATACCTTGCCCCTTGACGATCAATGCAAATTCAACTACAATGCTGTTTAAATTCATATTCTAGTAAATTTCTGAGTAAGTGTCAGATTGATGGCCTCAGAAAATTAAGACAATGAGCAGATCTCAAGCTAATAGGGCTTGTGAAAACAAGTTCTTGAACTCAAAGACATGGAATTTTATTCCAGTGTCACCACCAAAGGTGTTATTCCAGCTTAAACTACATTGATCTAATGAATTAGTGATGCTACTGAGATGAATTCATTTCAAATTACCACAACCGTACCCATTAAAATCCAAATTGGAATGTATGCCTAAGGATCTACTAGTACTCAGACTTTACTAATACAAAATGTCATCTGCTCAGTCATGTCTCAAAATAACAATTCCTTTCTGGGTAACACATGCGGTTTAATTTTATTTGGCTATGCATTGCCCTACACCAGTCTGAGAAAGAACAATGCATCACCAAGTGCAGAGTTGCTGATTAACAGATTCTTATGCATGCTGTTATACCAGCTCAATATGGTTTCATATTGCTAAATTATTTGATTGGGATGTAAAGGAAAATGCATTTTATGTCACCTGTCTCTATTTAAAAGCCAGCCTACAAAGTATAATTGGGAAAAAATTTCCTTGCTTTTTGGTAGAATTAATTTCTCTAAACTGTGCAGTTCCCGAGTCCTTTCCAGACTGAGTACAGACAGACAGCAAAAAATAGAAGTAAAACACCCCTGTTTGTAGTGTGTTTGGAGTTTCAGAAATAACTTAAAAACAGAAGTAAAACAAAACATGAGTGGTTACAAATTATCAGCAACAAAATTGTATGAAGTACAGTTAGCAGCAGGGAGAGAAAAGAATCTTTAATACGAGAACAGCTCAATACCTTCTTTAGCAGATCCAGTTCCTTTCATAAGGAGAGAATTGTACAAGACAATTCACAACACGTATTCTTTAATGAATGGTCATTGTTTCCGATGACATAAATAGTTCATAAACAATCCCTTTGCCACTGTTTGGGTCGGGCACTCTTACCCTTTTTCCCTGCTCTTACACAAAATTCTTCCAGTGATGGTCTTGGACAGATTTAGCAGCTCCATTGTGTTTTTTATCAGGTAGACTGTTTCTGTAGACATCTGGCAAGAAACTAGAAAATAAACATAACTCCTATGCTTTGTGACAAAGAAGCTAAAACCTATTAGAAAACTATGTGTTAGCACATGAATTTGTTGAAGAAGGTAACACTGAGGAAAAAAAGCAAGTCTAGTCTCTCAAAAAGATAAATGTCCATTTTTGATTCAACTGGGACCTTGATGGTGGATTCCAAAGTTACATACAGATCAGCTTAGTTACGTGGAAGTCTGAAAATATACATATTTTTTTTCCATTTGGTTTTGGTACAGTGTCTTCAGATCAAGAACCAAGAGTGTCAGAAGTCGACAGGTTATCTATAATAAGTATAATCAATCTATCATTCTGAACATAGGCAGTGATGGACTTAACCTTCACAAGAACATAAAAAAACACATACATAACCCCAAGAGTGCTCTCTACTCAGAAGAGGGAACAAGCTAGATTGTGTGATGATTTTGCTCATAAAGCCTTTTCAGAGAAAAAACAAAGGCATTTTTACGTACCTTATATTGAGGCTCTCTCAAAAGCCCTAATTGTTAACAGAAAGTTCATAGAATGAATCTAAGTTTTTGTAATAATTACAATACATTTTAAAGCACTTCAAGAATACATAAACAGATAACATTCTAAGTGTTTTGCTTGGATCCAAGTTAATTACAGCACAGAAAGGCTGAGACGAATACACTTAATTGCTTACACAATGAATCATCAAGCAAATATTTGTGTGCATATACACACACACAAAATCAATTTTCAATATATTAGAGTTACAAAGAATTACCACACTTCAATACTAACAGGCAATATTTTATCCTCCACAAAATTATAACATCTGTAGATGTTACATCTGAAGTCTAATTAACAGTTTTTCATGTATACTTATGTGCATTAACATGCACAACTCCCTATAAGTTTGAGACATTTTTAAGACAGTTATTTTACTACAGTGGTTACATTCTATAAAAAAGGTAAAGGAGTCTGAAAGTGAGGTAGACCTATTGATTTTCAATTGATTTCGATTCAAGGTGAAGAAAATGAAAACTTAAAACACTATTTAGTGAGAACATTGTAACCACTAAATTTATATTTAACTATTGAGTATTTAATTTCTTTCATAAAAGACTGCAAAGTAAAACAAATCAATGCCATCTATATTTAGTCTAATTATCATTTACTGAATTTTTCCTGAACTTCATAGCTACAAAAGGAGGAAAAAACAATTATGAAAGGACAAAGGAACAGCTATGTCCTGCAGAGTCAGAAATCCAGAAGATGTAGAAAATGCTTTCCATAACATTATGACTTTGTCGTGATTTCTGTAAATTATAATTTTGCATTCTTAACTAGAGAAATTCCTCTGAAAATCACTGCTGAACATGTCAAGTTGTAGTATACACAGCTTATGATTGTGATCATTCTTCAAAACAATAAAGCACTAATGAAGACTTTTGTACAAAGGGATATAGAAGATTTCACATGACACAACCCATCGTATCAGTAGACCTGACTATATACACTCATACATGGTGACAGAGATGTTACAAGCCTGAACTGCGAGCTGTACAAACTACACAAGATGCACGGCAACAGATAGAGTCTTAAGAACAAAGCTTCAGACATTAGCAGAGGTCACAATACCAGTATTACTGTGATTAAATGGCGGCACTAAGCATAATACAAGAAAATTTATAATTCCCCCAAATAACTTAAGTTTAAAAAAAAAATAAATCAAGTCTCCGTAACAGCAGAGAAAGAAAAAAAATGGAAAACTACTCATCATTCAAAAAAAAAAATCCAACCTTATAACCCAAATAGAATGGTTTGATTTACTACATATCCACTCCACTCATAATACTTGACTATCTGATGCTATGAAGACCCAAGAGCTGCATGCAAACTAAGGAAACATCAGCATTGCTCGAAACATCAGCATTGCTCTGAAAGGAAAAACAGAAAAGTCACACAAGACATCGAGAGTCCTCAATTCAGAGGACTCTCTCCCAGCCTGGAAAAAACACATCCAGATTTCAATCCATGAAAAATGTCGGAGAAGCTGTTAACTCCTGAATACTGAGGATGTTGCTGACTACGAAGGCTTATTTTTCAAGGTTCCTAACTTGAGAAACCATAGTGTAGACAATAACTACCCATCACATGTATACAAGAAGCCATTTTATTTACATATTTAAAAGAGATACGCACATGTATGGAGCTTTCTTACCTACCCTCTCAAGTAGGGAATGGAATCAATTACCACAGCCAATTTCTAGTATTTGGACACACTTTGCGAAGAGAAGATGGGTCACAAGGAAAAATGGACATGTGCGTATGTGTTTGTGTTACATTATGAGACAGTCTTCCTCTTTAATTGCTTTTGTACTAATCTCTAATGCATTTTGAGTGTGTAGAAATGAAGCTTATTTCACTGAACAGTAAATGAACAAATAAATTAACAATTTGTACATCTAGAAGACCTTCCAGAAGAGACTCAAAGCAATGAAGGAAGCTTATTCTAAAAAACTGGATTCTCCACTTCCACTCCCTAAGTTTTGAGTGGGGGCATATGGTGTACTGTGGAACAACACTGTAGGTAGATGATAAGTCTATGCCAAGCTGTAGGTAAAACCTCAGATTACACCCTTATTTTGCACCTTGCTTGATCTTAAGGGTCTTTTCCAACTTAGATGATTCTATGATTTTAATTGTTTCTGTCAGACTGCCATGAAATTAAAACACCTGGTAGAACTGGCAACACAGAAAGCACATTTGCCAGGTATGCCAGCTAAACATATTAAGAAGGATGACTTCAAACTCCCTATCCTAATGCCCATTCTTTACTAGCTGAGCATTTTAATACTGTTTATTAACAGGAGTTGACTATATGGTGCTAGTTTAACAAGTATTTGCTCTTGCAAGGCCATTTTCTAACTTATGATCACAAAAGTCACAATGATCACTGAAATCAAGGCACAACAGTAATAATTGTAAGAAAGTAAACAGAAAAAATAAAATTCAGACTCATTTGTTTGCAACATCTCTAAGAAGAAGAAAATAACCCCTTTGGTTTAAAATGAATATCCTTGTTCTGAATACAATTTCTTTTTAACCACAGTAGTTTGCAAGAAAAGTAGCATTTTAGGTTTTGAATCAAGAAAAGATACATTTTGCCTTAAATAACATCCCCATTTATATTGTAGGTTATGTTCTGTTCTTTTTATTTCAAACTTTAACTTAACATTCTTAAAGCAAATTGTATGCACATCTCCCAGACTGAAATTGGTGCAACTGATATAGCTTTCGCACTATTTCTTTTCTTGGTTAACATGTTTTTTTGCCTAATAAATGCTTTTATTATCAAATTCCTTAGTTTACAAAAATCTAAGTTTCTTTCTGCAAAATACTAATTTGGAGGAACAGTTGATGCATAGCATTTTTTTAAAGGCCAAAGAGAGAACAATGTCTCATACCAAACCATTAGAGAAGAAACTATTTAGAGCATTTACAAAATAATATAAAAAAACCCTCTAAATATAAAGTAAATAAACTACAGTGTAAGTGAACTGATGAGTGGGAAGAAAAGGAAGCTTTTCAGATTGATTTGATATTAGTGAAACAGAGATAAATGTCACCCCAAACAGTAACACCATCATTCAACGATCATGACTGCAAATTTCTGTAGTTACTGAAAATCATTTTCTTGCTTCTAGATGAAAAAAAATGTTGTTTTGCAGGGAGAGAAAGACTTGGTCTCTGGAGCCCTAATTAACAGTTGTTTTACTATAGAAAAGCCACGGAAAACAGTACTAGAGATTCATGTTGGGATTAATCTCAATTTAAATCAATAGATTCGAGTTTAAGCCTATTTAAAATGAAGAAGGAAGCAAGAAAATGGTTGCAAACTGAAAAGCAAGATTTTAGCGGCATAAAACAGTAAATATTTGTGCTATAAAGGATCCCAAGGATCTACAATGCTATTTAAGGCCCCTTGGGCTAGATCTTATGCCTATTCTAGGCAATAAAGCAGTTACCATTCCTTGTCTAAATTTAGGTGGACACAGATGAAACACAAGATAAGGAGAGAAAATGGAAACAAGCTCACTGAAGAACTGGCACAGTTCTTCAACATCCTGCAGGGTTTTCCATAATTGCAGGGTACAGACAATGAGTAAGAGAATAGGAAAGAAAATTTCAAGGAAATGAACTACTACAGTTGCCTATAGCTTTTCTTCAAGGACAGGATGGAAAATGAAGCAATATACAAACAGAACAGTGCAGCTATTATTTATGGGAAATATGAGAGTTTTTAATGTTGAAGTTAAATATTGTCCAGTGGATGACAACAGTGGTTAATTTATTCGCGAGGTGTGATCAGAAAATCCCTGAAGTATTCTAGGAGTCTTATAACTTCTATTAGTCCTTGTTTAGCAATTTAGGAAATAGTCAAATCTTAAGACTTTTTGTTCTTTTGTAGTAGTTGAATTGACAATAAAGAACATATTTTAGTCAGATGTAGGGTATTTATTTTGGATTTGAATCCTCACATTAGAGTAGGCAAATATCTTTGACTTCAAATATTTTTCCAAGTTTTTCTTCTGTTTTGAACTACATTAATATTATATGTATGTTGTATTCCAGTATCATTACAATTACGAACAAAAATACTTGTCTATGAACAGAGGTTTTACCAATATTGCCAGTAGAAAAGTGATTTCTACTAATACAGGCACATACTGTGAATGCTTTGGACTTTTTCTTAAAATGTCATTAAATCTCAGACAAGCAGATGTGTATTATTTATGTTAACACCTCCATGGAAGCTTGCCAGTGGAGGAGGAAACTGTGGCCTTACTAAAGTATAGCACAAAAAGAATTAGTAACTTTTGTGATTTCCTAAAATCCCGTACCATTTTCTGACCAGCACTGGCCAGTCTCAGTACTAAAATCTACATCTACAACAGGAATTGGGCAGAACAAACTGCAACTGCAGTATGATTGCTACTCCCTATGTGCTTTGAAAGCAAAGGATTTAGATACAGCACAAGTATCAAAACAATTACTATAAAACAATACTATTATTATTAAACAAACTGTCCTTCCAGAGTGTTCATTCCCTAAAGCGGAATGTTAATCATTGTCATGCTCATTTTCAGTGAAGCGTATTAAGTTTTTCCTTTCTAGGTTAAGTCTTCCATTCCAGATGGGCAAACGAAACCCCAGAGATTACTTGCAAAAGCTGCACAGAAAACTGAAACAGACAGTAGAAAAGAATATACCAATGATCTGTATTACTAGAAAAGTAATTTACGGGCATGACAAAGTTTTACTATTCACACTTAAGTTTTCATATGTCACTGCTTGCCTATACTGGGCTGTCAGTGAAAATTTAATGTCCAGAAACATGGAAAATAAGGATAACTACTTCCAGGACTTTTCCAATGGTTTCTTATAAATGTCTGTAATAAGGACATAGAATTATGCTGTGTTAATAGCATCAGGTGAAAGTCATGAGCAGTGGTCAGTGGGGGCAAAACTTCTCAGTAACAATCTTTCACATACAGAATATAAGTGATACTCCAACACTGGGGTAGTCAAATATTATTCTAGATCTTCAAAGAAAAATTCAAGCATATCTTTGAGAGCACAGCATTCCAATTCCATGTGTACCTCTGATACATTATTATTTATTTTTAGAAGGTGTTTCCTTTTCCTTAAGGTAAGCAAAGCATTGACAAGGCAGCATGTTGCTTTGTCATCTTAGTTTTCAGAAGAAAACACAATACATTTATTGAAAGACCCAGGGAAGCACAGAGGCACCCGGACTGCCTTCTCCAGGAGTTCTGGAAAGAGACACCCCCTGCCCCCTTCCTCCTACCTCACTTGAGGCTTCTCTTCCCAACTCTCGGCTTTCTCTCAAAACTGAAAGTTAGAAAACTCATTTGTCACTGTATTTGCTTAACTAGCATTTTAAGTACACCAGACTGTAAGCATTCTGAACGTATGTTTTCTACTCCAACATTCATTACAATTTTTTCCACCTTTTACATATAGCAAATGATAATGTATTTACTGAAACATTTGCAGTACTCAAGGATACACAATATTAATTGCTCAATCAACCTGCATTGACACACTGAATTTAACATGCCACATTGAATTACCGATCATTTTTCTAACCTTATGAAGTCAATCTGGGCCAGAGACATCTGCAGTTTAGTAGGCATATTTTCTAAACACCTGCTTCCTCAACTACTGTACTATCACTAATTTGAACGGAACAGCACACATCATAGCTTGTACATTTTGGTGCCCGACTACACACCTCAAATATTTATTTCATTCACTCTTCATTCTTGAGAAAATTTCCTACACTTTATTGGAACCAATAGCTTCACTAGTATACCACACAATGATTTTTTTTTTCTGTACTATATTAAAGTTACTTTAATTCTTTAATAAAAGAAAACCCCAAAATTACAGCCATGGTATGTAAGTTTGAGTGTCCTAATAATAAGAAAGAGAACACATATCAGTACAGACATGTTTAAATCAAATGCCAGCACTTGTTTTTTTCATTTTTTTTTAAAGTTAGAATATATTTTAATATATATTTATTATAGTATACTGCAAATATACTACTAAGGAAAGCAAGCAGAATACATCCAATGCTCCTCAAACTTCGTAATAAAACATTTAAGAACAAAAACTGAAGGCATTACTAAGCTAAAAAGTATGTAATTTTCAAGTGTTTCACTGTGTGAAAATTGTCCAAGATAATTGTTTTCAACATGTTTTCAGCCTTTTTTCCCTTTATGTGACTAACAGAACTGCCATACAAAACTTGCCACACCACATCATAGTAAAAAAATTACAATTCTGTAAAATAAGGAGTATTTCACAAAGAAATAAAGGAATAAGAAGCTGGAAGACAGCATCAAGCTTAAATTGCTTCAGCATTGCATGTAAAAAGAACAACAACATTCAATTTTTAAGACTACCACATGGAACTGCAGGTTGTTGATCAAATGAGAGCAACTACTGAAGCTTTTGTAGCAATAGTGCTTAGGAAGCAATGCAACAGTTATTTTTATTTTTTGTCATGAACAAAATGTATATCTAGCTTTTACTACTTCCCTTCTTCCATAGCAGGATGTGCTTCCTGTCTCTAAGATTTGTCCTTGCCTGAACCTCATTAAGCTTCTGCTCTTCACTTGGAAGCAGTGAAATATAAATCAACTGATTCCAGATTACTTCCCTTCACTAATTATTTGATAACGAGTAATTGAAATAAGCACAGAACTATCCTTAGTTATTTGACTGTTACCCTAAAAAGCTTAGGAAGAAAAGAACAGATGAAAGACAAGCTAGCTCTATAAGATGAGGCTTACCATCTGACAGACTTGCAGAACTACGATTAAAATACCACCTTAAGTTATAAATCAGAGTAACTTCTGAACTAGAGCTTACCACACTTCTAAACCTTATTTCTTTTACAATTAGGAACCACATTAATTTTATTTTCTTGTCTTACAGTACATCTTACAGACAGAAAAACAATGTGTATTACTGTTTGTACTAAACCTTTACAAAAATATTTATGCTCAAAAATAAATAGCATGACTATAAGATGGTGTCATATCTTTTTATTTCACTGCCAAGTCTTCTGTAGATGAGAAAATGAAAGACGTGCTCCTAAGATTACTTACCCATGAAGTTCAGATAGCTGTCTCCTCCAAGTGCATGAGTAATGAGACGAATCATTTTATGAAGCTGTATTCCACGATCAATAACTGGAGTAAGAGGCGAGAGCACACTCATGTTTGTGTACATCTCTGCATCCATCAATCGAAATGCCAGTGTCTTATCACCAACAAGTGCCTATAATAGTTTAAAAAAATGAAGAAAACCCCTGAGTGGTGTACTAGAAGTGTTTCTAACACTTTTTTTTTTTTTTTAAACAGGTGTTCTGTATTGTAAAGGGAGCATTAGAACAAGATTATCTTTAAGGTCCCTTCCAATCTGAGCCATTCTACGACTCAGAAGACTGGCAAGGGGTCAAGGACGTGACTCACTGTACGCAATCTAGTCCCAATTCACAAAGTGAACATCCTGCCTCTGCTGATGAGCCTAGCTGATAATTACTGCAGTGTTGCATTTTTTGATGTGTAACCACGTGGTTGTGGTATGTGATCTCCTGTCAAAAAGAAAAAGCCTCCAAGTTGAGGCAGAGACATCCCTGAGCTGAGCCCTGCCTGGACACCCGACCCAACTTTCCACTTTTCCTTTGCAATCCTGTGAGCATATGTATACAGTCAATCAGCTCCTAGCTATCTAGCCCTTGCTATAGTCTTGTATTTCACTATCAAACTGCACAATCACTTTGGAGAACCTTTTCGCCTACATATATTAAATGTAAAATGCTAGTGTACACTCAATAAGCCACAAGCAACCTAGCATTTTGGAATTCTTGTAGGAAAAAAAAAAAAACTAAGAAAGCAAACATCTCAAGTAAAGTTCCTAGGATGTACAAATAAACAGCTATGAACAATATTCCTGATTTACCGATGCAGAGTGTGAAGCATTCATTTATATGAAATATAAATATAAACCATATATATTACTGGTTTTCTGAGTTCACAGAAGGTAGCAAAATAAGCTAGTATTTCTATCGAAAAAACAGTAACTGAATTACTAACTTCCTAGCGTTTGCTGTTATTTAAGAACAGAAAAACACCAAACAAATGCTGTTGTTTATTCTAATATTAGGATTATTCTAATATATTAGCATACAGGTAGTTGAAAACGTTTTGGAGTGTTTGCATGCAAATATGTAATTTTTGTTTCAGCAGCCCAAGTCTCTTTATACTCTAATGTGAAAACTCACTACATTACAACTCAGTTGTCTACGTGGAAACAGCTCTAGCTGAAAGGCCCCATTATCCTTTAGTTTTCAGTCTAGCAATATAATGGCATAAATAGATAATTCCCTCAAGTTAAAAATAAATTCCCTCAAGCTTAGGAAAAAGTTATTATGCAACAGGGGCAAGACTGCAATGCTAAAAAGTTCTGTATTAAGCAGACCTGTATTTGCATGCCTTTCATTTGGCTCTACTTTTTTAATAGTTAATGACTATTCTTCTATTTCAATAAAAGGGTTACTTAACTTCTGTACTCACACAGACACAAGTGCATGAAGTGTATGACATCAGACCAGCAGGCTATCTGGCTTAGTGTACTGTCTCCAAAACCAGCCAGTAGCTAACGGGCAGGAGAGAGTATGAAGGCAAATGAAACTCTTAACAATACTTCACCAAAACATTACCCTAACTATCACAGATAGACAGGTGAAACAGAATGTTTGTATTCAGGAGCCTTCAATCAATCTCCTTTGAAACAAATTCAAACACTTTAGAAGTCACAAAGTTTGAACAAACACATCATCCTATGACAAGGGGTTACAGAGCTTGCTTCGTGCCAGAGAGACAGGGGAGGAACAACAACTCTTTACTCAGAATCTGGCATCCGTTAGTTTTAATATCCTCTAATCTTTCCATTGGAAATAGGGGTAATTGTTCCCTGTTCCCATTTTCTATGCCAGTCACGACTTTATGAACTGATGTCCTTCCACTTTTAATGATCTCTTTTCTACCCTGAAGCGTCTTAGTCTATTTAGTTTTCTTCTTTTGAAAGCCACTCCATACCTTCTAATTATTCTTACCAACTCTCTCAGCATTTCTTCCAGTTATGCTGGATCTCCTGAGATGCAAGACCAAACCTGCCTCCAATATTCATGATGCAAGTAAACCATGAAAGGCTACAGCAGAATACTGATTTTGCTGTCTGCTCCTTTCATAACAATTCCAAGTAATCTATCTACTTTTTTGACTGCTATGAGCACTGAGTTGGTATTTTCCACACATCTGCTATAAGCATGAGACCTTGTACTTGGATTGTTAGTAGTCTATTCATAACCCATTATTACATATAAGAAATTGGAATTGTTTCAGCCTCTTATGGGCATCACTGAATATTTTTATGTTGAATTTTATCCACACTCCCATTTTATTTCTCTATCCTACTTCTCACACGTCATTCAGGTGTCTGACTGCAATTCTTTTTTTTTTTTTTTTAAATCAAAATAAATATATCTATCTTCTTCCCAAACATGAGATTCTAAAACAGAAATATATTGTCATATGAAAAACTATTGATATAATCCAGCACGAAATAAAACAACAGCAACAGTAATGTTATGCATGTCACACCAGGACGAAGGATCACCTTTACTAAAAGCATATAATCAGAAAAATATGCATTTCCATGTAATACCTGAAGTTCTTAACCAGGACTTGGACTCTGCTCTCACGCTTTATGTGAACACTGTATAACAATCTCGATGATAGGAAGGCAAATAGGCACAGTAAAGAAAGCTGATAAATTATTTTTAAAATATAATATAGCTGTAATTTTAGACACTTTTGTTGATTTATATCATAAAAGGTATTGGAAATGTCCATCTCTTACATAGGGCAAAGAGTTGAAGGTAGGTTATTTAAGCTTTTTATTAGAAAACTGTTTTATTTATTTATTTTTAAGTTTAAAATTTTGAAGTTCTCAACCATCATGTTTTCTGATTCCTCAGAACAACAACAACAAAAAAAAAAAACCCCACTTTCAACACTGAAAGATTGTAGGAGATGAGTGTTATCCAAACTCATCATTACTTTTCTGTTTTTCCATATACAGAACCATTAGAATTGCTGTGTTTTGAATCAAACTGTTAAAGAATACTCCATTTAGATCTTAAAATAGGATTGGGGTTTGCAATCCTTTCAGAGAGTAAACATTTTCTTGAAGGGAATAAAAACATTTCAAACATTGATTCAGTGAGCAAATTTGCTAAATTGTCATCTTGTTTAACACTTACCATAAACAGTGCTTCAGCCTACCTTATAGAAAGTGGATTTTTAGAAAGCATGTGTTTTATGTCTTCCTATGTCCTATGACAGGCAGGATGAAGAGGAAGCTAGAATTTATTTGTTAAAAAACAAAACTGAAAAGATAACACACCCATGCAAGGCAGGATTCCTTTACTAAAAAGGAAGTTCAAAACCAAACCAAAATAAAAAAGAACAACAAAAAACCAAGCAGCATACCAGACCTGCCCAACTCTGAAATTGTTACTTATCCTTCTGTCCTTCTTATCCTTTGTGTTAAAAACAAAAACCAGCTAAACCTCTAAACTTCACCTTTTACTTGCTTATATATGAAAAACAACAGGTACCATACCTGGTCATGGCTCTCTGCATATGCAATACATTTTTCTTCATACCGTCTGTTCGTTAACGTATACACAATATTTCCCATATTCCAGTCTTCATCTTTCAGTTCCTTAATGATCTACAGAAATAAAGGAAATATCATTCAGAGGTTATTTCTGTTTAAGTAAAAGCACAGTACTGCCTTTCTTCATTATTTTGGCACAGCAATTTCCAATGAACTGTGAACTACAACTTTTCCTGCTACCAAGCTTTGCAGTGATAAGCTTTCTCTGCTAATCCAAAGAGATGACTTGTATACTTTGTTTCTCCTGTACTCCCATGTATCAACAGGGAAAATAGGACTTGGCACCTATCATGTGAGTCCTTTGATACAGTGGGCCATATGATTTATGAGCTGCAAGAGAACATTGCACCAAAAACTGGGAAGAATTATCTGTACAGACCTACCTATGCAAGGTATTGAAAGATGTCCTGTATTTCAAGTAACCTTAGCATATGGCACCATCCTTCGTAACTATAGCTTAAGTACTGAGCTGTGTTGTGGAGAGTGGCACGTTGCAAGATTGTACCTATGCTGTTGCCATGAAGCGTACAATAAAACGAGAATCTGCTTAGCACAGGGACTTCCATGTTCCCTGATCTGCAAATTCCAGCTCAGTTCCAAACCAGTTTGAATGCCTGAGTTTTGGAATACAAAACATACTTTATTTTCTGCCGTGTTAGCTTTTTTTTCTTTTTTAAGCAATTTAACAATTAAATCACATCAATAGCAATTTTCTGCCTCACATGATGCTATTTTCCTCTTCTAAATATAGCTTAATTTCAGCGTTTTCTTTTTTCTATAGGGCTTTATCATTCTCCATTGTTCACTCCAGTTTAAACATGTATATATATATATGCATGATATATACATAAAAAGGTATATGTCATGTACATGACAGGTAAAAAGAGAAAAAGGCAGTGACAAAGAAGGCTGATACGATCCTGTCAAATTTAACATTCCGATTTTAACTGACCATGTACTCCTAAACAACCTTTTCCCCCCAGCCTGAGTTCTTGCCCTGAAAACATTCAGGTACCTATGCAACATCATGTTATATACTACATCTATGTTTAACCTGACCTATTGAACCCACTGTTACAGCAACTACTTTTTACAAATCCCTCAGAACAAGTTCATGGATCCCTGGAGATCCTTCAGGTCTAAAACTGCTTTTAGGAAGTCGCCCAGAAAAACATGCTTTTAGAAGGTACATACTTAAGAGCTGGAGAAAAATGTAAGCAAGCAGTCTAGGAGAAAAAAAGAAGAAAAAAAAAGAAAAAAAACACAGCTGATAGACCTTGCTTCTAAGTTTACTCTTCCAGTCCTTTTAGCTTTACTGTTGTCTTGAGAAGTGGAGTAACAGAAGTACACACATAAGCTCTTTTTCCACTTCAAGATCTTCTGTTGTGATTACTTATTTGCAGTTTCCTCATCGAGAAGATTTCTGCCTGCATGTCCCTATGTTCTTGCACAATCACACTCCTAAATAATCAGAGTATGCTGGGAAACAGCCTAGACTATAATAGCTGAATTTACACCCAACATCCCATCAGCATACCAAACATTCACCTGCTGTTTCTGGAAGCTTTTCTCCCCAGTTAAAGAACAGAACTTACTGCAGGATAGGCATGCTTCCTCTCTGTATATTAAAAATTAAAATAAGCAGCTCACAGCAGAGATTGCCAAAATAGATTATAATTGGTTATTATAGATAAAAAGTTTTCTTCTAAAATTTTAGTCTTTTTTTTTTCTTCCCTGTGTAATATTTTTAACTACCCAGGAAATCACTCATCTTTACCAGTCAAAGAGTGGTAGGGAAGCTGAAGGCAGAAGGAAAAAAATAACCACCAAGACCATCACAACAAGGTTTTTTCTTTGTTACTACAGAATTATGAGCCCTCACTGCATTCCAGGATATAAACTACACACTCTGAAGTGTAGTGATGCTCTTAGAAAAGCTGGCAAGTTTGTCTTCCACATGAAAAAAAGTCTAAAAACTATTTTTCAACCAATCTGCCCTCTACCTCCTAGTTACGAAAGTGAAAGATGCTGAAGATAAGTTAATTCACTTTTTATTTTAAGCTACTCACTACATTTATTGAGGCATTAATGCTCATATAAAACATTTACTGTTTTCAGATTATCATGATACACCCAAGGATTTGGATGCAATCTTGTATTTAACCGAAAAGCAGTCTCTAAAACATCAGTAAAGGCCTTTTGAGATCATTTATTTTTTCATTCTTTTTCTTGTGATCCTCTGTATTAAGGAAAAGGTGATTTTAATCCTTATCAAAGTCAATGTTTATTAGTACATTATTGTTCTTGAAGAGCATTTACAGACTTATTATTCTTTTTGTAACCCCTTGGTACTGATTGGTGGTGTTAGTGTAATTTGCCTGTGATTACTTTGGTTAAATTTTCAGCTCTATCTATGCTCCATGCCAACTGTTATGCCCAATTTCAGTAGGGTTCAATGTATGCTTCTGTTTGTTTGTTTTTAATGAGATAACCATGTGCACATAAATTATTTACCTGTTCACATTCAATATAGACTACTGTCCTGGTTCCAGTTAGGACAGAGTTAATTTTTCCTCATAGTAGCTGGTAGGGTGCTATGTTTTGGATTAGGATGAGAAGAGCGCTGATAACATGCTGATGTTTTAATTGTTGCAGAGCACTGTTTAAACCAGGCCAAGGACTTTTCGGCTTCTCGCTCTGTCCTGCCAGCGAGCAGGCTGGGGGTGCAGCAGGAGCTGGGAGGGGACAGACCCAGGACAGCTGACCCAAACTGGCCAAAGGGGTATTCCATACCATCTGACGTCATGCTAAACAATATATAGGGGTGGCTGGCCGGGGTGGGGGGCGGCTGCTCGGGGATAGGCCGGGCATCGGTCAGCGGGTGGTGAGCAATTGCATTGTGCATCACTTGTTTTCTTACACATTATTATTATTAATACTATTATCATTATCACTATTATTATTATTGTTATTATTATATTCCTGTCTTAATAAACTGTCTTTATCTCAACTCACCGGCTTCACTTTCCCGTTTCTCTCCCCCATCCCAGAGAGGGAGGGGGGAGGGTGAGCGAACGGCTGTGTGGTGTTTAGCTGCCAGCTGGGTTAAACCACAACAACTACACATGCTGCAAGATACAAGTTATTTCAAACCAAATGAATCTATGCCTACTGCATTTTATGAAGAAAAAAATCAGCTAGAATGCAAAGAATAGCCTATGATGTTACTCATCTTCTGAAATCTAAGATATGATATCTGACAGCTCTCATTTCAGCCACTAATATCTGTACTCAAGACTGTCAGAACTTATTTTAATAGGGCATTAAGTTAACAGATGAGGGAGACTAAAATTCATCAGCAGAATTCCAAAGTGTTTCTCTGTATGTGTAGTTAGAGAACCACACCACTTTGAAGAGCAGAACATATTTTTAGAACACCTTTTCTTACCTGTATCCACTTATCTGGAATAGCCATGGCTAGTCGATAATCAAATCCCCCTCCTCCCTCTGCAACAGGACGGCAAAGAGCTGGCATTCCAGAAACGTCCTTAAATAAAACACAACATAATTTGGCTAGCATTGCAATCACTAGTTCAGACTTTCCACCATACAGTAGCACAGTAGTACACAGGCACTCTGTAAACTAAACACCTTCAAAGATTGATAGGGGGGAGAAGGGAAGGGAGAAAAATCAGGTGATCACAACACCGAGACTTACTGTTTGAATGCAAAAGTTACAGGATAGCATTATGGCTTGTCTCATCAAATACTCTACTACAAAGCATTTTAATAGAACAGATATTTGAAGAGAAAGAGACCTTAGTAGAGGCAGAATTTGAAATAATTAGCTCTCTTGAGCTCCAAGTAATCAATAGCAAGTAGAAAGTAGTCAACAAGAGACAAATTAAACTTTCATTTTGTTTATTGATAGTTTGCATAAGGAATGGCATAAAAATAAGAGGCTGAATAAACCACAGTCAGAAAGAAAAATACAATCTCTACCCTTTCCCTAAACACAAAAACAAAACCATTGATCCAGCTAACCCGGGAAAGTAACATGCTCTTATTGCATAGTTTTCCAGTTTCATGTTCATGGAGGCTGATCACTCTTAAATTTGCCATTCAAAGTTTTTTAAAATAAGTATTTATTTCACCACTTTATTAGAGAGTTGTGTCACATAACATCTTTTCTTCTAAAGTTCACTTATCTGTGTAGAAAATGCAAATCCCCACATAATTGCAAAATACCTACCAGCACTCAGCTGTATTACCTTATGCAAGTGAGAAGTCATTCCGCCACAATGGTTATGGATTAACGTACACCGCTTTCGTGTCTACTCAAGAGTTTATGGAATTAAATTTTGACTAGAACTGTGGCTTAATTAGGAAGCTCACTGGTTTTCTGGATTCAATCCAGTTTTCAACCCAACTGCTGCATTAGACTAGATGAAGACGCAAGAGATCCCCAGAAAAGTATCTTAAACCAGAACCTTAACTCAATGCAAAATCTGTATTAACAAAGCAAGATTTGGACTTTCCATGTCGAAATCTTTCACTTCAGACTGAAAAATGTATTTGCACTTAGAGTTATACATATATATATATATATACACACACATGGCCACTTGCCTATGTTGACCTAGGAGAAGAAAAAGACCATAACATCATAAAGCTCATGGATGGCATCCTTGGGGAAGGTGTGGAATGCAGAAGGAAGGTGGGCTGCCATCCAGAGGTACCTTGACTGGCTCTAAGAATTGATCAATAGCAACCTCAGGAAGTTCAACAAGGGCAAATGCCAAATCCTGCCCCTGGGATGGACTAATGCCCTGGGCAGGCTGGGGACTGACAGGCCAGGGAGCTGCTCTGTTGGAAGGGCCCTGGGCTAACAGCACACTGAGCATGAGCCAGCCGCCTGTTCTGGCAGCAGAAATGGCCAGCAGCATCCTCAGCTGAGTGAAAAGACAGGGGATCAAAGGAAGGGATTATCACACCTCACTCAGCAGTCATTAGACCACAGAGAAAACTGCATCCACTTTCTGCTCCTTACCCCTGTCCTCAGTTAAAGACAGACCATGCCAAAACTGCTGGGAAGTTTAGGAGGAGGTTACCAGGACAGCTGGGCCTGGAGCACGTGCCCTGGGAAGGGAGGCTGAGGGAAAGGAGTTGCTCAGTCAGGGGAAGAAGGGGCTACAGGGGACCAAACAGCAGCCAGTGCCTGAGGAGGCTACCGAGAAAGACAGAGCCAGACTCTTTTGTGAGACAGACAGCAGGAGAAAAACTGACAAAGGTCCTAAATTGATACAGGGATGGTTCTAGCTGGATATAAGGATAACAAACATACAAACACTTACAAGGTTCCAATAAATAAGCACTGGAACAGGTTGCTCAGAGTGGTGTGAGATATGTCCTTGAAGGTTTTCAAGACCAACTAGACAAAGCCCTGAGCAACCAACCTAGTGCAAGTTCAGTGTTGAACCTACTTTGAGCAAGAAGTTAGTCTAGATTACACTAGTTCTCTTCATAAATGAACATATCTATTATTTATTTTGAAGTATTTATCAATATTTATATATTTCACACACAATTTCACTCTTCCAATTTACTGAAGAAAATTAATAGCAGAGTTAAGTATGGGGATAGCCATACTGAAGGAAAGTACAAGCAGTTTTAAAAGTGTAAAACTAGCTGCGAAAAGAATTTCTGCACCTGTACCTTTTTTTTTTTCTTTTTTTTAACAACACTGATTCTCCTTATGTAAATATCTTCATATCATAGAATCATTAAGGTTGGAAAAGACCTCCAAGATCATCTGGTCCAACCATCATCCCCCTACCACCAATGTCACCCACTAAACCATGTCCCTAAGCACCACATCCAACCTCTCCTTAAACATCCCCAAGGACGGTGATGCCACCACCTCCCTGGGCAACACAATGGCTGACTACTCTTTCTGTGAAGAAATGTCTCCTAATTTCCAACCTAAACCTCCCCTGGCACAACTTGAGGCCATTCGCTCTAGTACTATCACTAGTTACCTGTGAGAAGAGGCCGATCCCCAGCTCTCCACACCTTTCTTTCAGGTAGTTGTAGAGAGCAGTAAAGTCTCCTCCGAGCTTCCTCTTCTCCAGACTAAACAACCCCAATTCCCTCAGCTGCTCCTTAAGACTAGCGATTCCACATGCTGTAAATCTTAAAGATTAGCAAAGTAGATTTTCTTTCCAAATGTTTAGATACTAGAAAAGGAAATTGAATAGGTCTCCTAAATCAGTCAAAGAATAAAAGCAGGACTGACCCTCTCCAAAACATCAGACCTGAAATAAAAGCCTCTCTCTGCAATGTTGTGATGTCTACCAGGCCAAGGCTGTGCATCTGAGATTTAAATAGCACCAACTGACTTTATTCACAATTTTTAAAGTCATATTTAGGGAAATAAAATTGGAAATTTAGTATTTATTATATCCACCTATATCTGAAGAGTTTGCCTGAACACTAAAAAAATCCAATATTACTATATTCAGCATATCTTCATATCCAAATATAAGTTGCCAATTTCTAAGCAGTTGCTCACACCTTAGTTTGACATGAGCTGCATATAAAAAAATGAAATCACTGCAGGAGGGATTTTTTTGCCTGTTTGTTTTTACATCATGCCTGAAGGTTTTAATTTTTCCTTAACACTTTTTTTTTCTAATTATACAAAATCTTAATCCCAGTTTTAAGTAAAAAAACAAATGAAAAATAAGCATACAGTCAGTAATATCTAAAAATTTAGGAACTACTAAGATGGTGAATGCACAGAATATTAAAAAGCTGTGCAAGTTATCCATCAAATGATTAAGGAATATATTATCATTAATTATGGCTATACAAAAAAATATTTTACTCATATGGCTCTCATTCCATCATCATTGTAAGAAAGCAGAAATTCTTCATTGCTTTTTGCGATTTTCAGTTATGCCAACAGTTCCTCCTTCTGAAAGTCTCCTTTAACCATGGAACACATTAGTCAAATTTCTATTCCGTATAGTGACTGCCTCAAGCTGAAGAATATCATATTGAAACAGAAGCAGTTTTCAACTCAAGCACGAGAAACTGAAGAGGCATATTATTAAAAATAAAAACAACTCTTAAACCAGGTAATATAAGCAGATTGAACTTAAAATTGGTTATAATCTGTCTTCCTAGAAAATAAGCCGTCTCACTCCCACAATAACTTACTTCAAATAAGCCTACAGATGAATGAAACAACCTCAACTTTATTATTAATTGCTTACCAGATGCTGTTTTTGATAGCCTGCCATTAAGCTTTTAGCTGTTTTTGTTTATAATGCAAACTTATCAAAAGTAAAAAAAAAATAAAAATTGCACAATTTTCTTTTCCCAAAGAGGAACTAGGAACTCTAATCCAAAAATGTTTTATTAACAATCTGTATAGTCCATAATGATATGAGATAGATGCAACTTTTTTTTAAATGAAAAGATATTTAAATATAACAACAGAAGAATCCTCAAGGTTTACAAGAATTACTCGTTTAGCTAGAGATAAAATATCATTGAAAACTCAACCAACTTAAATATAGCCTATTTATTCCCTCAAAAACCTAGGGAAATTTAATACTAAATATAAGTTAGCACACTTATTCAGCATTTATAAATTTACCACAATTATTATGAAGAACAGTTGTCAACTATGCCATTATAATCCAAAATAAGCGAAACAGTGCAAGGGCTGTTAATCTTTAGTACCATGAATTGCTAGTGACAAATGGCAATCATACAAAAACTTTAAACTAATGAAAACAAACCTCATTACAAATTCAAGGAGACTGGGGGGAGAGGGGTAATCCCCACATCAGTTAATGACCCAATAACACAGAAAATTCACAAAATGTGTATTCCACTTGTTTTTCCTCACAAGACAAAGTCTGTCTCCTAATTAACATTTGTCAGCTTATGTTGTTCCTTGAGTACCTGAAGTGTGACTTGATAATTACCAGGAAATTCACATCCCAAAGCAAACTAATCAATATTATGTCATTGAGTATGGTAAATTCTGATTTTACCTCTGCTATGGTTATGCATTCTGGATGCAAGAAGTTAACCATGTGGTTGGCCAGCATTAGATAACACAAAGCATCTTCGTCCACATGTAGGCCAAAATATTCATTGTAATCCCCACTGAATCCCGTGCCTATTAAAACATGAAGTTTAAAGGACACAGTTACATTTTTAAACACATTTTACTATATGCGAATTGTTATTCATAATTTCAAATCTGTCAATATAACAGCACAATAAGATATTAGCAAGTCTGAATTCTGAGCGTTCAGTGAACTTTTGTATCACCATTTCCACAGCAACAGAACTATAACAGGACTACTTAGATTAGAGTTGACCAAATTACTTACCAATCCCATGATGGTGATACAGCATAGATGTAACACCATCAAATCGGAAGCCATCAAAGCCATAATCTTCGATCCACATTCTCAAATTCGAAAGAAGGAATCTCAAAACTTCCCAGCTGAAAAAACATAAATGAAAAATTTTAGAAACTGTGAAAGTAACTGGAGTTCATTATATAGTGTTCCTCACTTGAATATAGACTACTTATACTGGACTTTTACCTTTTCAATGTCTTTTTCCTCATTCCTTGAATCCCTTTTACTGCACATAATTAAGATTGCAGATGGGAGCTTACAATATCTATATATACACAGCTGCCTATATATACACACTTATATAGGTTATAGTTTTAACATGTTTTAATACAATGTGTGTCACTGTACATCTGCATCTCTAAAGACAATTATACTCTGTGAGAAAAGATCTCATAAAACGGAATGGAAAAATCATAGAATCATAGAATGGTTTGGGTTGGAAGAGACCTTAAAGATCATCTGGTTCCAATCCCCCAGCCATGGGCAAGGACACCTCCCACCAGACCAGGTTGCCCAAAGCCCCATCCATCCTGGCCTTGAACACCTCCAGGGATGGGGCATCCACAGCTTTTCTGGGCAACCTGTTTCTGTGCCTCACCACTCTCAGAGTAAAGAATTTCTTCCTTACATCTAATCTAAGCCTACCCACTTGTAGTTTAAAACCATTACCCCTTCTCCTGTCACCATGCTCCCTGACAAAGAGTCCCTCCTCAGCTTTCCTGTAGGCCCCCTTTAGGTACTCAAAGGGAAAGTATATGAGGTAGGATTTATTTCCCAAGATTTTATGGATTTACAGTAATTCCTAGGCCAAACAGAAGTTGACTTTTTTTCCTTTTCCTTAAATTATGCATGCAAATCACACATCATCAGTAGATTTTTAGCACCAAATCATCTGCTGTGTTACCGTGTTACAGAACTTCTTAAAGTGCAAACTAATGGAAGTTGAGGAGATATCTGCAATTCAGAACAACAGCAATGGTATGGAACAAACACACAAACAAGGCACGGACAGTAAAACATAAATATAAAAGAGTTTTCAAAGTGATTAAGCACATAGAGGCATTTGTAAACAGAATTCGTAACAAAGAACAGAATGGTTTCTCAAACAGTTTTCCTACTGAAACTACTAAGACCTGCAATGGTTTTAGTAGTTTCAAAACCACACGTGTCTTGCTTCCCTTGGTCACCTGCTGTGCCCCTGCCCTCTGACACTCTCAGCTCAGGCTGTATCAGGTGCATCTCCTGCGAACTAAGGCTCCAGGCAGCTCATCCATCTCAACTAACCCCATGAGGTGCCGAATGCCTTTTTGCCCATGTCTTCAACATTTGCCAGCATTACAGCTCATCTCATATCAATTTCCCAACACAGCATAACTACAATCCCACCTGTTACCAAGTTTGTGCCCAAGGAGAAGGGGAAGCTCCACAGAAGCATGCAGGGTTTCACCCATCACCCTCTGCTGGGTGAGATGGAAGGGGTACACCTAGCACAAAGTGCATTAGGCTGTATCACTATTATAATTTACGTATGCACACAGCTGGTGCTAGCCAATGAAGGTGTCCCTTTCTATGTTTCATTTAGCAGATACCAGAGGCAGTACACTCATGAGGCAATTATAACACAAGAAACAAACTGGTTTTAGCAAACTAACATCCCAACCTTCCTTCCTTCTTCCAGAACCTTCCTCATATGAATGCTGCTTTAAATCTGAAAACATGGGGACACCCTAGACACACCATGAAGCTGATAAAATCCTGATCTCAGTGAACAGCCAATTTTTATTTACCTCAATGTGATTAAAATATTTCTACTTTTTTTCACATGCACTGCACTATATAAAAATAGAAGTATTATCAAATCATAAATTCCAAAGCTAGGAAATGCAAATCAACATATTGTCTCGATTCAATAATTTAATACCTCTTGGGGGCATGTATTACATGACTCTTTTTTTCCAGCCAAATATTTAATTCACAAGATAATACTACAGTAGGAAGATCTCTGTAGCTTGTCTATAGAACCTTTCATATATTTCTTATTTCTAAGGTGAAATGATTTGCAATGAATGAAAAATAAAGAAAGATAATGCTCTGATAGTGAAAGGATTAGAAAGGTATTGACGTCCTTGTGAACTGGTAAACTTGTCACTTTAAAAATGCAGCTTTTTACTAATGCTTGCTGTATCTTTTCCTGACCAGCATCAAATTTGCAGAAAGCTCTTTGCTGTTAGCTAAATGCTGTACAGAACGCTGTACAGCTACTGCTGATTTTTGCTCACAGTGATAAAAAATAATCTCTCAAGATTAAGATAATACATGTACAAAGAGTAGTTTAATTGCCACAAGCACCAGTCAGACTTGGGAGCTGGTTTTCCTCATTACAGACTGCTTGACTTTATAACCTTAAAATTCTTAAGATGGTGAAGAGGATTTGCACATTTGTAAAACACACAGTTCCCAAGATGGGTAACATATGTAATTTTTCCACAACTGCTGGCACTGAAAACTGATCTTTGGAAAAAAAGATGTAGAACCATTATGAAAATAAATTGTAATGACTTTTACATGAGAAAGTGACTGCAGATAAGAATAAACAAGATGAATTTGCTGAACCAGAAGATCAGTTAGCTAATTGATGACTTCAAAAACCTGAGTAGGAGCAGCAGATGTTTTTCAGCCATCTGATTGCACATGGGAGAGAAGATTGTAAATAAATAAACAAACAAACAAACTCTGTTTCTCATATAAACTTGGGGGCAGGGGGGAAATTAAGAGAATTTCTAGCAATAATGTCACCTAGCAATAATGTGACCTTTAGGGAGATAACCACATAACTCCAAAATAAGAGACTGAACAACGGTTTCAAAGAAACATGCAACTCACAAATCATACAGAGGTTTGTGATTTCACCCAAGTCAATTTGTTTATGGGAGCACCAGCATTAGAAATAGAAACTGACATAAGTAACAAAACTTCGCAGAATTGCGGTAGAGGCTAAAATCATAGCATAATTGAAATATATCCACCATATAAGCAAAAACTCAGGAACATTTCTAAAAGAAAAATTCACTAATTTTACAGACAGATATGCAAACAGTATAGCATTCATTAAAAATGTAATTTCTTTTGAGCAGAAGTCATATCTTAACTTATATCCTAACAGTCTGTCACATTTTTGCATACCATAAAATTTAGTAAGTTCTTTCAATGCTTCCATCAAAGAAGAGAAAAATATATGCTATACTAACATTAAGGAACCGAATGATTTACAGTGTAAATTAAAGCACTTCAGAATTCACTCAGACATTATTCAAAACAAAGAAGATCTTTTCAGAGAACTCTTACTGTTTTTCCCCCCACCCTCGGGCCAGTAACTTACACATTTCAACTGAGAAATTTGCTTTAAGTGAAATGAGCATACATCTACTTAGATGACCTGGTTTCACAAGGTGATGAGGAATTTAACAACTTTCCTGTACTAGGTCAGCAGAAAACCTGTGGTACTGCTTATAAATTACAATCCTTATTTTTCTACTCCTGTACTAATAAGACAGCAAAATAATGATTTGTTCTGAAAAAAATCTAAATTCCAATCCATGATGAACATGAAATATTCAGATGCGAGTAATGCATTTAAACCAGTTAAATTTTGTCACTATGAACAAAAAAATAATAATAATATTGTCTGTACCTAAAACAGTTTGAAGCTGCAGTTCTTGAACCATATTAATGTTGACATTCAGGAACTGCATTTATTATGTATTATAGAAAATGCGTGGAACTGCTGACAATATAAGAATCTAGACACTTATGATGATTTACCTGTTTTCAATTCTTAGTGTATAATTAACTTAACACATAACAGCACTGAATTGCTGAAATATTACTTTTGGAATTATCCCCTAACATTTCAACAGTTGACTGGCTTAATTTCCAGCAAAGGATTACTAAACATAATAATAACGGAATTGGCATTCAGTCTGATAATGCTAACTTCCAGTGAACCCGATTAAAAGTTATTTTCTGAACGAAGCATGTATAGCACAGAGTTGATACGGAGATTTTCTTTTCTTCCCTGTACTGTTAGTCAGTATATACCTTTTAACCTGTTACTCAGAGGCACTTTGTTTAAAGAGCAATACAAAAGGTAACAGCTATTACCCCTATTTGGAAGAAAGTAACAAAAAGAATAAACCGTGTACATCCACCTCCTTCTTTTACATGGAAAAGTGATTCCTTGCTCTCCTCCACTTAGTACCGTCACCAACACACCCAGCATCGCCAGCCACGAGGGACCGAGAAGCAGCAGCAGCAGAGCAGACACTCACTTGTTAGCTGAGGCAAGATTCCCACTACCATGGCTAGACCACTTGATATCTGCACTCATAATCCTACAAAATGCCTTTCTATGTGAGCATAAACCTCTCTGTATCATTCAACAGAACTTGAAACAGCCATCAAGAGACCAAAAGAGCTTCTGCTCAGCATAGATCAAGATCCAAGCTGTGTTATGGCTCTGAATTGAACTGTGCAGAAAACAGAGCTATCCCCCTGGGGCCTATGGTGATCTGTAAGCAGAAGGGGTTAGCAGCAACACATCACTGCACCTGCATCAGTCCCAAGAAGCAGTGAGTTGACTCTTTTCCCCACAGGAACAACCACAGAGGCACAGGTGTAGAGTGCTACTTTCCCCAGACACAGGATTTCTGAGAATGCATAGCATGGCTGCCTTCTGGAGAGCCAGGAAGGAAACAAGCCATTACATTTCAGCAACATTACGTTTAATCATATTTCAAAACTAATACTGAGACAAAATAATTTTTAAGGAAAAAGCTTATTCTGAAAACAAAGAATATGAACTAATAATCTTAGTGGCACAGATATCAATAATACTGAGGTGAGACGTTACAGGACAATAAGGTTTTTGTTTATCATGAACTGATTTTTTAACATTATTTTAAAATAAACAAAAAGGCAATTGACACATGTTCCAAGGATGTGACAATGTTCCAAGGACAAAGTAATATAAAGAGCTTCTAAGTTCCTATTAAATTCTAGTTGCAGGAGAATTTATCTGATAAAAGCTTTCAAAATTACTACAAAATTCTTGAACTATTCAAATTGTTGTTTTTAATTAATAAAAGAAAAACATATTCCCAGTACAGACAACCAATCCAATGGACAATCTTTGTTGTCATATTCCCTTTGGTCAAGCAGTTCAAGTTGTTGTAGAGTAAAAGTGAGCTGAGAGCCAAGGAGAACTTAGAGGTTACATGCGTCGGTTGGAAAGTCTTTACTTCTCTCCATCACAGAGATGGAAGTACAGGGATGAAGCCTGAAACTAACACTTTCAATAACAGTAGACCTTTATTCACAAACAAGCTTGGAAAAATGCTACTCATATTGAACTTTCTTGGGAAAGTTTAAAGGTATAAGCTTGCAATTCTCTCATTTTACCAGTGTCACTGTCTCAAGATTTCCTTAACGGGAAGCTTGGATCATTAAAGACAACTTACCTGCATCTTTCAGCAACATCTGATGAAGAGAACCACCTTTTTCCCCTGAATCCTCTGAATTTAAAGTATTAGCTCTAGATCTACCCCCGAGCTTTTTTCTCAGTTATCAAATATCTTAATTACCTCAGTCTTCTCCTTCTCCACTTACTACCTACAATCTTATTACTGTACCTCTGTTCTCTGCATTGTGAGGTTTTGTTGTTTGTTTTAAAGAGAAATGGATCCATACCATGACCTTTCTGTTTCACTTGATTAGGTTATGCTCACTTTGCTACCTGTACAGAATTCGTAATACTGAAAGCAGACAGTTCATCTTCTGAGATACAGCAAAGATGTTGACAGTGCCAAACAGAAGACTAGTAACCTTTGATCTCTGCTCTGCAAAACAGCTTTATCTTTTAAATGATATTTCAAATGAAAAAGCATTACACTAAATAACACAAGTAATGGTAGATTACAGCTCTGAGTTTTATCTTTCCTACAGGTCCAGTAGGATAACCAAAACAAAAGTATGATCTCAATTGACAATTAGATAGCTTAGTCTAAAGATTTAATGGCCAAATTTCCTTCCAGTTAAATCAAAGTCCTCACTTTGGAAATCCTGACTGACATTTGCAAGTTCTTGGGACCCAAGCACAGAACAAGCAGAACCCTCTACTGAAAAAGAACACCCACTGTCCACTGCAAGTGGATGAAAGGTTTTGACAAACTGTGACTGCTACGCAACAAAATCTTTAGAGTGATTTGCCTGCATGTAAACGGCATTAGAAATGGAGACAGACCTATATTATGGACACATGAAAGAATTTGAACTATAAAAAAAGAAAAACAAAAATGCCACATCTCTGAGATCAGCAGAGACAAGCAAAGTTGAGTACTCAGGTAGGCATTTGAAAGCATACCAGATCTTAGTTTCAGGAGCTACAGGGACAATGTCCCTCTGAGGCAGTGCTAGATTATACTTGACTTGTCAAGTGCCCATTTGTGTCTGTTCTAGACAATCACCCTCTTACCAAACCTTAAAGTCCAGTTGTCTGCACCAGAACACAGCACTGACTGAAGACCACACAGGTCTAAGTACTGGTCTTGAAGGCAGACTGGTCTGCCCTGAATCCAGAAGGGAATGCAGCAGTTATGAAAGTCTGAAACGCCAGATCAGGAATTAGGGTCTCAGGATGACTTTATGATTGTGCAAAAACTGTAGTGTTTTATTAATGTTAAGGACAACTTCAAGCAAAGTAGCCCTTGTGGACTTAAAGGACAAGACCTATATGAAGACAGGTCATTCCTAATTTATCTTGTCATAGTGAGGTGAAAAAATATCACAAAGTGGACATAACCTGTCAACAGTCCATCTCAACTTGTTTCTGGTCAGGTATTTGAGTATCAAACCCAACATTAAGTCTACTAGTTCTGAGAAGAGCAGCCGTGGCAGCAAAACCCAGCACTTGTTCAAATAAATGTCCTGTAAAAACATAGAAAAGACTTCCATATACATTATTCCATTAAATTGGACAGTATGAGACATTAAAATGCTAACAATAAAACTTCGTATGTGATTAGGGAAGTAACTCCAACAAGCCTTGTGTAAATAAATGGAAGAGACAAGGTTTTGCCTCACAGCCATGGGCAATAAGGACAAAGGACGTTGAGCCCCTGCATGCTTTAGAATCTGTGCCAGAGAAATGCAGGCATCTTGCGTTTGTAAGACCACATGAACAGCAAACATACAACCTGGGCACATCTAAATCCAGGAAAAAGGTTTTACTTTTAGCCACAGAATTTCAGAAGTTATGCATGCTATCATAAGAAAACCAATGATATTACAAAATTACGAGACTATTTCAAATTACTCACAGAAAGACTAAAAATTTTCTGTAATGGTATAAAAATAATGGTTATTTTTATTAATACCTGTGGTGGAAGACATCTTTGCTTAGACATTAACATCCCATTCCTTCAATTACAATGGAAAAGCTCAGAAGCATTTCAGAATTTCAAGATGAGCTTTCAGGAACTTGTTATTAAATATTTAAGTAGTATTATGAAAAGTCAGGAGAAGTCATCATGATGAAAGAAGAATTATTTTTAAACTTTTTTTCAGGGAGGATCTGAAATCTTTCACAAACTAAATCATACTAGTTTCTATCAGACAACATAAAAAGTTAAACACTGTTAAATCAACTGCGTATAGGATTGCACAATTACTTCTATACCATCCTTTTTATGGGCACAACTCCAACTCCATGGAAGCTACTGGCATATATATTTTAAAATACTTTTTAAAAACAGCACTTTTAAAAAATGTAAAAAGAGCAGCACTGATTGATGTACTATGTATATTGTGATATCCAATAATCAAGCCCTAGCTGCAGAGATGGCTACAAAATCAAATGGACAAAATAGAAAACAGTGCATTAAAAACACTAACACTGCATTCTGTTCAACAAAATTATTAATGAGGAAATTATTTTTCATAACTCAAAGCTAATTATTACTTTAGAATCTGAAGCTGTAATTCACTCTGAAAAGAGCGAATAAATATAAAAGTAAAACGACATCACCAGAATAGTTTTCCTGGTTTAGCTATAGTTAAAATATTTCATTTAACTAAAGCTTTTTTTTTTTTCTTTTTTTTTTTTTTTCCTTTGAAGAGTAAACAAGAACAGCAGCTTTGAAGATAGAGAGGATTTTCAATTTAGTTTCAGTCAGAATTCCAGAGTCCCACATCAGACAATGCCTGTTCTGGAAGAATTAGTCCTGACCCCCATAAGTTCAGTGGTATGCAGCAAGACGACACTTTCATTCACTATGCTGTAAAGGATATAATAGCAATATTTGATTAGACTTGATAAATATGCAATAATTAGGGAAAATTACTTCTTAGAAATAGGCACATCCTTTATTCAAGTACAAGCAATGGTTCTGAAGTCCTCAACAAAATAATTTTTTTAAAAAAAGTTCTTTTCCTCTAAAATTTCTACTTCATCTGTTGGCACAAAGAAGCGCTTTACAGTAAGGTCCTTCAGGAGATATCGGCACAGATGCTCTCTCAAAGTAGCCAATATGCAGCCACATAATGCTCTCAGACATCTGAGATTACATTTGAATTCATACCTGGACCAGAATATCTTCTCTTCTGCAAAACAAGGGAAGAACAGAACCTATATTGACTCCAGAGCTTAGATATCCTATCTGTCATAGGAATATGAGGGCACAGCGGGCAGTCTGTTCATTCTGTTCTTGAGAATAAGAGTAAAGGAAGAAAAAGAAATTCAGCCATGTAGTGCTGGATGACAGATTTGTGGACATCTTCCATAACAAATAGGAAGATTTTGAAATACATTAAAAACGCCTTTCAAGAATCAAACTTCCTTTAAACCTTAAAAAGAGGGCTAATCCACACTCCACATTTTCTGAACATACACTAAGTGATTCTGAAAATAGAATTTAAACAGATGCCAACTCCGAAGTAGATTTTTGAGAAATGAGTTTTATGCTGTAAAGAAAAAGAAAAGCTCAAGTATGCTACAGATCCGGTCCGTATCATTACATCTAAAGTGCTGACAGCATATAAAACAGCACCTGATTTATTTTCTCTAAAATCCATTAGAAAATGGAGGAAAGCACTTTTCAGATGTTATCTTGTCTTGGGTTGTCATGTCAATGAGCTCCTTCTCCCTCTCTACCCTCTTCCATTCAGACCTACCATGTGCTGAAAGCCCAGTGTGTTCTCCACTGAGGTCTACTATATTAATACTGAGCAGATGAATTCAAGTCCATTACTGACTTCCTACCATATTCAGTCTTATTTTGAATAGGTATGTATGCTCAGTAAATGCACACAAGATGTACAGCTGGAGATTCTGATAGTTTATCTTAGTTTTGAAGTTAAATTAGGGTGGCTGAACATGTACTAGGCAAACAGTCAGAAAGACTAACATTTTGTCTAGATAAAGTTAGAGATGGAGGGCAACCACTTTTTTCCTACAGGTTCTCCCAAAGTAACTATTACTGACCCTGGAAACACACTGCTGTGCATCTTTATCAGTTAGTTTGTCTCAAGCATTAGTGAACATGAGGAAGAGAACTTCACTTTAAGTATTGAACACTGCTTATCTGTGCATCTAGTTCCAGATCAGAAGTTCTATACTTTATGTGTAGGTGCTACCTACGTGTGGTAACAGGGACACACGTACACACCAAAGGCACCAAGAACAAGTTACATATATCCGTCAAAAAGCTTTACGCACAAACAGGAATTGTTTTTTTTTTGGCAAGTACCAGATCTGGGTTCACCCCAGCAAAAGGCAAAGGCGAGATTCTGATGCATGGGTCAGGAGGCACGTTTTGTTCCCGTCTCCTGAATTTCCCAACTTTCAGGTGTTCAAAGATTTTTGAAAGATCCATGATTTTAATTAAGCAAGTTAACTCCTCATTAACTATCTTTGTTGTATTTTTCCAATTAAACACATTTATGAATGTATCTACATGACTTTACTGAAATACTATTTGCACAAAGAAATTTTCTTCACTACAAGGATATATAGGTTATATATAGATTTACTGTATCAAGTAAGCAGCACAGTGTCCTACACTTAAATTTTTCAGGCTAGTGCTAGCTATGCCTGATAAGAACACACTAAATAATATCAAAAACAACATCCAGTTATTTGCCATAAAAATTGGAGCAATAACCCAAGTATTACTCAGTAAAGGTTATGCCCTGCAAAATGTGAATATAAGAAGAGCCTTAGAGGCAAAGCAGGTATGTACTTATTCTAATGAAATTTAATATTCTTAATGCTTTTTTGCTCAGAGCTTCCTTAAGTAAATATATATAAGTACAGAAGACAATTACCTGTAGTTTTAACAGAGCCTCCAGAACACACACATTTTAAAATAAATGTCTCTAAAAATAAATAATACAAACCCCTTTAAAATGCTGATAAAGAGTACATGAATTTCAGCTAGTTTGGGTAATGTTAGCACTTGTACCACATGTATTATACAAGTTATACACTAAAAAATGTGAATATTTAAAATACATTTTCTCCCAAAGAGACTTTCCCAGCAAACATTAAATTTGCTTACTCACATAATGAATCCTGCAGATTAACAAACAAGATCTGTTGTTCTGCAACATACAACTAAATAGCACTACCAAACATGAGATTCAGGACTTCCGTAATTGAACCGAGATCTCAAACTTTGAAAAGCAGTTTACCCTCCCACACTGGGTTCACTTTCAAATTAAGCCTGCATGCAAGTGAAGAAACAGCCAAACTATTATATAGCAAATGACTGAAGCTCTCAAATAGAACATTATACTGAATGTTCCCAAGAAAAGAGCACCAGAGACATAAGAAGGGGATAGGTGAATAATCAAACTTCAAGGGATATTTAACTGCTTTGTAGTGAGGTGTTTCCCCCACCCCGAAATACTATGCTATTATACGTATGTAGAAGAACAGAAAAATTTCCTTGACTTTTCATATTTCCTACATAAGAAACCAAAATTACACCCTCAATCGATTCATTCTGTTAGCAGTTATAAAATATTAAATACTTGATAACCTATTAACATTTTTAAGCTCTATTTTTTCAAAATGATCTTATTAAAAACTGAAAAGAGTGTTTTCTGTAAGCGTAATTTCCTTTATCACTTTAAAATGCCTTTTCCCAAAATGAGACTTACACAAATTACTTCAAGGACTGAAGAAGTGTTCAATGCCTTTACCTCACTGTTTTCTTCTTGATCAATTGTTCCCAGTCTTGTGTCTGAAGAACCCAACCGTGCCTCCTCAATCACTCAGTGTAGCCACAACTGAGACACTACTGAAACCTCTACCCAAGTCAAGGCAGGATTTCAAGCACATTCCCTCACTCATACAGGCAGAAAACAGTGCTGTAGGTGACAAAGCACTACCCTTTCTCTTCACTGGTGGTAAACATGGAAGTATAAGAATACCAGCTTAAAAATAAACGCACAAAAAAGTGTTTAAAATCCTACTGTTATGTCTGTATGTTCCAGGTGAAAATGCAGAATATTTTCATTTGAATTCAAGTGGAAACTTTGTTTTCTCTAATGTTAATGAATAGCAACAGAAATTTAGAAGCAAAGAAATAAAGTTGTTCACTCTGGTCTTATCAAAGAAATTTAAGGCATCTCTTAATTACTACTGTACTTCATCATAGAGTGGCTCAGGTTGGAAGGGACCTTAAAGACCATCCAGTTCCAACCACCCTACCATAGACAGGGATGCCACCCATGAGATCAGGTGGCCCAAGGCCTCATCCAATCTGGTCTTGAACACTTACCTCCAGGCATGAGGCACCTACAACTTCTCTGGGCAAACCTGTTCCAGTGCCTCACCACCCTCTGAGTGATGAATTTCCTCCTAAATTTTTCCTTATTTTTTTTCCTAAAACAGAATATTTTGAAAACTCCCAAGAAAAACATTATAGAAGTTGAAGTAAGTAGACAAGAACTCTGCCCTCAAATTTGAGAGAATCCCAGCATTAAAATAAACAAATGTATAACCCAGTTTTCCAAAATTAAGACTTCAAAATTAAGACCATCATTCCAGTCATATTCTGTGTGCAGACAACAGTGAATCTTTGTTTCTACAGAAAGACTCAAGTTCATGTATTCCAGGAACACACTAACAAAACCTTATAAATTTACTATTCCACGTCCATATGCTATTATCGTTTGTTGTTTTTAAGTAGGTAATTACCTTGAAAATCCAAAAATAAAAATATTAATCTTCAGTTTTTGTTTTTTTTTTTAAAATTTAACATTGCAGCAACTTCATATGGAATAATTATTTTTACATACAGAATTCTGAAAATGGGGTGATCTTTCCATTTTACCATCCTAGGACTTCCACCTTGCAGAAAGACTGAGTATGTGCACATACTTCTGCCTAAAGGAGACTTGTTCACCCTTTATACTGACCTCACCTAATATAATGCACAGCTTAGATTACATCCTTTCTCAATTCCAGACTGTTATCTTCAGCATAAACAATTGCTCTGGATGCACTCCAAAATTCTCTTTTCAGCATCAGGGGACAAAACCACTCAGCTATATTACAAACTTCATCATGAAGGGCAGAAGAGTTTATACAGCAAATGGTTTCCTTAAAGAGATTTCTACTGGAAGGCTCAGATGGTCTGAATATTGTCTTACATCATCCTCACTACAGAACTCTGGAAGTGACTGCAGAGGTAAGCAGCCATCTGGTAAAACCAAGCGACGCATGCATCAGTTCCTATTATTTTTCAGTGAACACAAAATGCAAAGCTGTTGCATTTGCACAAAACAGAAAACAGCACAGAAAATCTCAAGTACAGGGTTCATATTAGATAGGAATCCATTTTTAAGCACGCTTAAGTATTCCTCTATTTTGCCACACTTTTTAAAGCTACATTCCTCAGGAATGCAATTAAAGAAGTTATCTTAAGCAGTGCCCATGGATTTGAGAACTTGGGAATTTTGCTCTGTGTGCTTCACAAATACTTTCCCATGTAAGAGAACTGAAAAAAAGGTGTATATTCAAAGGTACCAAATTACTATTTCAGTTTCTTACTAGACACTACAGTTTCAGGTATATAATTTGTACTTCATGGAAACTAACACAAAAACAATAAGCACATTTAGAATAAATTGTTACAGTATCTTTGTGTACTATATAATATATAGCAATTATTATTTGAACTGTCTTGTAGCAAAAATATCTACCATGTACTTTTTGTATTGATTCATAGTTGTACTTTGTTTTCTCTGTGATTCTATTCAAAAAAAATTAACCACCAATTTAGAAACATTTCACAATCTTTCTAAAGCCACCAAATTTCTAAGTTCCACCAACAAACATATGAGAAAGATACTGTGTATTGAGCTGACTTCAACTAATCCACTAAAATTAGTTTTAAACTGTGACACTGGAAACCTCAGAAAGTGTCTCAAAAGTACTCGGGGTAACAACAACTAGTGTTCTTACAGCAGCTATAGATAATTAAAAGCAGATGCTACTGCCTACAGCTTATTTGGAAGCCTGTTTAAAAAAAAAATATAACACTCCTCCACATACCCAAAATCCTCAACTACTATCGCTACATTTCCTGCAACACAGAAGTAGAAACTCTCAAAGGCAAAGCAACAGGATCTTTTGATAGTTTTAATATTAACCTATGCTGTTGAAATGTCTGATTAACATAGTAGAACTTGAACATTAATCTACTAGTATAATTAACACACTGGAAATATGTATTTATTTTTAACAGTAAAGTTTTCCATGAAATTCCTTGATTTTCAACTACAGAAAGAAAGCAACTGTTCCTGCTAGACTTATCTTCTATTTCATGCCATACTTCATTGCAGCTATGTATTACTGATCCTGGCTTAAGAGACAGCAGAATGATAGCAATTTTTGATTAAAATATAAGTCCAGACTAGAAACTTCATAGCCTTGTGAAAACAAGTTTTGCTGTCTAAGCCAGGATAAAATACAAAGAAAACTAGAGCTAAGATTCTCAGAAATATTTTAAAAACAAGTTTACCCTAGCCTGTATCGACAGTTCAGCTCTACAGGCAAAAATGAGTTGCTCCCATCTTCCACTTAAACACATTCTTTTTAATTTTTTTTTTTTTCAAATTTAAAGGATAATGGTGCTGCCTTATGAGCAACTGTAGATGTGACCTGCAAGTAGACAATTAATTGGTTTATTAGAATGGTATTTCATACTATATTCTGTAGGTTACTAGCTTCTTTAACCAATGTTGGAAGTAGGCATTAGAAAGAGCAACCAACTTGTTGTTGTTTCTAGCTATCTGCTTCCTGATAAACTTTCCATTTCCCCTCTCACTTAACACAGTGAGAAAATAATTACCTTCGAATTTCTTGTAACATAGTCAAAGTAGATTTTCATTTTTTCCAGTGTCCTTACCCAAGGAGGTGTTGGAAAAGGAATCCTGCAAGCATTGATAACTTCATTTTTAGTCTTCAGCAATTGATTTGTTCTTCCCCTCAAAAATGCATTCATTTTGTAAACAGCCTTTGGGGTTGAGCATCAATCCCTAAATGGTCATAAGACCTCAACTACTAGTAAGACTTCAATTTAAATATTTATTTTTCATTTTACAGAAAAAGCAATATAGAATTTCAGAGCTCAGGAAAATGAAAAGCCTAAAAATCTCGAGTAATAAACATTAAACACTTGAAGTAGAAAGTGGGAGGGAAGAGGAAAGAAAGTTGAAATCTCTTGGATTTTTTTTCCTTTCTCCAGCCTTCAGCTGTTTCTATTTACTTAGATTCACTTTTTTTTTTTTAACATGGAAAGCATCTAGGAATCTAATGTCAATAGCTGATTTTCAACAACAAAAGGAGTATCACCTATCCTTGCTCTACTTAACATCAAATATGTTTGGCATGTATTTTCAAGTTGCTATTTCCCTATTTTAAACACCAACTTTAAGGACTCATTTTTGAATTTCTAAGCTCAATCTATTTTAATCACAAGTTTAAAAAACCACAAACATATGAAGGTTTCCTTTGCATAAACAATTATACATTATTATTATTAATGATCCTGACTGATTATTTACCATCCTGACTTATTTGGTTTTGAAAAAGTGAAATAAAAACTTTAGTGTTTTCTTTCCTTTTTTTTTTCCCCTCCTCAGGGGAAGAAGGGAAGGGGAGGAAAGGGAAGCGGGAATTCAGTACTGCCATCACTTTTGTTTTCTGCAAAAGCAAAAGTGAGGCTTCACCCTACATTATGAAGTGATAAATTTCTACATTTTTTACATAAATCTTTCCTGCCAAGAGGAGATGATCTAATGTGTTTGTTTAATTAGGAAAATAAGTCATTACTTTCTTTACTTCTCTAGAAGTATTCTCTAGAGAATAGGCAAGATAAGAATAAAGAGTACTCTTCTTTCCTGTGAAGCCCTTTGATATATTCACTCACTTAAATGGCCTCAGTACAATCACTAAATAAAACATTATATATACAGAAAAAACACCTATTTTACTAAGTAAGTCTCCAGAGAACTTCATTCTGAGCTCTTTGTTTTCGACCATATTGATAAATCTCCTACAGAACAAAATTACTTGAGCTCATAGCAATGACTTATTATACAGATGTGCTTTTTCAATCTTGTGTTTGTTTAGACGTGTCTATCCTTTAACAAGATTTGATAGGACTCTATTTGCACAGTAATTAGACTGAAGAGATCAAGGGGAGTATGGTTAACAGATTATTACTTGCACATTTCACTCTCTCCCAACTAAACTTGTTCTGTCAATCATAGTAAAATAAACTTTTGTGCTATGTACTATCTAAAATAAAAATGGCAACCTATGTGGTGAATAACTTATTTTGTTTCAAAATAACATTATATCAATTGTCAACCAATTATGAGGGGCTGCAACACAGGTATGTAGAAATATTGAGTAACTAGCCTTCTTAAAGGAGAGATGATACAGGGAACCAGGAAAAACAGATGTTTGACTGCAATTCGCATTGCAAATTATATATATAAAAAAAAAAGCTACCATTTTACAAGGGACTGCTAAAAAAAAATAGAAGGAAAAAAATTAGCCAAGCAAATTTAGCATCAAATGCTTTTTGACAAGTGTTAAACTCTCTTTGCCGAACCAAATTTAGAACAGTTCTCCCTGTTTTTCCAAGGGATACAAATTTTATAGAACACTTCCCTTATTCATTGAGGCACACTTTACATGAAATGCTATTTCAGCTCTTCAGGCCTGTCCTGTAACCATGTGGGCCAGAACAGAACCTAGAAGAAAAATCAGCCAACGCTACTCTCAGTTCATCTGTTACTACTCTAAGATCAGTGTGGAACCAATAAGTACTTTCTGTATCTTTATTACAATTTCACTAATAGTTTTCTGAGCATGATACAATTTATCTCAATGACAAATGGAAGTAATTTTGGCACATAAATAACCTTAGAGAGATCATCCTTACAAAGAATAGAGATCATCCTTACAAAGAATACTGCATGTCTCCCTAAAATTTAGGGGAGAACCACCAACGTAGTCCCATCTGAAACCGAATCTCATGCAATGGCTACAGCTAGGAGCTAATTTGGAAGAACAGACAGCCAGCACTTGAAGCACCACACTGGCCAGCTCATTTGGATGCTCTGACCTCCACCTTCAGTTTCTATCAACTTTTAGGTACAGGTACCTAGTCTTTATGTTAATCCATGAAACAGCATTCCTCAAGAATAACACAGTATTCATTTCAAGACTAAAAGTAATATAAGAGATGGACACAATTATTTGCAGGTCAATTCTGATCTTTTGGCCATAAATACACAATTGATTTTTGGAAAAGGGTTACTTTACATATAAAACTGCCAGTTGATTGTTTTCTACTTTCTAGATATGGTTCTTAATTGTTTTATTCCATTATTATCCGTTTTGTCTCTCTTTCATGAGCTTTCAAAAACTGGATTTCAATTATCTGTATATTACACAATACATACATTAAGGTCAGAAAAAAATGGCAATTGCCTTGATGATCCTATTCTCCTTCCCCGCCATGAGAGGTAGTATGCCTAATTTTCCTTTAATGTGAATCTTCTTTTCATGCATCCCTATTTGGACCCCTCTTCATTTACGGCATTTTCCTTATATACTCCAATCTCAAATCTATACAAACATCACCTTTTCACCCAGCAAAAGCTCCTATTCTCAACAGTTACAGTGCACCTATTGAACTGCTCACATAACTTGCCGTAGCAATAACATAAGAATGCTGTGAAAGTTGTCAATTTCAGTGTGGATTACTAAAAGCAAGATCATTATGACATTTAGACTGATGAGGAATGATTCTCTACAATGTCCTGAATTGATCTAATTTTAGACTAGATGACGGTATTACTGAAATACCATAATTAAATTCAGGTAAGAGTAATTGTGCTATTCAAGATAAGAATGAATTCAATTGGCTACCAGTGGTGACCTGAATATTTTAAGATAGACCATTTGACAGTTTAGAACCATTGGCTGCAATTTTTCAGTCTTTGCTTTATATATCAATATATTGATTTATTACCATAACGCTTCTTGTGCAGCTACATTACAGAGACTTCATGTAAAGCTATGATTGCTGCATTGCATGTTATTATGGGAAACTGGATACTTTAAAGAAATTTATACATTCACACACTATTTTCTAAGTTTCAGAGCATCTGTGTATTTAAAGTCTCCTAGTCTGTCATATCAGTACAGTACAGTGAAACAATTACGCTTCTAATATTTAATAATATTTCTAATATTTCATTACTTTTGTTGATGTTCCCACTACTCATTCCCTTCAAGGAAGGCAATCTATTAATGAATGCTACAACTCCAAATATGTAATTTAAAGTGCCTTCTTGCTGACATCTACAATGATAACTAAAAGAAGTGGAAAACAAAGTAACAAATGATTTTCACAAGCATGTGAAAGGTATAGAAGTTTTTGTAAAGTACTTTGGTGCCTTTATAGTCACCTTCATAAAGTTCAGTCTATCAGAAATATAGTGCTAAGGACACATGCAGGCAGTTTTTTTGTTGTTGTTTATTTCTGTTTGTTTCTAAAGTCAAACTATAATCAAAATAAATATAAGAGCTTTGGGGGGGGGGGAAGAGGGAATAAAATCTCACTATTGCATCACAAGCAGTGCTTTCTTAAAAACTGTTTGTCATTACAAAACAATCTTTGCCAGCCAAATCCAATTCCAATGCTAATGCATACTATAGGGATCTGTAAATATACTGCTTTCCTGTATTTAGTGAAGGTAGAGTGGTAGAAAACAAATTAAAGCCAGCATAGCTGAAGGTTTTTACATCATGAAACAACTTACACTTCTGTTCCTATGGTAATTACCTTACAATCAGCGTACAAAAAAAAAAATCAATCATTAAGTGACTGACTGAGAATCTGGCTCATTGACAACTGATTCTGTATTAATTTTAATCTAGTTGGAATTACAATCAAAGTATGTCCCCAAGGAATACACATTTGTGATAAACATGACCTGCCACTGGATGTCATTGCTACTGCATAAATGCAGCTATATCTGACTAAATCCTCAGAAGTTGAGGAAGAGAACCGTTCATCAAATACACATACACTTTGGAGAATCTGCTCTTTTGTATATGACACATTAGATCTATTCTAACTTTCCCCTACATCTTTCCTTCTCCCCTCCCCATGAGCATGGGATCACCTGTGTCCCAAAACCAGTATGGATTAAACTTCTAAGGAAACATCTTAGTTGAGAGAAAGTAGTAAAAGTGTCTTTAGAATAGAGCTATGCAAGGTAAGAAACACAGTTACAGACAAAGGTTAATTGAAATAAAGACTGTTATTAGCTCAAGGGTCCAAAGAGGAAAAACAGTGAAAGGCACAGAACTGTAAAAGCAAAAAAGTAGGGAGTCTGAAGAGGATAACCCAGTACCATCAAGGGTCTGTTACAAGCACTGGAAACCTCCTTTCTCTCGTCTTAACGATGGCTGCCTGATCAAAAAGACTCCTCAGGTGTCTTACTGGAAGCTAGGAGTGTACTAGTAATCTTTAAACCCTATAGTTAACACACACAAAGGATACAGTAGTATTTTGCAGTTGAGTATAACCTCTTTGCACTTCTTAAGACACACAAAAATAGTGACCCTGAGATGGACAGTAAGAACATAAACACCAGATTATCTGCATTTTGTAACTCATTCTGATGTGCCAACTTTCCTCAAGTGCATTAGGCAAGGAACCATAATATTTACTACGGTAATATCCCATAAAGCATCAACTTACAGCAACATAAAACGCTAAATGTGCAAATGTGACAGAGTAGTAGTGTATTCGTTTCTTCCTGTAAATCAACTGTTACAAGCCACGGTGATGCTCCCACATAAGTAAACATGTTTTCACTCCCACAGAAATCTGATACGTAGAAGAGCTCAACTTTGAATTGTTGTCTACTTAAGCCTGGAAAATTTCTCTGAACATTTAAGTAATGAAAATTATTACTGACCAAACACTAATATCTGAAGGAACATTTGCCAAGTCATTCCACCTAATAATGACAACTGTGGTGACTAAAGATTGGGGCAGTTGGCAGCCAAAACAAAGTAAAACAGTCTTAGGTAAAGAACAGCTGTTTAAGCAAAAATTAAATACTGACCTTAACAGAGGTTGTGGAAAATGTTAGAAGATCAACATGCCTTTAAGATCCTCAAGTGCAGTAAATTACTACCGAGACCAGTGGACATCTTTTCTTGTGAAATACCACGCAGAGCTATACTGGATTTAAGCACGAGGTGGCAGAACGAGCCACTGTCTCAGCATCCAAGCATAAGCGTGATGCAAGGGAGCATCCAACATACCTGCATGAGGCTGGAACACAGGATACAGACCCTCCAGGTGACCCACACCATTCTGGAGAGGCAGCTGGAGGACATGCACTCTAAAACAGAGCTAAATATGTACTTGGGCAGCTGAATCAATCTCCAGCCAGCTATTCAACTTCTGCTGCAGTGACAGCTGTCTAAAAGCTGTTTCTGAACTACAGTAGTTTATAACCCACTTTAAGAGAAATGGGGGGGGGGGGGGGGGGGGCGGGGATGGGAATGGGAACAACTAACAGCTTGAACAACCTGAACTACAGTCTGCAGAATTCAGGAGCTGCTCTGTGAACAGCTCAGAAGACTGAGCTGGAGAAGACATCTGGTTCACCAGTAGGCAATCAGAATGTCATCTGCTGTCCTGATATAAATTGTTGTGTCTTGTGAGACGCAGAGTATATAATCTGAACCCTACCTATAGCATTTCAAAGCACATTTGAACATCACTTGATACCTACTATATAAAATTGAAGAAGGAAGACTAAAGAAAATGAGATTTACATGGCTTAGTTAAGCAAATTTCAGTTCCTCTACAACACTACAAAGTCTTTATTCCCAAACTGGAGGAGTATCGCCAACAAATGCAAGCAAGACAGAAGTTGTAGGTGGACAGGCCAAAGCATTGCCACTAGCTATGATTTGGTGCCTGCAAAGAAGAACTAAAGCACAAGTACACAAAATTTCATCTAAAAATATGCTCTTAAAAACAGAGCCTCAAAAAAAGCCTTATGAGAGATTCTTGGGATGTCTGCTGGCCCCAGAACCTTGTAACTTGCTGATTATATTGCTGTGTTCAAGGAAGCAGCACTTACTAATTAAGAACAGGATTAAATCTAAACTCTAACTTTTGTGCCAAGTTCTTCCCCTAGATTGAACAACAACTTAAAATGTTGGCTAAATATTCAGATGTCACAGAATTAATGAGAAAAAAAAAATAGAGCATCACACTATTTTTACCAAGTTTTACCATTTTCCTAAATATCTGTGTAAGATGAGCAGTTATCTGGATACTTACTGTCCCTTAGAATTAGCTTAAGAAAGTGTAGGATCTAACAAAACTTAATAAGAGAAGAAAACAGTCTTAAAAAAATGAAAATAATTCTCTCAGATCTTAACAAGCCAAGGAAGGGCAGCATCATTTACAAGGAGAATGAAAGCAAATGGCAAACATCTTTGCTAGGTAATATCTTGTTCCTAATTCTTTTTAAATTGTTTTACCTGTTTAGTATTTTAGACACATTTGCTATATGCAGATGAATTGATGAATGAATTTAAATCAAAACACAATCAACTACTCTGGTTGTGATCCCACCTGGTCTACAGGGTCTATAGTGACACTTCTAATGAACTTGGCAGCTGGATAATGTTCAAATATGATTTGAGTAGGGAAGAAGTGAAACACTTAGCTTGTGTTATGTTAATTAAAAGCAGAATCCTTACTTAAGATGCATTTTGAGTGAGCTGTATCAAACAGGATCACAGTAGAAACAAAGTACTTAATTTATCACAGAATGAACTACACTGTGCCAGGTAAACTACAGGTCCAGAGCTTGTAGTGTCTCTTACCTTACAGCATTCACCTTTCCTGAATTCAGGGAGAGGAAAACTACATTTTAATATGAATCAAGACTAAATGTATAAAAAGCAATAATATTTTTCAAAACAGAAACTTAAAAGAAACCCCAATCCCCACTCACAGTTTGTGAGTTTGGGTTTTGGTTTGCTTTGATTTAAGGGATGCAAGAGGGGAAGAACAGGAGGGAATGCAAAGATAGATTCACCAAATTAACATGATTGAGCAAAAAACTGCCCAGCTCCAGATTTTAGAAAAACTGGGAAAAAAAATATATCAAAATTATGAAAGTGGAGGTTTATTTATATTATATATATTTTTTTAAGAAAAAATCAACAATACTTGTTTTCAAGAAAAGTTAAGTAGAAAATATTATTTTACCGATCCAGTTATTTTACCTCCAAGTTCTCTTTTCACTGAAATTGAGGTTTTATTCTCACATCACACCACCCTTGAACAGGATAATTTTTAAGTTGTTTACAATTTACCAAAAAAGTTCACTGTTTATGCAACACTTATATAAACATGGATTAAAAATACATTCTGCTTCTCATTAGGTGTTGTCACAAAGATTGCAATAAAAAACATGACATGCTTTTATCTTCTTATATTACACTGTGGTGCTAGAGATGCAACATCTAGGTTGAATAGTTTTAATAGTTTTTTGTTGTTGCTGTTGTTTGTTTGTTTTCATTTGTTGTTTTTTTTTTTTGCATGGATATAGATCTTTGCCACCTTCTGTTATGGTAAGCATTCACATTCACCTTCCTAGACAACAGAACAATCATGCAAATGATGTAAAACAATGTTCTTTAAGTCTGGGCATTCAAAGAAAATATTGACAGACTAAACTGATAAAGCAATTGTTTCTTAATTTTCTTCATGGCAGATAATTAGTTTCTCTCAACTCCAGTGTAAATTGAGCATTCTTTGCATTTGATGTCTAAGGACCTGTAAATTTAACAGGTTTTCCCCACTACAGAAGAAACGAGATACTATTCTGTATACTATTCAACAGACTGTGTTTGGTGTTATTTATTTTAGAATCATTTAGAACCATTTAGGTTGGAAAAGACCTCTAAGATCATCAAGTCCAACTATTAACCTAGCACTGACAAGTCTACCACTAAACCACGTACTTAAGAACCACATCCATGCATCTTCTGAATACCTTCAGGGATGGTGACTCAATTACTTCCCTGGGCAACCTGTTCCGATGCCTCACAACCCTTCCAGTGAAGAAATTCTTCCAAATATCCAACCCAAACCTCCCCTGGCACAACTCGAGGCCTTTTCCTCTTGTCCTATCATGTTGCTTGAGAGAAGAGACCAACCCCCACCCAACTGCAACCTCCTTAGAGGTAGCTGTAGAGAGCAATAAGGTCTCTGAACCTCCATTTCTCTAGGCTAAACAACCCCAGTTCCCTCAGCTGTTCCTCGTAAGACTTGTTCTCTAGACCTTTCACCATCTTAGCTGCCCTTCTTCGGACACACTCCAGCACCTCAATGTACTTCTTGTAGTGAGGGGCCCAAACTGAATACATTATTCGAGGTTCAGCCTCACCAGAGCCAAGTACAGGGGGACAATCACTCCCTAGTCCTCCTGGCCATGCTATTTCTAATAAAAGCTAGTGTTGAAAAAAATCTGAGTCTACCTACTCCCCTCTTTCTGATGATAGCTGTTCATTTAACCAATATGGAAATTAGTGTGCATGTCAGTGAAACATAGATGGAAAAAATTATTATTTCCAATAAAATGTCAGTTCTGACTCTTTCCCCAATTTTGTTTGGGATCTTTATACACACAAAATGGAAAACAAACAAACAAACACACATTTTTCTGGAATTTCTGAGCATGAAGAAACACGATTGTTACACCTTCAGTGTTTCAGATATAAGGACTAAAGAAAACCTTTAAGACTAAAACCAGTTTACTACACAGCATCCTATGCTTAAAGGTGATGAAGGGACTTCCCTAAATGTTTAAAACAGGAAAACTGAATTTGATGCATTTCACTAAAGGACAGGGGATAGAGAAAGAATGATATACAAGATCTTCAATAGGAAATATACTCAGAAGCTCTAGTCTGCTGGTTTCTCATCCCTTCTGCCTCCCTTACGGCTCTTGCAGTCTAGTGTCTACTCCAATCACATAATATAAAGAGTAATTATGCATCAGTGCTCCTCCTCAACATATATATGTATCACTAACTAAACAGACCTGTGTCGGAAGTTATTTTGCTCTGGATATATGCTTAACATTGCCTAGTCCTACCTAGGAAGCTGCTTCCTATTTTGTTCATTTACATATCTTCCCAAACACTCAATAACATCACCACTTGTTTCACCAATAAGAACAACCAGCCTCTGCTTGGAATAAAAAAAAGGTCCATAACTGCATTCAATTAATTTCCTCACTGGATAAGTTTGTATCACCACACACTTGTTTGATTATGCATAAGTACAAAATGTAATAAAATGTGAAATATTATTCTGTTATATTAAAGCTTTAGGATTATCCAAAATGGAGTTTACTTGCACATGGATTCAAAGATTAATAGGAAGCAACCCAAACAGGAAATGGTTATGTTTAGACATACTAGAATCATAGAATCATAGAATCATAGAATATCCTGAGTTGGAAGGGACCCTTAAGGATCATCAAGTCCAACTCTTGATACCGCACAGGTCTACCCAAAAGTTCAGACCATGTGACTAAGTGCACAGTCCAATCTCTTCTTAAATTCAGACAGGCTCAGTGCAGTGACCACTTCCCTGGGGAGCCTGTTCCAGTGTGCAACCACCCTCTCTGTGAAGAACCCCCTCCTGATGTCGAGCCTAAATTTCCCCTGCCTCAGCTTAACCCCGTTCCCGCGGGTCCTGTTACTGGTGTTAATGGAGAAAAGGTCTCCTGCCTCTCGACACCCCCTTACGAGGAAGTTGTAGACTGTGATGAGGTCTCCCCTCAGCCTCCTCTTCTCCAGGCTGAACAGGCCCAGTGACCTCAGCCGTTCCTCGTACGTCTTCCCTTCCAGGCCTTTCACCATCTTTGTAGCCCTCCTCTGGACACTCTCCAACAGTTTCATGTCCTTTTTATACTGTGGTGCCCAGAACTGCACACAGTACTCGAGGTGAGGCCGCACCAGCGCAGAGTAGAGCGGGACAATCACCTCCCTTGACCTACTAGCGATGCCGTGCTTGATGCACCCCAGGACACGGTTGGCCCTCCTGGCCGCCAGGGCACACTGCTGGCTCATATTCAACTTGCTGTCAACCACGACCCCCAGATCCCTCTCTTCTAGGCTGCTCTCTAGCGTCTCATCGCCCAGTCTGTACGTGCAGCCAGGGTTTCCCCGTCCCAGGTGCAGGACCCGGCACTTGCTCTTATTGAACTTCATGCGGTTGGTGATCGCCCAGCTCTCTAACCTATCCAGATCCCTCTGCAAGGCCTTTCCACCCTCATTCGAGTCAACAACTCCTCCAAGTTTGGTGTCATCAGCAAACTTGCTCAAAATACCTTCTATTCCTACATCCAGATCGTTTATAAAAATATTGAAAAGTACCGGCCCTAAAATGGAGCCTTGAGGGACACCACTGGTGACCGCCCGCCAGCCTGACGCAGCCCCATTTACCATAACCCTTTGGGCCCTGCCCGTTAGCCAATTGCTCACCCATCGTATGATGTTTTTATTTAGCTGTATGGTGGACATTTTGTCCAGTAGGATCCTATGGGAAACCGTGTCAAAAGCCTTGCTGAAGTCCAAAAAAATCACATCAGCTGGTTTCCCTTGGTCCATCATACGGGTGATCTTATCATAAAAGGAAATCAGGTTAGTTAGGCAGGACCTGCCCTTCACAAACCCATGCTGGCTGGGACCAGTGACTGCTTTGTCCCCCAGGTGAGCCTCAATAAGTTCGAGAACCATCTTCTCCATGATTTTACCAGGCACTGACGTGAGACTGACAGGCCTGTAATTGCTAGGGTCTTCTTTCTGACCCTTCTTGTAAATCGGCACAACATTTGCCAGCTTCCAGTCTACCGGGACCTCTCCAAATTCCCAGGATCGTTGAAAAATAATTGAGAGAGGTTCCGCGATGACGTCCGCCAGCTCTTTCAGCACCCGAGGATGAATCCCATCCGGACCCATGGACTTGTAGGGATCCAGGTGGAGTAGCAAATCCCGCACACGTTCAGGGTCGGTTGGGAGTTTGTCATCCCCACCGTCCCAGCCCTCTAGCTCAGGGCACCCTGGGTCCCGAAGCCCATCATCGGCATTGAAGACAGAGGCGAAGAAGGCGTTAAGCGTCTCTGCTTTGCCTATGTCATTGTCTGTGAGGAGACCTTCCCTATCAAGGAGCGGCCCTATGTATTCTTTAGTTCTCCTTTTTCCATTCACATATCTGAAAAAGCCCTTTTTATTTTCTCTCACAGACACAGCCAGCTTCAACTCTAGGTGTGCTTTGGCCACACGAATTTTCTGCCTACAAACACGAACGGCATCCCTGTATTCTTTCCATGACACCTGGCCCTCCTTCCAGTAGCGAAACACTCTCTGTTTCCGCCTAATCTCCATTAGAATGTTGCTGGTCAGCCACGCCGGCCTCCTGCCCCGCCTGCCTGACTTGCGATATTTAGGAATTGCTTGATCTTGTGCTTCTAGGAGGCATCGTTTAAAGAATGACCAGCACTGGTGGACATCGAGGCCTTCAAGAGCAGTTTCCCAGGGGACCTTGCTGACTAGTTCCCTGAGCAGCCTGAAGTCCGCTTTCCCCATATCTAGGGATGAGGTTTTGGTGGCACTTTTCTTTCTGTCACCGTAAATTTTGAACTCAACCACTTCATGGTCGCTTTGACCAAGGCGGCCACCAATCACCACATCTCCCACCAGACCCTCTCTGTTTTCTAGCAACAGGTCGAGGAGGGCACCTTTCCTAGTTGGCTCCGTTAGCACCTGCACCAAGAAGTTATCATCTAGGTGCTTCATGAACCTCCTGGACTTGCTCGTGTCAGCCGTGTGGCACTCCCAGTTAACGTCTGGCAAGTTGAAGTCCCCCATAAGGACAAGGGGAGTTAATCTCGAGGCCTCTCTTAGTTCTGTAAAGAATAATTTATCGGCGCTATCGTCCTGGCCAGGCGGTCTGTAATAGACTCCCACAACGACATCCCCTTTATTCGTTCGTCCCTTGATCCTTACCCAGAGGCTCTCAACTTTGCCATCTCCGACCTGAAGTTCCACACAGTCCAGCCCCTGCTTCACATACATCGCCACCCCACCACCTCGCCTACCCTGCCTGTCCCTCCTGAAGAGCCTGTAACCATCTATCGCAACACCCCAGTCACAGGACTCATCCCACCAGGTTTCGCTTATGCCGATGATATCGTAGTTGCAGGACTGGGCCAGGACTTCTAGCTCATCCATTTTATTCCTCATACTGCGTGCGTTCGTGTAGAAGCACTTCAGGTGCGTCTCCTTACACTCAGCACCTTGTGGATCTGCCCGAAGGACCTCACTGGCACCCAGCCCCTCTGATTCTAGCGTACCTTCCCTTAGGTCTTCACCGGCGTGCCTGGTTTTAGCCCCTTCCCCCTTCGACTCTAGTTTAAAGCCCTATCTATCAGCCCTGCCAACTCCTGACCAAAGATCCTTACCCCTCTCCGAGAGAGGCCCATCCCATCCGGTGCCATCAGGCCCTGTGTAGCATAGACCTTCCCGTGATCAAAGAACCCAAAGTTCTGCCGGTCACACCGGTCTCGAAGCCACGAGTTTATGTGAACAGCACGCCTTTCAGCTTCAATCCCCCCTATCGGAAGGACAGAGGCAAACACAACCTGCGCCCCTGATCCTCTAAGTAGTCGCCCCAAATCCCTAAAGTCCTTTTTGATCGCCTTCGGACTTCTCGTTGCTACTTCATCGCTACCAGCCTGAAAGACCAGTAGCGGGTAGTAGTCAGTGGGCCGTACCAGGCGCTGGACTTTCTTGGCGAAGGCTATATGCTTATATGGCTTATATGCTACAAAGCATATGTTGCAATAATTAAAAGCACAATTCAAGAAGGCCCTCTGAATTCATTGTAAAATTATCCTAAATAAAAAGGAAATTAATAACAGCTCATCCTATTAAGTAGTACAGTGCATAAGTCACTTATTACACTGGTCACTCGGTTTAATTGAAATTGTGAGCTACTGTGCAAGAGCTTCCATTAAAAAGTTGACCTATGCTATGTAACATTACTTCTGCAAGAGTGACCTTCTTAAACAGTTACAGTCCCCATTAGTTATGAAACTGTCAGCCAAGAGCATAGCCTATGAGTACAATATATAAAAAATCTTTTTTGGCAACTACCAGAACCTACAGAATTCTGATCCAAGGTTTAAGGACGATTGCAACATAACAATATCCACTTACTTAATGGCAATTCAAGGAAAGCAAGGGAGAGAAAAGAGGGAAAAAAAAACCAAAAAACTGTAAATTGAACTTGCAAGCACACAAACCCTAATAAGGAACAGATTAACAATAGAGCAGAACTGTTAAATTGCTGACTGATGAGCCACTGAAGGAACTACTCAAGCATAACCTTGAAAAGGTTAAACCACAATTTTGTGATTGATAAAATGAGAAAACCAAATTATCATGCATCTCAAAAGGATGCAAAAAAAACAAATTTATTATGGAATAAGAGGTGTGTGGAACTGTATAAAATGTATTGAGAAGTGTTTTAAGGAGATTGTGGGATTGCGTCAAACTTATTGCGGGATGTTTAGGGGAAGAATCAAAGACAAGGAAAGGGTGAAATCAAGGTGGTTCAAGGAAGAAATTGAAAGAAAAATGAGAGGAGACAAAAGCTAGCTACATGTCGTCCCCCCTACCTCCACCTATCACTATGTAAAACAATTAAATATTCAGCATACAAGTCCCCACCGAGTACCTCAATGGAACACAAAGTAGATGTTAATAGTCACCTAGCATTAATGTGTCGACACACAATACATCTGTACTAGCAAATTAAATGTGCCTGGACTGGGTCTCTAGACCCTGGGACATACTGCTCAGAACAGACTCTACATCTAAGTTCTTTAGCCTCCAAACCAAGACGCCTGCAAGCAATCTGCCTACTCTACTGAAAACGACCTCTGCTCTGTATTAGCTGTTGATCCATCTCTGTAAAGTTTTGGAATAGAGTTACTTGGCCTGGGCCAAAACCTTTACTACATTTCAACAGTCCAACAGTTTAACAATAGATTTCCAGGGATTAGAAGTTTTCTTCATTTTTTCTTATTCTTATATTTTAGACATAAATATATATTCTACTTAAATATACTATATATTTCATTATAAATGCATTTATATACATAATTATGCAGTATATACTTACTCAGTATATACTTATGGTATACGTAAGTATACCATATATACAGGTAGACATTTATATGTTAACAAATAATTTAATATATTTAAAATATATAAAATAACTATATATAATTGTTTACATATTAAAAATACATACCTGCAAAATGTTGTACACATATAGTCATAGATAACAGAAGAACAACAAAAAATTGAATGCACTTAATCTTAGTTTTTAAATATTTATCTAAATAGGTGAATTTAACTCATATTGTAACTGTTAAGCAATCCAAATGACTTTTTTTTTTTGTTCGGCAAGTAGTACAGCTTTAATGTAACTTGTAAGAGATAATTATCATTAAAACACTTGAAATGACACTGCATGCTTACTTTGAATAATCAAAGAGCCTGCTGTCCCAGAGCTGATGAGTTCCTTTAGGACCAGAATGGAAGAAACAAGAATCTGTACCATCAAATTTGTTGAGACCATCTTCGGAGTTTTTTGATGCATGGCTGTGCACAACGTCCAGCAGAACAGTGATACCCATTGAGTGCGCAACATCAATCATTTCCTTCAGATCATCTGGAGTTCCATAACGGCTATCAGCATGAAAAAGCAATGTGTTGTAAGGGGGGCAATCTGAACTTCAGCCAAAAATACTTACCATTACTAACAGCAAATACATGAATGTCACCAGTTCATCACCCAGTTTCCAATTGTATATAGTGTTTTTTTTCACCCTCTGAAGTAGTAATTATTGATTAAAACTGACAGTTAATTTTTTTATTTTTATTTTTTTAATTATAAAATGCCATTATACATTTGTGCATGCAGTTGAAGCTGGATTAGCTGGAATATACTGTGACAGCTAAAGTTACAGCTTTGGTTTGTGTGATATACAAAGTGATTCACAGAACAGGTGATCACTGCCAAATTGATTTCAGACTTAAGAGGAAGCTATAAGCAAACACCTAAGCCGGTACTTTCTCTTTCCATTAAACTCCTACTTGCAAATAAACACAGGCATACTGATTTCAACAGGTGGGGAGTAAGGTAAAGTACAAAAGAGATGCTGAAGTACTTATACCTACCTTGATGCTGCAAAGAAGCTTGTAACCTGGTAACCAAAACTGGCATAGTATGCATGTTCCATAATAGCCATCAGCTGAACACAGTTATAGCCTATAGAAAAAAAAGAAATAAAACACACCCCTAGCGTTAAAGATAATTTTAAAAACGATTTGACTCCTGTAACTTACCAATTCCTTCTCTTATTTTAGCTGGTTTAACTGTAATGCATAATCAGCACCTAACTAGAGACTGTTTCTCTCAGGAGGTAGTTCTACCTAGTAGTTTACACTTACATGACTTTCCATTAAAAATGGAAAGTTCAATCTTTAAGTGATTTATGTATAACTAGAACTGAGAGATGAAATGCATCTAAAAATCAGTAACTGTTATGCAAACATTATCTTAATTTGACTTCAGAATACAAATATAATCTTAATTTGACTATGCGCATCTGCATGTCCTGAACTTCACTTTTGATATTGCAGCGTTGATCATGGGGTGGGGGGAATGCACTATACCTTATGCCTCATAGAGTCTTAAGTCTTACCACTCACAAAAAGTTTAATGATTATATTTCCCCTCTGTAAGAATCTTCCAAAAAAAAGATGAGACAGAAGTAATGCACTTTTGTTCTGAGTTTACCAAAGAACCAAGACAATACAAGAGCGTAGTGGTCAGTGTCCCTTGTATCACCCAAGGTGTTTCAGTGCAGTATTAAGGGAGAGAAATCTAAAGGGGAAAAGAACATACTACCAATGGAACTACTTACTATACATCTGAACCAAGATATCATTAGTGCCAGCAAATAAGCACCCCAGCTAGCTAGCCATTAAGGATGGACAGCAAAAGAAAACTTTCAAGTTTAACCTACAGTCTGTTGAGACACCCACAACCACATCACTTCTCTTTATTAGTTTAACCAAAATCTTCACTTCAATCTCTAGTGTAAGCCATATACTTTTGCTGTTGGCTTTGTTTTCAACTTTTGCACCCATAAACAGGTTATTACTAGATGGCATGAGCTCGGCAGTTTGTCAGATGCATCAATGTTTTATAATTCAAGCTCACTGTATTTATTTACAGCATTCTGAAAATAATAGCACTGAATTAATCTCATTTTTACTACTTTGCTATTTTAATGCACATATTTCTACAAGTTATTAATATCTCAGCTTTTTTGAAATACTGATGTCTCTAAGCTTGCCTAACAAGATATTTCAAAATTGAATCAAATATCCCTTAAAAACTTTTCCTAAAAAAGAAATACAATTCCCACAGACTTTGCTCACTTAAAATAAGAGCAACAGCCATCATGTTCTGCATACCCAAAATTTAGTATTCCTTTTATTTTGTGGTATATCAGCCTTTTGATGACATTTCTCCTCCCTAAAGAACAACCTGTACGTAAAGCAGAAAGCTGTCATAGTTCTGACACCCGTACCTGAGGTGTGGGAGACAGAGGGATTTGGCCAACCTCTTTTCAGTGGTTTGTGGGGACAGGACAAGGGGTAATGGCCACAATATAGGGCACAGGAAGTTCCGCACCAACATGCGAAAGAACTTCTTCACAGTGAGGGTGATGGAACAGGCTGCCCAGGGAGGTTGTGGAGTCTCCTCTGGAGATATTCAAGGCCCGTCTGGACGCCTACCTGGGCAGCCTGCTCTAAGGAACCTGCTTTGGCAGGGGTTTGGACCCGATGATCTCTTGAGGTCCCTTCCAACCCCTTCGATTCTGTGATTCTGGTAAACCTATTAACCTCCTAGAAAGAAGAAAGTACCTCGACAGCAGGGAAAGAAGCATATATATTTAACGAACAATCCAAATATATTTTGTGAGGGCCTCTAGATGTGCAAACTCACTCATCCCACCTACAAACTCAACTTTATTGAAAGGTAAAAAACATGCTTTGTGCAGCACTGACTCAACAAGTAAGCCTCCAAGAAAGACGTATAGCTTCTACATGTGCTCTGATAAATAAAAATCAAACAACCAATAAGCGCAACCACCATGTATGGAGATATCGGCTATGCATGTCAACATTTGACATTTCAGTGCAATAAAACATATTTCATCACAGGAAATAAAAGTCAACAAGTTCTAATATTGTCCATTACATAAACAGTGAGAAGACAACACAAGAATTTACAAATAAAAATAAGAAAAATCACTAGACAGATTGAGATGAACAGTTTGCTATGCTTCTTGATTTAATCATGCCAGCTACTTCACAGCTATACCCTCCAATATACTAGAAGTTCTTTTCTAAGAGAGGATTTCTTGTGTTTAAAGTTAACATGTTCTGACACCTCAAAGCAACTGTTAAGCAATAGAAAAAAATGATTAGCACACTTTTTCTGTCAAACAAAAGGACAATCCTTTCAATCCAGATATTTCGTTGTCTTCTCTAAAAAGCAAGATGTAAATTAGTAGAACCAATTAAGAACACAGTATTTTCCCAAAGACTATCACACAACAGATCTGTTTTCAAGTGGAAAGCAAGCCATGCTGAAAGCAAATTGCCCTCCGATTTTTATCTAGGCTTTTAGAACCACATTTTACTTTAAAATCTGTTCGTTAGATTTTGGTTCATATTTTACTTCAGTCTGCATTTATTTTCCACAGATTTCATTTTATTTTTTGCTGCCTCAAGAATCTATTTTTGCATTTTCATTTGAAAATGCAAAAAAACTAATAGACACTTGATAATTACATTTTCTAATAAGAGCACAGGCACATTAAAAAAAGATCTCTGCAAGTATCTGTGTTATTACTTACCAAGATCCTTTATTCTAGGTAGTACATTGTATGTGAAGTTTTTATAAGAAGCTATTTTCCCTTCTGGGGAAGCAATTCCCACATGAGATTCATAGATTCTTAGGCTTTTTAATCTCTCAGGGGAACGATGTTTACGCTATAAAGAAAAAAAAAAGCAGTTGTCATTAGGACACAACAGGATACAATGGTTTACACTAGAAGTTATTTTTAAAAACAAAAATTATTTCATGAAGAAACTAAGAAAAACTACTTAAAACACACTCCCCCCCCCAAGATTTTTATTCCTCCCTCTCCCAATTAAAAAATAAAGTTTTTTTCTATTTGTCATTTCAATATTTAAATGGAATTGAAAAGCTAGAACAAAACCAGTTAAAATAAACACACATATATGCGAAGAGTAAACAAGTTATAGGAGACAGTATGAAGAACTCTAAGTTCTGGTTAAGGTTTGTTACCTGCATTTTACTTCCACTGGGCACCTCCCTACTCATAAAAAGAATCACTTCCTTTTATCTGACATAACTCAGTAAGGGTTTGCTGCACCCTAGATGTTCTTGCCTCCTCTAGGTCACAAAAACTGCTGCATTTCCAGTTCTTTCTCAATTACTCTTCCTATAGAGGATCTAGTAGTCATAGAGCATTACAGAAATAGGGTAGGTCACTTAGTTCATATGAACTATACATTTAAATATGTAAGTTACTGTAGATTATGCAATATTTGCTTTTTTGTTTTGTTTTTAAAGAGATTTTACATATGAGTTACCATTGCTCTGGCAAGCAGATACTTCATCATTTGAGGTGGGTGCTAAAACCCAACTCAAAAGTCAGCAATACCTCACACAGAATGCCCTGCATATTGCTATTTTAGTGGGGAAAAAAACCAACCCCCCAAAACTATAATAATATGCCAATCTGAAGTTCTGAATGTTTTCCTAGGGTATTCCACACACACACATATATATATATATATATACACCACATAAGGAGTTGTCCATCCTGTCCCAACGCTTGCAGCACTGTATGAAAAGATGTGTTTAAAATCTGTGAGCGGATTTTCCTGATATGAAAAACCTATGATTATACTGGAGTGTGAACACTTTACTTTCAATGACTATTTCTTACTTCATACAGTGTTGACTTATTACTGGCACTGAACTTTGTACTTGTAGTTAACTAGTTCTAAACCTGGGTCCCTCCTCTGGATCAGGGAAGGACCATGACCACCTAGCCTTGGAATAGCTATTGAACTTGCCCAGTATGTGGAAAGGCAATACCACTGTAACAGATTTTTTATTTTTATTTTTTAACTCTATGGAAGACTGGAAAAGTAGCTCAAACATCCATCATTAAAGTTATTTGTTTCTGACAGTCTTGACCATAAGCCCTTAATTTCTCAGGTGGTTATTCTAACTAGTATATTAACTCTCTTTTTGTGGAAAGCCTATTTTTTTCCAAATAGGGATACAAAGAGGTTGGGATACACGTTTTCATACACCTTTTGAAAATAGTATTTAAGCCTTACTATATATGACTGTGGTGGATTCCAGTGTACCCAATCGTAATTCACTTTGTCTTGATCACGGACTACATATCTTGCCCAAGGTGAAATACGATAGAGGAGTTCGCCATTTTGAGCACGAATCACCACCTATAAAACAACCATAATGTACCAATGTAGTCAAATATAATTCATGCAACATCCACTATGTAAACCATAGCAGAGAATGAAATAGTATGCTACACAGAAGTTTAAATTAAAGAACACACAATACATCATGCTAGTTAAGACAGAAAAGAATGACCCTATTCACAGACAAGATTTGTAAAGGAATAACAAACCAGGCATGTCAGAAATAATGTTCACAAGCACGAGCTAAAAGGTGAGGATAAGCTCACCTTTATAATATATGTAAGCTATACGTATGATATATGTAAGCATATAAGACATATGTAAGCTTCACATAAATAATGGGAAAAAGAGCCTTCCCTTACCACTAGGTTCCTTGACTTCCTCTGTCATCACTGTTACACCGACATATTCTTATAAATTTAAAAAGACATGCAGTATAACCAAGGTGAGAACCTTGATTTGTTCACTTAGCAAACAATCTAGTAAAGCAATTTTAATATCTTAATTCCCTCTTCTTTGTGAATCATGACTGATACGGTATAGAGCAGGATCACATATCAACACAAGCACCGGAAAGCTTCCAGGCCAAGAACAGGGTAAAGAAAAAAATTAAAATTGCTGTGTTTCTTCTGCTGTCTTTCAGTTTCTCTGGATGCCTTTACCATCCTAACAGAAAAATAAGAGAAAGCATTCATTTCAAAAGCTTATAACACTCCACTTTGTCAGAAAAAGTGACAAAACACAAGAAACCTAGCTCTTTTAGAGTATTATCATTTTACATAACAAAAGCAAGATTGACATGATGGACAGCATTGTACCAGGAATCCTTGCAGAAGATATTGTATTCCAGGAGTTAGCAATCCTCAACAGGCCATGCCAACTCTGGGATATGTAATTAGAGCTTGCGAAGCCTGTACATTACTAATATCACCTGTAACTTACAAAAACCTTTCAAAAAATAAGCTGTATATGGATCAAGTGGTGGAAGGTATAAATTAGCTCAAATGACCAGAAGGGAACACTTCCCTCCACAGATCAGACTTCCACTCCAGACAGTGTGCCATAGGACAATCCATCTGCCTGGCTCTGCCTGGTGCCACAGGAGGGCAGATGCCCATCTATGGGAAGGATTCAAGACTCACTCACTATCTGTATTTCTCTTCTTATTCTGTCTTATTAAAGCAGTTATCCTACGAAGCCAGTTGTCAGGCCTTTCTTACTGAGATCCTGAAAGAATCCTGCTCTCTTTCACCCCTTTCCTCAGTGTAGGAAAACTGTTGTCAGTACATCTTTGCTTGCCTACAGTTTTGGCTGCCATTCAAGCAATGACAAAAAAGGCTTGCAAACTTAGAACCCAGAAACATAAGCCACTGAGGTCTTCCACCGAAACTTCCTCATTCTGCGTTTGTTAAGATGCTGACTGTAGCTTTGCTTTTGTTGGTGGCCGTTTGTAAAGAGAGCTATGGACATAGTAATGATTCTCGAAGGGTGGAAGGTTGAGCTTCGTGGGTTTTTTTGGTTTTTTTTTTTGTTTTTTTTTCCTCTTAATTCCTAAAACGACATCTGGACAGTGATGATTATCAAACTATTGCCTTTGTGCCTGTGGCAAGTGTTTTATTATTTTGACAGATTATCTGTATCCACAATTCAACCACAGTAGAAAACACGATGAAAATAAGTATACATGGCAGGTTAATGGAATTCGGTAGAATAAAGCAAGGAATTGTGATTGCTGTGCCCTTCAGTGTATATTATCACAGACTCTAGCACGCTGAGCTTCACTGACATTTCCAGACAGGTTTCTAAAGAAGTAATGGTCACTAACCATCTCATCCAAAAAGCTGAGAATAAGTTATTGCAAACTCTGCACAGCTGCATGAAAAACTCCTGCCAGAGTGCTGTGCTAGTAAAGCTGGCTGAAAGGGTATTTTTACAAGTTGTATCAACAATATAAAGATCCTTCTGTCCAAAAGATTTGATGCAAGCTGCAAGTAACTCTTAAAATAATAACTACCTACTCTTTCTGATATCACACTCCTGATGTTATTGCTTTTTTTTATTAATTTGTCCCAATTTATCTAACAGAAGTAAGATAATTACTGCATATAATAAACATATCTAGCTAATCTTAGCATTTCTTTTTTCTTCTCTAACAAACTCATGTAATTTATTACTACACAGGGTTATGAGAAGTGGGCATATTTTAATATGAGATAACTCAACAAAATATAGAACATCATTTAATTAGATGTAGGTCTGGTTTAATCCAAAAAATGATGGAAGGGGGTGTAATCTATTATGAAATACTAAAACAAGTCATGCATTCTCTAATTTAATCCATTACGCAATAAACTCATGAAAACAACAAATTAGAAACATTTAAATTAGCAAACAGTTATTTCCCTTTTTTAACCCACACTTCCACAGTTATGTTGCACAAAAGAGTTTAATTCATCTCTGTATTCTGCATATCCAAAATCACAGAAGAACTTCTCTTATTGCACACTCAATTCAAACTCACTGAACTTCTATCTCATTTCTGAGGCATCAGTGTGCTTGATTTATCAGTTCTTCAAAAGTTAGTTTGAGTAAAACAACATTAGCACGTAAAACATCTATCAGGTCAAGTTTGTTCGCTAAACTTCTCATGAGCGAACAGACTTCTATAGGAATAAAGGAAAATTCCTACAAGCTGTCTCTGCCAGAATTCTAATAGCAGCAAATAAGCTCCTGAGAAGCAGAAGTGCACATGTATTTCTCATACGCTGCGATACTAATAACATACAGCCACAAACACGATGTGCTAATATATGATTTTCTGCAAGTGTTGGGTTTACACACAACTTTAATAAAGAAATGACTTTTCTTTGCTCCTAACTGCAAATGATCTAAATATTTTTTGATCTTAGCTTTAAATTTAGGACAACTCAACTTACAGTTTAACTACACAAATATATGAAAACTCATGTTCTGAAGAAATGTATTCAACAATAGAAGCCATACAATTTAACTATGCAAGTGTCAGAAAACCCCTAAAAAGTCAAGGGAAACACTTATTTTAGACAAGTATTTAGAAAATACATCTGTTACTTTCTTCACAGTCTAGGTCTTCTTAAAACAAGGAGTGTTTTCAGATGCAGCTATGGCTGTATCTGGTTGAACCTCACCGTGATTACCATCAGTAGAAACCTTAATGTCTCCTGTGCTGCTTTCATTTTTTAACATCACAAGGTGTACACAGAGAAAGGATAGTCAAGAGAATTGTAGCTAACTCAGAAAATGAATCATTATGGTACTGACAATGGTAAAGTTGAAAATCTCCTTCTCTGGTTTACAGTAGCAAAATCAAAATTTCTTTAGAGCTGTTCAAAGTGATTCCCAATGATTTCCATTCTGGTTCCCGTGCTTACTTAACCATTTACTTAATTTTACATGAATAACATTTATGGAACTTTTCCTTAAGTGTGCTCTGTAACTAATCTTATTATTCCTCTACATGATAGCATGGAAGAAAGTTGATTATAATAAATTACAAATAGAAATACTTCAGATAACATTTTAGAAATTATCTTAAGATTGAACTCCTATACCACCATATTTAGCTGAAGCATGAGCAAAACAAACTGCAAAATGTTGAAGAAACCCCAAAACAAACAGAAATTCATCCCAAGACTGATAAAAAACGCTAAATGTCCAATAGCCTTTATTACCATATTTGTCTCATTGTTTCTTGAGACAATTAGAAATCAGTTTATTTTATAAAAGTAGTAATTATACAAAACACACATGTAAAACCAAGATACAAGAGAACAAGCCTTTTTCTACGTACCTAAAGTATTAAGTATGGTTCATTCTTTGTAGTGTTTAAATATATAATGTATATATCATGATACATGATCATGTACACGCTGCACATGCTGCTACAGGTTATGTATTCATGAACAATACTGAATAGTCATTACACAGCCCTTTTGACAACATACCCACGAGTTTATTTAGCAGATACTTTTTTTTTGCCCTAAATTTGATTTTTTACTCATTTCAAAATAGTTTTGAAAAGCTATGGTGCACAACCATAGCCAAGCTAGCTACAGCTTAGACAATCAGCATTTTATAGTTAGGTTTATATTTCCTAATTCTACAATTTTCTCTAAATATGTATAAAATCAGAATGTTCATTAAACAGGCTGATTCAAATTGGCCTTTGAATTTACCTACTTCATTTAAGAGGTATATCCCTCTTACATTAAGTTATATGAAGAAGCACAGTATACTGTTTTATATAAACCCTGCAGCCCCATTAATAAAACTCTAAAATACTTACTACTATAACATGACATGCATTTGTGAAGTGGAACAAGCAAAGTGGCAAAATATTAGCCTCTAATGAAAATAAAACAATTTCACTTATTTAATATTTAAAGAAAATCCTAGATAAAACCCGTCAACTTGTTTGTAATTTTCTTTACCATTTCTTTTTCATTTTTGCTGCCTTCCAGGAACATACAGCATATTTTGCTGGCTTTTAAAGAACAGACCTGTTAGAGCAGTTCCAAAAGAGGACCACAAAGATGAACAGAAGACTAGAGGCTGAGAGAGCTGAGTTGTTAAGCCTGGAAAATGGAAGAGTCCGGGGAGACCTTACAGCAGCTTTCAATTAATTAAAGGGGCCTACAGGAAAGCTGGGGAGGGACTCTTTGTCGGGGAGGGTAGTGACAAGACAAGAGGTAATGGTTTTAAACTAAAACAGGCTAGGTTTAGATTAGATATAAGGAAGAAATTATTTACTCTGAGGGTGGTGACGCACGTGAGGCACTGGACCAGGCTGCCCAGAGAAGCTGTGGATGCCCCATCCCTGGAAGTGTTCAAGGCTCGGCAACCCTGGCTATATGTGCAGGTTAGGGGATGAGATGCTGGACAGCAGTCCCGCAGAGAGGGACATTGTGGTTTTTGGTTGACAGCAAGCTGAATATGAACCAGCAGTGTGCCCTGGCAGCCAGGAGGGCCAACCGTATCCTGGGATGCATCAAGCACGGCATTGCTAGTCGGTCGAAGGAAGTGATTGTCCTGCTCTACTCTGCACTGGTGCGGCCTCACCTCGAGTACTGCGTGCAGTTCTGGGCACCGCAGTACAAAAAGGATGTGAAACTACTGGAGAGGGTCCTGAGAAGGGCTACTAAGATGGTGAAGGGCCTAGAGGGGAAGATGTATGAGGAGCAGCTGAGGTCACCTGGCCTGTTCAGCCTGGAGAAGAGGAGGCTGAGGGGAGACCTCATCGCGGCCTGCAGCTTCCTCACAAGGGGGAGTGGAGGGGCAGGCGCTGATCTATTCTCTTTAGCAACGAGTGACAGGACCTGAGGGAATGGTGTCAAGCTGTGACAGGGGAGGTTCAGGCTGGATAGCAGGAAGAGGTTCTTCACTGAGAGGGTGGTCGCGCACTGGAACAGACTCCCCAAGGTATGGAGTCACAGCACCAAGCCTGTCGGAGTTTAAGAAGCACTTGGACTGTGCTCTTAGTCATATGGTCTGAATTTTTGGGTAGACCTGTGTGGTGTCAGGAGTTGGACCTGATGATCCTTATAGGTCCCTTCCAGCTCGGGAAATTCTATGATTCTGGGTTGGATGGGGGCTCTGAGCAACCTGGTGTCCCTGCCCATGGCAGGGGAGTTGAATCTAGGTATTCTTTGAGGTGCCTTCCAACACTTATCACTCTATAATTCTACGGACTTATAATTGGGATTACAAATAAGATTGTTAAAAAGAAAACAAAACTTAGTTGTTATGTGTCATAAACAAGCATAGTATGCAGAAGTTCTGAAATAGCCATTTAATACACATTACATGTACTTAAGTGTATTTAACATCTATACTAACACTTTTGTCTAAAGCAAGTCAGACAAGCGTTTTACTACCAGCAAACTGCATAACATAGGCAATATGACTTTTTGTGGAGAGAAGGAAGTTTCTTACAACAGTTAGCCTAGTGTTTACTTCATATTTAGAATTCTGTACAAAAAGAGACTTTTACCTGCTTCCCCTTACTTTCCAAGTCATCTTACCCACTGGAAAATTACGTTGCAAGATTCTGGAAAATTCAAAGTTAGTCATACAGTATTTGCCTATGTTAACATTAGATATACCTCACCTGTCTTTTTTTTGTTTGTTTGTTTTTCTCCCAGTGGTAAATATATTCACACAACAAGAATAAACTCAAAATCCCTGGCAACCTTGGAAGCCAGAATCATATGACAAAATGAAATATCAATATATATAGACATTAAATAAAGGTTTTCACACAAATACACAAGTGTCAGAAAGACAATGAAAACATCCTTCAAAATTCACCATTTAAGTCATTTTACTCACTAAAAGATATGGCACAAGTATAAGTCATATATGCATAATAATGAAACAAAAATGAAGAGCCTACACTAAGCCTGCTCATTTCTCATACACAAAGGTTAAAAATGCATGTTTTATTTACATTTTCCATTATAATGATGTTGGGTGTTTTTTTTCTCAACATTTTTACCTGAAACTTTCAGCACATTTGAAGTTTAGCATCTGAGGTTACCGTAATTAGTGCAGTAGATTTCATAGATGAGTACACCCATGATAGTGAAAAGTTGGCCCAGTGACCTGAGGCTTGAGGCATCAATTCTGCTGAAGTGATTAATTCTGAAGTAAAAACTTCCAGATCTAAGTAAAATCACCAGAAAAACTGAAATGTATGACAAATGTGTAGCCAAAAATCACCGAAGTTATTTTAAAACTAGTGTGCAAAGATGCATTTCAATTTTAATAATGCTGGACTAATAGAAAAAGTAGGATCTGAATCTCACAAGAATGTTACTACCAAAATGACAAGGTGTCTGTCCCACTAGAGTGTAGTGAATTTATGACACGGAGAATAACCTGTAGAGTAAAACTAAGTACGTTGTTTTAAACTTCATCAAAACACACTTGGAACCATTCTCAAAAGCAGTTTATCACAGTGGGGAACAACCATCATTCTGAGGGCAGTCTAGTACCTTACAGAAGAGGCAATAACAAACTGGAGTAATTCAGAAGCTGAAATAGGTTCCATTTAATTTAATGGTGCTTCCAAGGCAGGACAAAAGAGATTCAGTGGCCTCCATTTTCAGAGATATTAAACATTTTGGAGACTCAAATACCCCAATATTCTTTCTGCCTTTCCAAAGTAGTATAGGCCTTCCATGTGGTCTACAGCAGATCTGCCAGCCCCTTGTAGAAGTCTAACATTTAAAGTAAAAACTAAGCACTTACATTCAGGCAACTTTCAACCTACTGTGACTCGGTGAAGTTTGTTGGCTTTTTATACCTTTGAAACACACTTTTTTTTCCTTAAATTAGCTAAAACAATGAATCTGAAAGTTTCACAAGCCTAATGCAGTTTGGTGACAAATAAGAATTTTTTAAACAAAATATAAACATGTGCAAAATGGAGCTTAATGTGACTGTGCTATCATTACAACAGATTAAACTGTGCAATAACAGTAAACGACACCATGTTTAAAATTCACTTTCATGAATATCTTATTTCTTTTTGTGCTAATTTTTCATCCTCATTTTCACGTTGGCTTCACATGGCTACCTCATCTTCCTCACAGATCTTCAGAACAGTGGCAGAACCATTCAAGTAAAAGCTGCACATAAGATCATATACAATCTCTCTCCCATTTCCAGCCCCAGTGCTTACTCCTTTAGCTTTCAGCTCCTGAAGTTCCACATGCAAGTATTGTTTTCCGTTGTTATGACACACTCCTTTAAGTCATCTACAGCTCTTTCCTGCTGCTGATGAAACAGGACCAAGCATCAGAAATTAAGGAGCTCACATTGAGACATCATGATTTGTTTTTGAGGTACTCATTTTCATTTGAAAATATTTTTGATAAAACAAAAAAAAAACACCTCTTACAGATGCAAAATTAAGAATGGTATTTTTACACTTTAGGAAATTTGTTATACAGTGGTTTGTCATTTATACTGGAGCTGGGGAAACAGACAGGAAATAGTAGGAGAGAACTAAAAAAGATATGCAAGCCAATAAACTGCTCTGAAACACTATTATTATTTCATTACTTTAATAGCTTGAAAGCCCTTGGAATGATTGTTGGTATACGTGGTTTTTAATATGATGAAATTAAATTGGTCAAACTAACAATAGTTAGTATAACGAGAGAGTGGACTACCTTTAATATAAATATGGAAATGTCATCAACTTGATATTTACAAGGGCAATAAGCTATTATTTCTATATTTTATAACTTAGTTTTTCATTACAGTTTTTCAACCTCCTCTTCCCCCCCCCCTTTTCAACAGGCCCTAAGAAGAAAAAGGATAAACTGTAAAATATTACCAAAATATGAAGTTTTGTAATACAAAAATAAATGCCGATTGCTTTATTTTATTTTATTTTTTTAATTTATTTAGCAACAGGGGAGGTTCAGGCTGGACATCAGGAAGAGGTTCTTCAACGAGTGGGTTGTTGCGTACTGGAACAGGGTCCCCAGGGACGTAGTCACAGCAGCAAGCCTGTCAGAGTTTAAAAAGTGTTTGGACTGTGCTCTCAGTCATACGGTCTGAATTTTTGGGTAGACCTGTGTGGTGCCTGAGTTGGACTCAATGATCCTTGTGGGTCCCTTCCAACTTAGGATATTCTATGATTAGCTTTACATTTATTCATTTCTGAGACAAGACTATCTGCATATAAAAAACTAAAAGCCACAAGAACACAGGTGCAAACACCTCGACTCAGCAACATGCACCTGATTTGAAAATAAGTCAGACTAACAACCTAAAAGCATGTCAGGTGTAGGTCTTAAATACTTTCCAGAAAGTTTAAGTTATATGCTGCAATAAGATAATCATCTTTCTGCTATATGAAATTTATTAGAAATTAAACATCACAGTATTTCCCCTCCTCAGTTGCTTTAAGCGCATGGGGAAGGGAAAAACAGCTTGTATACCAAGATGTTTTGTGGTATAATATATGCTGTAAGACAAAGAAAAGTTTTAATTTTTACTTCCACTAAAATAAGGGAAATGAGAGAATGCACAAGTTTACAAGAATACAAAAGAATCTGAACCAATTTAAACTCTCTAAAACTTTATACTTAAAGCATATTGCTGCTATAAGGAAACCTGATCTTATATTTTACTTCATAAATGCTGTTCAGTTTCAAAGCCTGTTCCTGCATCCAAGTCACTGATGCAATCCTGCTATAAGATCATTTTTCTTTTTTCTTAAGTTGTTCATCCTTCTTTCTTGAACCATCTCAAGATGCCACAGAAATAGAGAAGCAAAGTTTTACAATCGGTTGAAAGTACCTTTCCCTGGACACCTTTCACTGTGTGTCTCCATTCCACAAAGTGTATCCAATACTCAACAGAATACATACTTCTGATTATTATCTTTTGCTAGTAGTTGATTCAAATTGAGCATATTTACAAGAGTCAATAAAATCACATCAGCAACCCTGAATTTCACACACACAGGAAGCCACAGAGCAACTAGTACCCTTCTCTTTCATACTGGTTTGCAAGCAAAGGACTTCCGCTCTCTGTGATAGAGAAGTCACTTTACTTTTCAGGCAATAACGTATTAGACAGACAACAAAAAAGTATGCTGTTTTCAGTTCATCCAGGTTTATTAACTAAACCTCACAGAGCAAACTGAGGCAGCTTCACAGTTGGCCAATAAACGTAACGTGCTCAGCTATTTCACTATATGCTCAAAATACTCAGAAGAAGGTTTTCCTCCCTGTTCTAGAGGTGACATTGCTGTATGTTTTCAATACATGGGAGCACAGCTGAACACTTTTCGGTAAGGGAATGCAATCTGCTGAAGAATCCAGGACCAGAATTCAGAGCTCCTTGCCTCCCACACTTACGTTCAAAGAGGATACAGTGAAAATAAAAACACCTGCCAAAAATTTAGGATAGAATAGCATTGTTAAGAGCTTTATTCTGGAATTGTCTTATTCAACCTGATAGATTTGACAGAGTCCAGACAAATTGGGCAATGCTTTAGCAGCCTCTGCAATAGAAGGCAAGGAATAAACAAGCAAATGCTGCTTCTTCACTACTGCCATACCGTTCCTGCTCCTGTGTGCGCTCACCTAGCATAGCCCAAGATGGGCACAAAAAGGGGAAGAGGGATCAGCAACTGTTTGACACTCCATCTTCCAGCTAGAAGTACCATCCCAAACCATCTCCCAGCCAAATCAGTGGCACAGAAAGCAAGGAAAACGGGAGATTTCTACATGTTGAAATTCCACTGAAAAATGTCACCGTCCTCTAGATTCTAAAGCTACAGATAACCAATGAATCAGGCGTTTCAGTCAGGGTGCGTGCATTTCTTGCGAGGTGCTTACAGTCACTGAAGCCATTTGCTAATGAGTATAAACCTTGAAGTTTCAGAAATTATTGAAAGCACGTTCCTTCTGTCAGGTTCCTCTCCTTCATAAATTGAAGGTTGGATAAACTGGAAAGCAAAAATAGAACATTCCAGTCACATTCTTCCAAGTTCCCCCGTTCCAACTTTTTTCCTCATCAATTTAAGATTACAGTCTAAAGAAAATCAGTCAAGACAAAGCTGCTTGCTTTATTTTTTTCCTCTTCCTAGTAATTTTATGAAGAAATGTGCTAAAGGGACAATAATTTAAAACAAATATTGGGAGAATGCTAATTAGCTATTGGATACATGTGAATAGTCCCCAGGTGGTTTTATGTTTAAAAACAGTTCTGTAGAGAAGTATCCGTGGTTCAGAAGTCATGTGTGAATCTTCTGTGCACATTATTTTTCTGCAAATATATCACACCAGCCATTAGACTCTGAACTTACCAGGGATATTTATATCTGTTCAAAACTCTCCCGTCCTCCCCCGCCCCTTGGAAAATTAAAAATAAATAAAATCAAGGTATGACAGAAGCAAAAGACTAACTCCAAAGCCAAGTCATGTCCCAATTTTCCAAAAGAGGGAGATATAACTCCATTTCTGAATTCAGCAAGTGTTTCAATTCCAATGAAGAACATAAAAATGTGTTGAACTAATTTACTAGACCAGCTTAACAATAACAACTTTTGCTGTGTTCTCTCTTCCCCCCTCCACTTTCCTGCTTCAATTAGAAGGCATATATACTAACATAAACCTACAGAAAATACAGTATCTATTGGAACATAGTGCAATGCAAAAGACTGAGACAGCAGCCTACTATTTATTACAAAAGCATTTATGCAGAAAGAGATACAAATAACATAGGAGAATCAAACTTAAAAATCAAGGAAACAATAGCAGCATTGTTAATATTGAAAGCAGTATTACATGGAAAGAAACAGGTCCAATACAGTTCAACAGGCACAAAGCTAAAGACAGTACTTCACTTAATCAACTACTATAAAGTACAGGAAGAAACAACAGGTTCAATAACTGTTAGATACACAAAGATGACACCACTAGGTATTTCACCACTAGGTGTTTACAGATAGATTATTTTTTAAAAACACATTTGCACTGCAGGATAGCATTCAAACTTTCAGGCTAGAATAGTTTGAAAAACTATTTCAAAATCAAGTTAATAAAAGTTGAAGGAAAACTAGGGTCTCTAAAACACACAATGCAAGAAATACTTTTTTCCCCCCACTGTGACTTAACCAGAATCAAGTTACCATAATGGTGATGTGTACTAAAGACTATAAAAACTGTATGCATATTATAAAAAATTCATATATGTATTATGTAACAGAGGCTTGGGGTAGGAGAGCATAATTTGGAAAGCAACCATAATTATAAAGCACATTACACACAATAAGTGTAACTTATTAGAGTTGTTCAAGCCACGTCAAGTAGAAAAGAAGCTATTCAAGTATGTAATAGAAGCACCCAAGCATTAAGTATTACTTATCTTCTACTATAAAGCATTTGTAAAGGACAACTGCTGCATAATGCACCTTGCGGTTGGGTGGTTTGTGGCATAGCATGCATACCTTCTGGTGTTCCCCTTCACAACTGTTTCCACCTGACAGCAAAATGTCTTTTGGAGATGGAGTAGGTCACGCTCAACACCACCATTTCCTGTGACATACTCCTACAGTGTCTTCCAGGTGATTGGGGTAGCTAATGGCCCCCAATGGTGCTTTCACTTTCCTTGTCCTCATCCCCAACAACTCAAGAGTCCCTGTCATCTTTTGTCACAGCCTCTTTGGTGGATAACCAAAAAATGCAGATAGTTCTGATGCGGTCCCTGTGGTCTGAGGTCATCTCCTGTGTTGCCAACACATATTCCATCTGACAGGACTTTAGCATACACAGTATGGAATAGGTCCATTAGAATACTGAAGTTTTAATCTTCTGCTTTCTCCTTGGCCTATAATCTTAGCAATATTAGACATGAATACAGCCCCAAATTAGAAATTCTAAACCACCAGTAAGTCACACTATAAAGTGTCAAAAGCTTTAACTAATTAGTGTCTCCATCCTAAAACAAACAAGAAACTCTAAAAGAAAACAGTCATGTTTATATAAACTTAGTATGGACATTCAGATTTCAAATCCTATTTCAAGACCCTTTCCTTTTGAAAAGTCTCTCCTCCTTTCCCTCCAAAAAACTTGTTGCTCTATTATATATCTAATACCACTTGACACGATTCATCTTGTGTGGGTAAACTAAAAGAAAACCATTCTTAAATAGCAAAACCTCCTGCCAAAGAATTGTGCAGTCTTTAAGTCACAGGAGAACTAAGCCTGCCAAAATAACTGAACAAGAATATTCTGAATTGCTGGGCTCAGCCTACAAAAAGGGCTCTGAAGAGCAACAGTCCACTGCATTACAATGCTTCATCCCTGCTACAACCTCTTGTATATGCCCAGGAGTATTTGCACGTTGCCTATTTGGATTTGGTAAACAAAGTCAAGAGGCCATTTATCCTCCACTGAGGTAACAACTCCTCCTGCTAGTAAATTTAATCTGTAGTTAACACAGAAAAGTCTACAATAACTTGCTAAAGGGTCAGGGCTCACAATCAAGCAATGAAACAAAGGGCATTGCCACATATTTAACTGAGGCTTTACTTCCCATTTAACACCACTGAGGTACTGAATAGAAATGATATGGAAATAGATAAGTTGGATGATTTAAATCTTGTTCCCTACAATTCAAAATGCTAGCAACACCACATCTGCTCCTTGCTACACACAGATTACGTAGCATGGTGCTGCGGAATACTCATTTCACTTACTGATCAACTTTGAAAAGACAGGAGTTTATTTTGTTTCACCCACCCACCATTCATGACATGAAATTTAAATTATGTGGAACTTAGAGTATAAGCAAGGATATTTTCCACACACACAGCTAAGTTGGAAGCAGGAAATATTAAAATTGTTTGCTTGTACATGTGAGAATGCAAATAGGAAGCTTCCTGAAGAGGCGTTCCTATTGAAGTACATCAGCTAGTGCTCCTTCTCCTACATATAACCTGTTTACATCTTGTATAAAAACAAAACAACAACGAAAACCCACACAAAAAACAACACACCACAAACACTTCTATACCTAGCATTCTAACCACAAGCCCGTTATCCCACTTACTCAAGTTTACTGGGTTTTCATATTGAAATTAATAACACCTAATTTTGACTGCAGACTGCTTGAAATGCATGAGATCTGAGCTTGAAACCAGCCTGATACTATGCCACTGGACTTTCTGATCAGTAAGGTCAACTGCAACGCCATCTACTTCATCACTGGCAGTAATTACACTTGATTAATTTTACTATCAGTGGTTCCCTGACACTGATTAACCTACTTGCTTACTACATTTGATTCTTTTTCAGGGTTTATAAGTTAAACACAGAGCATGCAGCTCTATGAGTTACTAGACACAGTGGTAAAAACTGTAAAGATGAATTTTTAATAATGCTATTTCCAACCAACTTTTCTCTCCCCAGAGCCTCAAAGGCTCAAGTTATTTTCAGGTCTTTTAAACGTTGTTAGTGTATGTTAAAATGTTCTGATGCAAAGCAGTTCCTCCTTTTCACGATTTAAAGTTAAGAAGAGTTTTATTTGGACTACAGAATTACCCAAAAACAATAGTAGTAGTGGGTTTTGTTTTTGTTTTACAAAATAAGACTTGCTGACCATGGTGCCAGCCCCAGTTTTAAACTGAACTTGGCACTTATGAGTATTTTTCAGCTATCACTGAAACCATTCAAATATATAGCAGCCTGGAATGTCAATAGAAGAGTATTCTTAAAAAGTGCACAAAATATCAAATCTAACTACTTCACTACAATACAAACACTTCCTTGTAAAACATAATAATTGAAGTTTAACATGAGAGGGAGAGGAAATGATATAGATTTAGTGATTGGTAGAATGCAGAGTTTTGAGAAGTTTCTACCATTTTCTATTGTGACCTTTCCAGGGAAGACTTGTTAGTTGTCCCTGAGCTGTGTATGACTAGTTCTATCACCATATGAAGGTTATGGTACCCAGAAACCATCTGTTAAAACACAGCCAAAATTAGTGATGAAAAAAAAAAAAAAGGAAAACTGAAAACAATTACTCAGCTGTTTTTTTTTTTTTAATACTTCTATCTATCTGCATGCAATTATATTAAAGCTATCTGAGAAAGCTACTCATGAGTAGTTAATTCATATGGCCTCAAAAAAGCCATTTGAAACCAATACTGTTGCCTGAAGTATCAGTGATGACTACCTCCTAATCTTTACTATGCCTTTAGAAAAAGTTGCAACATGGGGGCATGTCAGCCATCTTGACGCTTTTCTTTATAATTGAAGAGAAATAAACCAGAATCGCTTACAGTGAAATTTCATGAACATACAAATGAAATTTAGAGGTATACAGTGTTTTATTTTCATGCACCTACCCAGCATGTTGTCAGATAAAGTGTCAGATAAATTTAATATATAAAATTCATGTTCTGTCAAATCACTTCAGAAATCACAGATCAACTGTCATTACTAGAGAGTTGAACAATTACTACTATTTCAGTATATCCTCTCTAGCACACAAAAGAAAAACTTAGTGGTTCAGCTATACAGGTCTCTTAATGGAAATTATTTCCTAATCAATGTTTTGTGGTGTCAGATAGTTCGTAACTGCCAATATTTTAGAAGTACCGATTCTACTATCTTCTATTATTTAAGTGTGTCAAAATATTTTAGAACTTGATCATTAGCCATGAATTTGGAAGTTACTTTCATCTAGGCCTGAGTTCTTATTGGCTGTTTTCCAATTGTTCATCTTCTGTTTTGATCATTTGCATTCCTATAAAGGAATGCAAACTCAAACAAGTTCCCCAAAGGAGATAGATCTCTATTTTTAATAGTGTTATCCCCAGCCCTAAGTTTCACTTGACACTATTTAAAAATTAGAAACGACAGTGACAACTGAATTTACAGGTATTTTTAAGCAGTTATAAAATTAATTTAAAAATAAAGACTAAAAAGAATGAAGTGGAGCACATATCATCTCCTGCATGTGTACAACAATGCAGGAGACTTAGTAAGGAAGCCTATCAATCTGAATTTTTCTAAAAAGCTTGGTATATGCCATGAAGGAGGAATTAAGAATGCTCCATCAATGAAGGAAGAATTTTTGACAATGAAAGAAGATAAGCACACACTGTCCCTGTTAGAATGAGACATACAAAGAGACTACTTCCATTAGAATAATGCAACAAATGTACAAAGAAGATCAATCCAGTGAAGCAAAGAGAGGTGTTTTTTTCTTTGCTTTAAATCTGTGGTCAGGTTATGACGTCTGTCAGAATTAAAACAAACAAAAAACTCATACAATCACAACATGAATTACATTTGTTTAAACAACTCATTCTAAGATAATTAATTGATCTAGGGGGAAGCTTTGGAAATACCTCGTGGCATTTTCCACCAAGAAAAAAAATACCACTACGTATTTTCAAAAAAAAAAAAAAAAGTGCCCTTTTCCAGCAGGTAACTATTTTGTAGATGGATGTTGTAATTCACATGACAGTCATTTTCAACTGTTTTAAGTATTTATCCCTTGACACAGAAGATGCATCAGAAACATACCAAAATATCTGCAACAGGCCCTTTTTTTTTTAATTACTTACCTTCAATGTTTATGCTTATTTATGAGAAGACTGCCCGAAGAACTACAGTAGACAGTCTACTACTACTGAAAACAGGAAAATGTTTCACCTCTATTCCTCATTTATTTTCCTATAAAAATATTTTGTGACCTGATCTAAATTAGTGTCATCAGCTACACTCCATCCATTTCCCGTTCTGGTTCAGAAGTTACTTATTTAAAAAGAAATGACCTTGTCACAATTTCAGAACTTGTCATTTGCCTATGTAGAACTGAAGATGAAAATACCGTATAGAAAAGCCAAAGATAAGGACCTCCCAGAGGAGCCTTTTTCCCCCTAGCAGATTAATTAAATATTTACGTAGTCAACTTTCAAGAGATTTAAGACATTCAGAGAATTAATATTGTCAAAAGAGGCTTTAAAACATATGCCATTATGCTTTTTACAGTAATGCAAAGTATACACACACACCTTCAATACCAAGAAGAAATAATTTTTGTTGTCCAGTCTAGTACACTACCTGTGTATTTAAACATCAGCTCTGCAATCTGCATAGTAATTGCTATCTACATATAATCCTATGTTTTCATCTTCTACATGAACAAAGAACTGCAGAACTGTGCTCTACCACACAAGTCCTAATGTTCCCCAAAATACACACACTTGTGAATGGCCACAGTCTTGTAATGGAACCATGTAGTTTCAAGAAAATCTAAAGAGCAGCAGTTTTCCAAATACATTATTGGAACAACAGCAGAAAAAGATCACCTGTAGCACAAGGAAAACATGCATTCCCACTACACGTGGAATATTCTAGCCTCACTTCACATTTTGTTACAGATAAGCCATTTTAGAACTACCTTAACTGAAGAATATTCTCCCACTTTAGTTATTACCGGTAAATACATTGAAAGGACATGTGTTAGAGTCAGTTGTGTAGGCACCAAGTAACAAAAATGTGCCATGAAAGATTATCAGAGTTACAGATGAGGCTGGAAGAAATTCTACATGGATTAAGTCAATTATAATTGCATACACCTCTGAATTGAGTTTCTAAACCTTTGCACTTAAAATACGTAAGGATATGTGCATTCAAAATCAAATCAGTCTCACAGGCAGACAGAATAATACCAGTTTAGCTGCACAGATCTCTTTGGTAATCACACTTAAGTGTCAGTAATAACCACATACATCTTTGTCCAGAATCAACTCCATAAAAGCACAACTGAAGACACAACAGTAGGAAAAAGAAAGAGGAAAAAAGGAGGAAAACAAAAACCCATATTCTGCTCTGCCAGGAGAGTTTCATGACTCAAAGCAACTACAAAACTACAGCAAATAACATTACTAGTACGAAGTGTCATCAGTAACCCAAAATTGTGTACAGTAGACCAATTATGCACAGTTCTGTCTTTGCCGTATGGAGTTTCTGTTTACTATTTTCTCTGACAAATGAAGAGAATAAGTACTATAAAGATCTGCACTTTAAGAATAGGATATGACCATGATTATATAAAGAGCAAGAAAACTCAATTTTATCAAACACATTTATGAATATATGCTATTTGCTAGTAGTACCAATATTACTCATCATTCACACTTTTATCTCTACTAAGCATGGAATATTCTACAGTAGGTAAGTTCAATACCTTTGTAAATACAACAAAAGGTAAATTTATCAGCAATTAAAAAAACTAACATATCTCTAAACCATAGAAAATATTAAGTAACCATTCTGCAATCTCAAATTACTGCATAATCACTGCATTTGAGTTGCAAACAACTGTTTGCTCCCCTGCTCTGTGAAATAAAATCAGCTTTCTCACATCCTTGAATGATTTACTTCCTTGAATTATTTCAATTTATCCATATTTATTATTGGGACAATTTCATAGGCCATAACAAATGCAGAGAGATAAGAACATACATTGTGTAAGCATTTCCAGTGCATTTTTATGCATTTCTTTCTTTCAGCAGATTCTCTGTTTACCTAAGATCAGATTTTCAACAGAAAATTGAAGATTCTTTACAATGTGTTAGTTTTGTTGATGGGAGCCCTGAGAATATAGTATATATTATATAAATACTCCCAGTTGCTTAATTTTCCTGGTCTATAGATTTTTTCAGTACATTTCTTCCCTTAACTACTCATTACTGTCCCCTGTTATCATTTGGCATCTCTAGAACACAAGCTCAAATTGCAAAAAGTCAAATTTTCAGAATTATATCTCAATGACTGAAATCACTATTCACATGGAAATAATCACATCTACTGATAGTTGTCATTATGTGTATCTGCACTAAGCATAACAACTGTGGTATCTGACAGCTCAAAGAAACTTCCCATTAATTTTTGGAAGACAGGATTTTATGCTCATTGATGTTCATGAAATACAATTAAGTTTTCCCTCATTTTGTTTTAGTTCAAATTCCTTAATCTACGCTGACTGATTGGTATTCTTAATTACTAAATATTCCAAGATTCAAGAGGCTACATATGCTTTTAAAGCATCACAAAAATAACAAGTGAAAAGTTGTGGTTAAAAGCATAACATTTTCTACCAAGATACTGAGATTTGAATAGCATCTTAAGTAGTTGCATTAAATATAGAACAGCTTTACGTTCACCTTAATTCTTATTTTTCACATTATCAGTATGTAAAAACTGGTTTCACCTTGTAACGTGATACAATACATTATATCCACGTTTCAACAACATATGCCTGTTTCTATGCACCATGAAGAAAATTAGATGTTAATATTATTTCATCCTTTGGGGTCACTTCACAGAAGTAGATAAATTGATTGCTTCTTATAATAATTATAAGATAATAACGTTATTTAGGAGAAAACAAAAAGGGCAAACTGAGTATGAAATGTTACAAGAGCTGGAAAGAACTAGCACCTTGAGCTTTGATCCATGGGGCACAGGAGAATAACCGTCTTGTCCAGGTGGAATGAACAACTCCCATTTCCCATACTCCATTTTCTTATATGGATGAGAAAATGGATTCCAGCCATCTGTAATAAGAAACAAAAATAAGGGTATTTATCTTAAAATGCGTCCAATTAAAATTTAAAGGCATAACAGTATTGTCAAGTCTTTTTCAGAATACACTTGCAGCAGATACAAATACTTTTATATCAGATATTTCTGTACCCTTTTAAAAGAGGTTCAATAAAACGTATAAGATGTTTACTGGGAAACCATACTCCAGTTCTAATTTGACAATTGCTGATTATAGAGAAGGGAAAAAAAATGAGATTGGACAAAACATAACCAAAACCCACCTCCCTAACTCACATGCTCAAACTGGCTTTGGACAGAGACACATACACATCTCATTGCTTCTATTTTGACAAACTGATGTCCTACTAATAACATGAAGTGTATTAACCAGAAAAGTGAGGAAGCTGCAGACAAACTTGATAGCAATGGCTACAAAACCACACAATACCAGATACCAGCAACACAGCTAAGAAAACTGGCCTAAAACGCCACAGTTATATGTAAGTAAATCTTAAATCAGGTTTCTTTTCATAAAAAACACATGGAGTGAAACGAGCTTAGATTCTATAATTCAAGATTCTTCATGCTGTTTTTATTCACTAAGCACTGGAGAGGTATGAGGTTAGTTATTATGACATACCTAACTGAATAAACACCTGCCAAGATCACGTGTGTTTATATAGATGTTCGAGGTTAACTCTCACAAATGAGAGTGAAGATAAAGCTTCTGAACTGACAGACTTCAGGCAACACAATTATTTCTGAACTAAAAGGAAGCAGGCAAGCTAAAGTTTCAAAATGACTTTTCTTTGCCTTGAAACTTGTCCTCCTCACAGATCCCAGCAACAGGGAATACTAAGGTAACAAGAAACCAGTCGACACAAGAACTGAATTGCAAGATGCTATCTCCATACTAATCCATTTGCATGCCATTTCCTGTAGTAAAAAGAGAGGTAGCTAACACCAAGGAAGAAGCATAAACAGCCTTCGCTGATATTCTATACAAGACCTTAGGTACATAGAGTAACAGTGAATAAAGTATATGTTCACTTCCTAAACTGTAGTTCCATTACTAGTTTAAGCTAGTATAAAACAGCATTTCTACTAAACATGGTAGTCTGGGTTAAACAAATTAAATAAAAACCAGACATGACACCAAAAGTGAGATCTGCTGTTCCAGTGGCAGTAGCAACTACTTTAAAACCACCAGCTTACTTACTGTGTCTCTAGAGCTTTTTATTGTTTTTAGAGAAAGCAAGGACAAATACACGTCATTACTTCTTAGTATATAGCAGTGGAGGTCAAAGTGGACTACTGAAGAAAAATTTCTGTATTAATTACGTGAAAGCTTTTTCAGAAATTTCAAGAGTAGTATTTAACATCTGAGATGATTCCACAGTTCACTGCAGAATATTGTTTTTTTCTTCTTTAAATGAGGATAATATAGATTCCTATTAATAAGACAGATTATATATGCTGCAAGATCTTTGAATACCTTCCCTAATTTGAGAAGATATTAACAGTAGGAGGGAAAAGAATATTAACAAAATATTACTGCTGATTCAGTGATATAAAGCCATCTGCTTTATCTTTGTCCTTAAAAAAAACATAAGCAGTTCTCTTGGGAGCAAGTGATGGAAAAACAAACATTTTCAGAAGTAGTAACTCACATTAAATTAACATTTATTTAATGCAGTGATCAAAAGGAATCTCATTTGTGCATTCACACAGTATTCCATCATAAACAAACTATTAAAAAATTAAAACAACTTAATTTATTCCTTCATTGTCTGAATGCATACTGGTTATCAATTTTTATGCTTTAACTTACTTGAGTTTACCATGGAGGAAGAAAAATTGCAGTATCAAAAGAAATAACTTATAAATGCAAACTTGTAACTAAACTTTTAAAAGATATTCAGGACAAAAATAATTCTCTTCTTTTACTTAAAATATATTGCAAAAAATTAACACAGTAGCAAGTGTTTCTCAAGTCTTACAGCTTATAATTTCCTAAATTATACTGTTGATGTGTGATAAATCTTTTTTTTTTTTCTGTTAAAAGAAAAATAAACATGCCCAGAGCAAAGAAACAGTTTGACTTGCCTTTCAGCAAATGCTATTTAGTAGATGGCTGACCTGATTCGTAACCATCTCACTTCAATCACAATTTTGGACTAAATGCTCTCCAGAGATCTCTTCCAACCAATCTATAGCAGGTTAGGGAATAGACTACAATACCACATACTATATTCAATTTTAAGACCACTTCCAACTAGAAGAACTCTGCTGCAATGAAAGGTGAGTTTAAGGAAGAGATTACTACCTACTTCTCCATGGAAATCACGTACAAAATCTCCATGTACAGTGAAGTACAAAAGTGAAGTTACCTATATACATCAGTAAATATATTTTTCCAACAAACGTCAATAATCTAAAATATTGTCTAGCATGCAAAATAATGTTCTCTAATAGTACATGGATGTCTTCAACTTCAGGGAAAGAGCAGACTTTCAAAGAAACTTGCCCGTTACTTTTATATAACTGTTTAAACCAGAGAGATGCCAATCTTTATAGAAAAAAACAAAAAGCACAAGTCAGACAGGCTAGACAACGACCAAAAAAAAAAAAAAAAAGGCAAACAAAAGCCTGCCTAAGAAACATTCTAGTACCTATTCATTTTACAGTAATGTCAAACCGATGCAAAGATGCATTATTATTATAATCAAGTGTTCCCTATGCTTAAAAATAGAAATACAATTAATTCTACTCTGTTTAGACACAAGTTTTCAACACTTAACACATTTGGATAGTGCTGACAGAAAAACACATTAGCAGAATGAAAGTACTCACTAAACTATTGCTTGATTGACAGCACGAGAACTTACATATTTAGTACGATTGCTTTTTAGTCTAAAGCTTCATCCAAAAAATAATAGAACAAAAATGCAGGTCTACTAAGGACCAAACACTACTGGAGCAATAAAGCAATAGCTTCTTAGAAGAACAACCAAAGCTGAAACAGTAAGTGTATTCTCTCCCTTGCCCTCCCTCTTATCAGGAGCATCAGGTACTTGGAGATAGGAGGTAGAATGTAGGGGACTATTATGCATAACCCAGATAACTACACGCTTTTATAGGAGGGACATCTTTGCATAACCCAAGTGACACTGATATGGTCCTTAAAGCAGAATCTTTCAAAACCAGCTGACTCTCTTCCTCCCTCCACTCCATCCCCAGATATCACCTTCAGCGCTTTTTCTGAAACTCTTTCCAGTTGAGCTATATTTCCTGTCTATGTCTTGCTAACACTAAGCAGCACAGAAGTCACTTAGGCCCTGCCGTTCCCTATGTAATCCCTGTATCTCCCCATTCCCTTAGGGAAATTCACCTTAAGTTTACTATGTACACCAAGAACATTATATTATTACATTCTTCCAAAAAGCTTCTCATGCCCTTGGTTTACAAAGATTCCCTGGGACTCCTACAACCAACTCTTCTCTCCTTTAGAAGTGGAATGGTTGAACGTCTCTATTAATTTAAGCATGCCTGCTTTCCACAGGCAGCTTTCACAATTCTGCCCCAGTTGCTTACACTCTCCCCTCCACCTGCTAGCAATCCCCTATGCTCCACTTAATTCTTCCTCTTCTCAGCCATGGTTCCCCATTACTTGGTGCCTATGATTCATGATTTCAGAATACACAAAGTAACATGCATCTATCCCAGATGTTCCTACTTAAAACCATTATTTACTTCTAATTCCTTGGAAAGGAACTTATTTAGGAAGGTTACTACAGAAAATACTGCCTTATATTAGGTAAGAGACATAAAAAGTTAAAATGTCCTGAAATTTGAAGGCCTGCTACAAAGAGGAAGTGGTTCAGGTTTCTCCAGTTTTACTGATGAATTTTCAGATTTTTTCAACAAAACACAGCCAATAATGTCGAGAACAACATCCCTAAAAAAGCAAAACACCTGAATAGCTGACTATTCAGACATCTGCCATTTCCAGAAGAAAAAAGACAGTAAAAAAAGACAAGAAGTATCTTAGTCTGAGAACAAGAACTTCATGAACTCTGCCAATAGCTACAAACAGAAAAAGGTTAAGAAGCTTACCAACAGAAATTGAAATAATTAACTTCAGTACGTTTTACGAGAGAAAGGAACTATTGTGGACACCCCATAAGACATACACAAATACAAGAGCTCATATACAAAATCTGAGGCCCAAATACATCTTATTCCAACACAGAAGACATCTTGAATAGCCTAGTACTTTTACTTTCTAACTCACTTCGATGACTGGATCTTGCAAAAACAACCTACTTCCGGGAAACAAAGCACCAAACTTCTCCTTGCTCAGAACTCCACCCTTGGTATACCATGAACTAAGCTTTCGTCTAGAAAGAAAGGTAGAGCCATGACACCTTGGATACTAACATTTGTTATAAAAATACAATTTACGTGCAATACTTCCAGATAAATCATAAATTAAATGACTTTTTGTTCCACAACTCTGGCTTTTATTTTCATGTTGACAAGTATATTGCCACGCAGCTCTGAGGCTCAAGAGTTAACTTAGACACCAAGCTGATCTCTGAGACTAACACTCCTCTTTCGTCTCACAAAGGGAAGGAGCACTTCTAGCATATTGACCAAATCATTCAGTTGTTCCAATATGGCAGTGCAATATTGTAACTATGAAGTGACTTTTCAAAAGTAAAAACACTTTATAAACTGAGATTGAAATCTCAAGTGCAAAACACTCCTAAGACAGCTGCACTTCTACACACCACATACTTTTGACTAACGGGAAGGTGCTCAATGAAAATACAGACTAACAAGCATTCACACAGCTTCCTCGAGGAAAAAATACCAGTCAAATAGCAGCTCCGACTAGGAGCACTGCAATCCCACTACATACCTGGAAATTCATTTGCATGGAACATGAAATCAAAAGACTAAAAGCAGAACGTAACTGAAGTGATTCTCTACAGACACTACAGGTTAGACAGAGTGGCCAATTACATCTTTCCTTCTACATTGCCTTATTTTGAACAGTTCAATAGCAGGGCCATTAGCATAATCTGCTTAAGAAGTCATTATACAAACTCAAATAATGACATGAAAACGAATGTCATTACTTCCCAGATATGATATCTCCCTGGATATTAATAGCAGCTTACACTTCAGTATTGCCTTCAGTCATCTGCAGCCACAGAAGTATAGCACTATGTCTTTACTCATTAAATCTAGGTATTCCTCTACAAAAAGTTTTGATAAAAGTACTAAGAAATTTAGTATTAAATCATCGTAGTATTTAGACTTCACTTTGATAAAAGTTGAAGTCAGAAAACAAATCTTTCTAAGATACTGGAAGTTTCTAGTCTCAACTTTCAGATATCCAAATTATGAGGACTGGTGGCTGGAGCTTTGCCTTCTTCACTCTGAGGAAAACCTGCCAGAGTTTAAATAAGTAAATGGCTAACCTTCCGCCCCCAAAAGCAGCCAGCCCCTTTCTCCAGACCCAGCACACGTCTTCTCCACTAGTGCGGAAATAAGGCAGAAAACAGAACAAATATTCCAGGATGATCAAATCTTTAGATTTAAATGTTAGCTGTGAGTGAGGAAGGTGCAGAAAGTGAACTAAAAAACAGAAGCCACAAGTCTGACTATATTATAATCAAAGACTGACTTCTGAATTAGCATATATATATATATACACACACACACATACACTTACTCTTTGAAGTTATTTAAAACCAGTAACTTTTTTAAATTTTGATTAAAATAATGTTTACAGGCAACATACTGAGACATTGCATGGCCAAGTACAACTTTGAGCATTCCAATTCCCCAAATAAATTCCATGGGTTACACTCAAAACTTACACTTCAGTGACTTATTTGGAAATAGCTGATTGTAAAGTATCAATAAATTGCCAGCAGTCAACAAGCTCCTCAGCAATACAGCATGCAAATAAAATACCGAGTGTTATTACAGAGCTTTTAAGGTAGCTATAACATTGATACTGCGTCTATATCAGAAATTCAGCTGACTAATTGCCTCACACACTTCATTTACTGAGATGCAAGAAGTACTGATTGACAAAACTTAATGTTTTAAAATGTTCATTTAATACTTTTCAGACAGAGTAAAAACAATGTACTTGACTACTAACAGGTGTAGTGTCTTGATCTCCAGTTATGAAGTTTTGAAGAGCAGACAAAAAGGAGTTCCGTAAATATTGGCATTTTCTTGAATTTATATTTTTCATTCTCCAATCCAAATACAGATTTGTATGCTATTCTTTTTTTTTTTTTCCAGAAGACACAATGATACCAAAAACTATCTTCTAATGAAGTTCATTCATTACAAGTGCCTCAGGAGATAGCAAAAAGACACCACCACCCATAATTTGGGGTGAAAGATCTTAATGTCAAAGCTTTTATTGCCTATTATAAGGCATAAAAATAATTCAAAAGAGTGTAAAGCCTCAGTCTTACAAATGCATATAATAAACAAGTTATTCATGTTTATCTTAATGAAGTCATTATCAACCGTGCTTATGAACTATCAACTTAAAATTCTTTCAGAATTCATAATTAAGTTCTCTGTAACACAGCCTGCACATGCCATTATAATTTTCACTAGTTTTTTTATCCTCAAACATCATTATCTTATCAGACTAAGTAGAAGCATTTAGTATTTTGTTTTTCCCCTCCTCTTTCAACCAAACACCTAAAAGAAACTCACACAATACTAGATTAAGTAAATGACTGAGAAAACACTGTTATCCATCTATCCACAACAGAACTTAAAACATAGCATGAATTAACTCTTTAATATTATATACCATTATATTTCAGTTTAAAACTGAACAGCTGCTGTCATTTCAAGTTTGACATTTCCTTCCTTGTAACATTTCAACCCCCTCCTTCCCCCAGTGGCTGAATTAGTTCTCTCCTTATAAACCTGAGCTTTTATAAAAAAATTCTTATTAAAAGTAATCCTGATATTCAATTTAAATATGATATGATCATAAATTTAGTTTGAGACTTTAACCTGTTCAAAAACTTAAAGAAAGGTTAAAGGGATTCAATTTTAATTAAACGCATCTGTAGCAACCTGATTCTAAATCTTAGGATTTTGCAACCCAATTTCTCATCAGAATATTATTAAAGCACATATGAATTGAATGACAATCTTCCATTCCTCTAGGCTTTCTGAGTACATTATCTTCCCCTTTGGGAATGAATACTTTACTATGACTGATGACGAATATGGTATATAGGTCAAATGCAGTTTTTTTCCACATTAAAATGAATTTATTTTTATTCTTTTGACTTCTTACTACCACATTTCATTAACATCTAGATAAAACTATTCCAAGATATTAGTCCTAAACTTCTTCTTCATGTGATGTATTGCATGAAGTATTTTTAAATGTAGTAGTAGTGTTTTTTTAGTTGTTGTGTTTTTTGTTGTTGGTTTTTGTTTGTTTGTTTTGTTTTTGTTGGTTGGTTTTTAAAGAAAACCATCTCAGTTATTAGCTATCATTCTGGTATACAGGTACTTCGCTCCAACCCCCACTCCAAGCCAAAATAAGTTATACCCTCTTTGTAAATCTTAGGCATTAATTTAATTAAAAGTCTGTTTTTAAAATAGCTAACCAGTAAGTTACATATTTAAAATAAATGCATTTAATCTTGACTTGTGTTGAGTAATTTAACCTATTACCCCCATCACATAAAAGAATCTTACGGTGTAGATGATGGGGTGGTATTGCAGACAGTAGAGAAGGGGAAAGGAACATTTTTTATGTGTTTATACATGTAAAGCTTAACTTTTAAAATACCCTCCTCTAGCTGTCTTACAGCCAATACTGATATCTAGCACCACTGTAATTTGGGTACTGTAATCTAACTACATTCATGATTCCTTACTCAGTTTTGGAATCACAGCATGTATCTGACTCCTATATTAAAATTCAAGTACTACATCAACCTATTTTATCAACATCCATTCCAATTAAAAGACAAGGACTATTTGAAGGAAAGCTACCTTGTCATTCAGTAGGTTAAATCGTATCAAACAAGACATGGCTGAAAGTAGCGTTGCACTAACTTTTCTGTTAGTCTTCTGCATTATTATTTTTTTTTCTAAAAATAATTGTTGTCTACATACTCAGGTTACTACAGTGAATAGGTGACACGGACCCTCAAATCAAATTCTTAAAAGAAAAAAAATAAAAATACAGAGAATTAAAATAGATACAGTTTGACTGATGCCTGGTAACTAAATCATAATTTGAATATTTAACTGTTTCTTTTGGTTACTCTGTTTACAAGTGTGTCTCGAGACTATGGATAAAACAGTGCTAACACCTAGTACTATGAATCATTAAAAATATTAATGGATCTGAAAAAAAACAGTAATCCATTTCTTTGCAACTGCACACATTTTACAGAAGCTTAACCGTAGTACTTTAAAAAGAACCACTACATACTACAGCTAATGGCATATGTAAAGAGTCTTACCTTTTTAAAGTTATATAAGCACACGGAAATAAAAGAGAAAGTGGAATTAGTATTGCAGGATTTAAGAACAAAAATGCATCCAACTTGCATTTAGGAGTTTGCGTAACATGAGTCACTTGAGTGTAGCTAGTCTTCTGAAAAATGACGAAATTGCTATTTTTGTCTCAAGTTTTAAGTAAGTGGAATCAATGTCTCTTAAGTTCTCAGACCATGCAATACAGTTCCTCCACTGTAATGCTGCCACCAACATTCTTTCCTCTTCCCTCAAAAGGGAACACCACCTACTTTTTCATGACTATGTTCATTTATGATTTTAGGTTACCATTTTCTTGCAGGACTTTTCTAGACTCTCATGATTAGTGGGAATCACGAAGGGCCTTGGTCCTTACACAACACTGCTGTTAGACAAGTCAAAGAAGATAAATCAAGTTACTCCACTGTTATTTTCTTTTTCCCTGCATGCAGTTTCATAGAAGCCTAACAGTAGACCTTCAGGAAGAACCCCAGGTAGTTTAGACACATTCAACCTAAAGCTGCAGAGTGATCAGGCTAGGGCCTTTAGAGAAGTGATCACTTTATGGGTATAAAAATAGATGCACATAATACTGACCATACAGTAGAAACACACATGTTCTTAAGTTAGTGCAATATGGAGTAAAAGATTATTAGTTTAAGTTACTAAATGTCATTACACCAGCAACTCATAACATACATTTTTATTATTAGAAATTTTGTCGTTGCTACAACATTGTCTAAGTGAAAGGATATCGATCTAAAACACAGTGCAGGAAAGAGGCAATACTCCTAAAAATACTTACTGAAGTCACCTGTGAGAAACACTGCTTCTGCTCCTGGTGCCCACTCTTTGCAATATACTCCACCATCCACAAATTGGTTAACTCCAAAGGTTTTGTAACTTTTTGAAAATTTATCAAGACCACCTTCATTTTCCTCAATGCTCTTCAAGCGGTTGTAAAACAGAGCATACCTTTCAAAGAAAATAGATACATTTTTAGAAAGCTTAGCAAGCGTATTTCTTACATTAAGAAATGCAAGAGCATAAAGACCATGCTGAGACACTGTCACACTGTGTCCCAAGACTACAATATCGGATTCATCACTCTACAGAAAGAGAAAATAAAACACATAATATAATTTTTCCAGGATTGCAACACAGAACAGAGTTGCAATTTTCACATCTGTATTTTCTTTGCTTTACGTGAACTCTTTATACTTTAAGACTGCAACTCCTGATCGGCAGTCCAAAAATCATAGCATTACTACACAACATGAGAACGTCACACTCTAACAGCCATGCACTTTTTTGTCCATCTTATTAATGCTGGGCAAGGGCCTCACAGAGAGAATTGTATTGGTCTGGTACATCTATCACAGCCAGTTTTAACAGACAGTCTCAGGACACTGAAAAGCTTCTAATGCAACATATAGCAAGTATGGAGGAAATAATCTGGCACTTGCAGAAAGTCATTCCCTAAACAATCTCTCTAGAAAGACCATCAGCAAGATTAAGTAGTCCCCTGCCACTGGAACTAGTTGGAGAAAAAAGATTACTACTTTACGGACGTAATTATTTGGTATTGTACTCTACAATAACAGTCCCTATTAGGACTAGAAATGCCATAAACCTCTAATGTAAAAATCTGCTAGTAACAGGTTGAAGTTTTTTGTTGGACTTTGCCATGTTTTCTCCAAGGAGTTCCCAACAATTCAGAAACACATATCAGGCACACGTACATAGAAGACTGTCAACTTTTCTTCCTGAAGTGTAAGCTACTTTTGTGAAGCATGGCTAAAATGCTTCAGTTTAAAATATTATTAAAGCTACCTGCAGAGTTATTTTATTTGCAAATTAAGTGTACCCATGTTCTCCAAAAAAGGAAAGGAGGGTTCTGAAATGTATAAAAACTAGAAAGAATCTGGGCAAAAATTTCTTGCCTGCCTCATTACACTTACTATATTTTGAAAAACTATAAACAAACAGTAAAGAAGCAAACAGCATTATGGTATTATACTCTGTTGGTATAAAACAACAACAACAAAAAGTAATCTGCTTGAAATGTTAGGACTTGTACACTGCTCTCAGGTTTGTTTTAAGGGTTTGTTTCAGAACTGGCCTTCATTAGTCCAAAGTAGAGGATTAAAATGTCAATTTACTGGTTAAAGTGAAATAGGATAACATTAATTCTGAGTACTTTGACTACTTTCAAGGTTAATCTCCCAGTAGGTTTGTATTACAAAGACTGATGTTCACCTTTAAAAACAGCAAGATTTGAAAAACGCCTCAGGATACACTATAGCAAAAATATTTTAACTTTTTGCCCACCTACCTGCACCATCCCTTTAAAAGTCAATTTCCATTTGTAGCACTTGAGGGAGAATATCTGGCCAGATTTCCAAATAAGTGTCTTACCTATATATACATATATACACACACACACAAAGTTGACTGACAAACTTTAACCAACTGCAATTGTAGAAAAATTTATATAAACAAATGAAAAGTTAAATACAGAAGTGCAAGTCAAAATAGCCTCAAAAGTTCATCATACAGCATTTGGTAAAGGAAAAATTACTCCATTACTGAATGATTCTCCTTGAAAAAGGAATTTATTTTGACTTCTTTAGCTTTGTGGGTTTTTGTTTTGTTTTTGTTGTGGATTGACTTCAAGTTATTCTTTAAAATATACTAATTATATTATATAAGAGCATAGTGCTTGTGACACAGCAAGTTAATTCAGATAGTGCTGCATCTTCACTGCAGAAATCATGAATATTAAAGCAACTAGTGACCTCCGTATTTAAGTGATATTCTAGAAAGTATTCAGTTTTAATTTTGTTAAACGTCTGAAGTGATCAAATACAGAATCATGATTTACTTGAAGTTCATGAAAGCCACCAGCTCCTAAAATAGATCCATTACTTGTGTTGTGAACTATTCTAAAAAACTCATCTCCAGACATGAAATACATCTGGCCACAAAACAAAGTTATCTTCCCTTGAAGGTCCTGCAAAACAGAACAGAAGTGTAGTTCTGTATCCTGCTTCTGCTTTAAAGGAGAGCATTCAGTTAAGTGCATGCTTATGATCCAGGTGTGAGAAACTTAAAGCTAAGATTATATGAAAGCAAAAAACTTGAATTCCTACATCACTGAAACATTCACCTTCCTGGGCAACCTTCCAATGCCTGACTACTCTTTCTGAGAAGAAATGTCTCCTAATTTCCAACCTAAACCTCCCCTGGCACAACTTGAGACCATTCCCTCTAGTCCTATCACTGCTGACCTGTGAGAAGAGGCTGACCCCCAGCTCCCCACAAGTTCCTTCCAGGTAGTTGTAGAGAGCACTAAGGTCTCCCCTCAGCCTCCTCTTCCCCAGACTAAACAACCCCAGTTCCCTCAGCCGCTCCTCACAGGACTTGTGCTCCAGGCCCTGCACCAGCTTCGTAGCTCTTCTCCGGGCACATTCCAGGGCCTCGATGTCCTTCTTGTAGTGAGGGGCCCAAAGCTGAACACAGTACTCAAGGTGTGGCCTCACCAGAGCTGAGTACAGGGGGACGATCACCTCCCTGGTCCTGGACTAGATGACCTTGGAGGTCTTTTCCAACATCAATGATCCTATGATCTTCCAAACTGAAACCTCAGAATCACACAGAGAAAATGACGGGAAAGCTCTTGTTTGAGCAATTCCAAAGGCTTATTATGCACTAATAGCATACAATCATACTTAAAAAAAAAGTATCAGACATTGTCATATTTAGCAACTCCTTGTGAACACTGGAAGTTGCCATATTCAGTGACATACAGCAACATACATAGTCATACAGACTATAACCAAACTGGTCACATGCGACAACACAAAGGTGAGAATCTTGCACAACTGTGGACATATAGAGAGAATTAACAGGAACAGCTAGAGCTAGAAGCCAGGACTAAAGGCCGTTCTGCCCTCCCACCTTCAAAGCTTTCCATTGCTCATTAAACTGTGAAAAGTCTTTTCAGATTTCTCTACTTCCCAATATTCAAGTTGGCACTGAAGAAATATTACAAGGTTAAAAGCCATACCCAGGTATGTTTTGAAAAGTACAGCTTACCTTTGTGACAAAAAAGCAAACAAACAAACAAAAACAAAAAAACATACAGTAACAAGAAGATCCACAGACTTTCAGGGAACTAGTCGTGTCTAAGTGGAAGATGACGTACATTGGGTCCCTGCTTACATACACTGGGACTGCTCCAGGTGCTTTTCTTGCTCCAGGAATTCTTATGAAAAAGCAAGCTCATGTACTGAGAAGGGCTCCAATGACCATACCAGGGGGCCTTTGCAATTCAAATCCTGTATCCTTTCAGCTCATCTCCACTTACAGACCAACGTTTTTTAAAGACCAAATACCAAAGTTAGGTGTTTTCTTCACACTTACTAGAAGAAAGAAACTTCAGTCATGGCATTTCTTCAAGCACATATACATCCAACTTGAAACCAGACACTTAGTAACAGACTAGCACTTTCACAAGCATCCTTGCTCCCCCCCCTTTTGTCTTTCATAGTGAAATTCATAGTGAAATACTGAAAATCAATAAAAAACGACCCTGTTTCAAATGATGTTTTTGTTATATTAATAATTTGTAACATAGCATTGCTTTGAATCCCATGCTTTATACACAGCCCTGTATAGAACTGTATGATGAGAGTGTAGGAATTGGCTGACTTTCCACAGAAGCAGAATTAAAACATCAAATATGACATCATACAATGGCTATCCAGAAAGTGGGTAACTTGCCAAAAAGTAAGCTTCACAGTGAAGGAGTAAAAACTGTATAACTCAGTAGTCATTTTAGGGTGGTTACATTTCAGGTGAGCTTATAAGAAGCCTCATACTTCTACCACCTAAAAACCAAATTCAAATATTTTGTCTTTTAAGTACTTAGAGTCCTAAAACTTATGTAGTGAAAGTATACAGATACCACAGAAAGGTCAGAAAAAGAGATGGTTTGACGGTTTTTCAGTGCTATGCAAAGCTAAACAGTTCTTAGTCAAAGGAATAGGGTTCTATTTATCTTATAACCATGATGTGCAAAACCCGATGCGCAAAACCCACCTGAAGCTACAATTCCTGTCATCACTGACTTCATTCAACTAACTGATCCCATTAAAAATGGAAGAAAGGTGTTAAAATCAGTAGTTTCATTACAGGGTTTAAAAAAAAAAGTAAAAAAAAAAAAAGTTAGCTTCCCTCTTCTCCCCAAACTTAAATGCCTTAGTGAAATAAGACTTCTGGCAGAAAGTTAAAGTCTAATGGCAAGTCAGAATACTGAATCAAGTCTCCACATAAAGCCTTCAAATAGTTACTTTTCAAAACAATTAAGGAGGCATTAACTTCCTCCTGGCCACCTTGTAAGGTGTCAGGAAAAGGTGGTATAATATTTTAAACCTTTGTATTTATCCAAATGAGCTTTAGTTTCTTAGGCATCACAGGAATCTAAACAGAAACAAATATAACCAAAAAGGCCTTGGCAGCATACAAAATACCCTCCTTTAATCAGTATGGTGCTGCACTCTAAGATGGCTGCCAAATTTCACAACATTTTTATGCCTCTTTTCACACCTTTTTTGAAAGTCATAGTTATTGCAGTTTATAGAAGAGTCAATCAGCTTATTTTAAGACCTGGGGTGTCAACACTAACATTAATCATTTTAGTCCCTCTTCTGCTTATGATGTTCATTTTAGTAGCTATTCATCTTTTAGATTTTTGTCTACACTAGCTTTTGTGCCATAATTTATTTCCACAATATTGGCCCAATATTAATGCTAATTTATTCAAAACATGAAAGCAAATAGGAGAGGCTTTGATAATGATATCTGGCATCCATATGGAAAGCCCAGTTCTGCAGACACCAAAGGAAAGAGGATATGAAAGAAAATGTCCAGTAAGGTATTCTCTGTAGCCAAATCCTCCCATTTCTCAATAAATACAAACATTTGCAGGAATGTCAGTGTTAAAAATAAAGCTAGAGTCAATGTAGGTATTGGAAGGACTGAAAGATCAGAAATAGAAAACTTAAAATGTTAGTTTTTGTTGTTGTTCTTTTGTTTTCCTCTCCTCATTTAAACAACAAACCTTAAGAAAAACTGTTTGGATGTTTTGAGATACCACTTACCCTATTTATCAGTTTGCTCCTGAAGCCTCCTAGGGGAACACCAGGTCTTATTTTTCAAGTTTCAACTCTCTTCCACCACAGGAAAAGCTGTATCAGCATTACAGTAAAACAGGTAATAGAAAAGCGAAGAGTGCCTAGGTCATCAAATCCTCTCCTGTACCATCAATTACGTACCAAGAACAATGCTATTCAGAATAACTGAGATTTCGGAGCAGTGTTATCAAAACTGGCTTGGGTTCCCCCATCCGATTGCTATGGCTGGAAAAGTGCTAGAGAACCATGCTGACACGCAAGCATCTTCCCAACACGCCCATGCAGCAGCTCTGTTTGAGGGCTAACATACCATCAGCTTCTGCAACAGCATTACGTTGACCTCAAGCTCTCCTGCAGTTTTCCCAGACACAGTACCAAGGGCTGGAGAACAGGGATCTGCTGATTTCTCTCAAGACTTCTTTTTTATTTTAAGGGTAGGCTTTTTTGGGGTTGGGGCTTAGTTTCTCAAGCATTAGCTTTTCTTACAAAAGAGTACAAACCATCACACCTATGGAGTGGTGGTGAGATTGCATGCTGTGGTCAGAATTACTGAATGAAGCTCGCAGTGACAGTGTGGGAAGACTGGGACCAGTGGTGGAGAATGAAGAACTGGGTAGTGTCAAACCAGTACTGACCTCCTGAAGTGGACAGACAGGTCTAGGCATCAAATATTTCCTGTTTTGTTACAGGTAGAGATCTAGTTACTCTATTCCAGATCATTTGCAGGATCCACTCTAACTTATAAACCCTGTGGACAACTGAAAGGTCAAAAAACTGCAACAAAGAAAAATCCAAACTGGTGGAAGTGTGGTGCATCCACACTGACAATATATATAATACTAGGTACAGATTATTTCTCATACTACAGAAAGTACAAAAGGTAAACTGCCATCATTTTTAAAGACTTACTTTTCTACAATAATGTATTATTTACATAAAGCCACACTTGAAAAACTGGCAAATAAGGAATAGAAGAAATACTGATTTTAGTTCTGATAGACTACTTCTACAGGAACATGAGAAAGGATTAACAGCTGGTTTTGATTTACGTATCAAGAGGCTCAGGAGCTGCAGATCCCCTCCTGTTATCACAGACAGCCCATCCTTTAGAGATAGATGTCTAAAGTCTTGCAATGTTGTCACCAACTAGCAGTGATGGGTATCATTTAAGTGCCTACACTGAAAATATAAGCAGCAACAGCTTCCTTTTGGAATGGGGGAAAAAAAAAAAAACACTTGATAGCTACATAAGAAGAGAAGCTCTGCACCTGCAGATGCAATGTTAACACCTGGGTCATAATGTTCCACACCAAAGCAGCTCTTAACACTACGGGTCTATTCAAAAAGTGGCCAGCAGCAGCAGTAAAATTCACTCAGAAAACTACGCTGTAAAAACAGACTCCAGTCTGGTCTGCTGCAACACTCTGGGCAACTAGTTGAATTCAACAAGCAACGTATTATTGCATTTCATGAAGCCTGTCTATAAAATAGGCATTCTTGCCTCCAAATTTGATCTGGTACATCCACGCAGAGCCATGCAGTCCAGGCTTACCAGATCAGGGGAGCACAAGATCTTCGATCCACTGCAATCCACCAGAACAATAGACCTCTTTAACCCCCATTTGTAAACCACGCTACTGGTAATTGCCATCTCATGAAGCACAGTAATGAGGTCTCTGTACTCACTGGCTTTTCCTGGAAGGCTAAAGTAGTACAATTTAATACTTTCCATGTACATGCCTGACGAACATGTGGGAATATGAGAAGGACAATCATGAAACAATTACCACTAATAAGGGCTACTTCTTTTCCTACTGTGACCCTTACTGCTTCATAGTAGAAAAAAGGAAACAAAAACATCAAAGTGGAAGCTAGAAGCATTGATACACCACCTCTGAATACTTCAAAATAAAGAACACATGGCCATTCAGAGATTACTTTTTCTAATATTGCTGATACTGATATGAAGATGTAGTTATAAGTCCTTTCACCGACACCAAAGCCAATGCAGGTAGTCACTGCTCTGCATATCAAGTCCCTGCGTTTCATTTTCTCCTTTACTCTGTAGTTTGTTTTTCCCTAACACTGTCCTCATTCAGTTGCCTATAAGGGGACAGATCGAAGGAAGACGAGAGTAGGATGAAGTTCTTCCCAAAGCAGATTTCTGGAGTCCAACAAATCAAGTGCACCAGAACTAGAATTAAGCGGTAGAAGCAAATTGCTGTTCATAACTGTTTCTTTAACTAGTCACTAGTGAAAGGTTACCAAAACAAAAGCCCCTCATTTCTTTTTGTTCTTTTCTCACAGAATCACAGAATCATCTAGGTTGGAAGAGACCTCCAAGATCATCTAGTCCAACCTTTGTCCTGACACTAACAAGACCTCCACTAAACCATATCACTAAGGGCTACATCTAAACGTCTTTTAAAGACCTCCAGGGATGGTGACTCAACCACCTCCCTGGGCAGCCCATTCCAATGCCTAACAACCCTTTCAGTAAAGAAGTTCTTCCTAACATCCAACCTAAACGTCCCCTGGCGCAACTTTAGCCCATTCCCCCTCGTCCTGTCACCAGGCACGTGGGAGAATAGACCAAACCCCACCTCTCTACAGCCTCCTTTAAGGTACCTATAGAGAACAATAAGGTCACCCCTGAGCCTCCTCTTCTCCAGGCTAAACAACCCCAGCTCCCTCAGCCGCTCCTCGTAAGACTTGTTCTCCAGACCCCTCACCAGCTTTGTTGCCCTTCTCTGGACTCTGTCCAGCACTTCCATGTCCTTCTTGTAGTGAGGGGCCCAAAACTGAACACAGTACTCGAGGTGCGGCCTCACCAGAGCTGAGTACAGGGGGACAATCACCTCCCTAGACCTGCTGGCCACACTGCTTCTTATGCCAGCCAGGATGCTGTTGGCCGTCTTGGCCACCTGAGCACACTGCTGGCTCATATTCAGCCGACTATCAACCAGTACTCCCAGGTCCTTCTCTGCCAGGCAGCTTTCCAACCACTCATCTCCCAGCCTGTAGCTCTGCTTGGGGTTGTTACGCCCCAGGTGCAGGACCCGGCACTTGGGTGTGTTGAACTTCATGCAGTTGACCTCAGCCCATCGCTCCAGCCTATCCAGATCCTCCTGCAGAGCCTTCCTTCCCTCGAGCAGATCGACACACGCACCTAACTTGGTGTCATCTGCAAACTTACTGAGGGTGCACTCGATCCCCTCATCCAGCTCATCGATAAAGATATTAAAGAGGACCGGCCCCAGCACTGAGCCCTGGGGGACTCCACTAGTGACCGTCCTCCAACTGGATTTGGCTCCATTCACCACAACTTTCTGGGCCCGGCCATCCAGCCAGTTTTTAACCCAACGAAGTGTACGCCAGTCCAAGCCCAGAGCAGTCAGTTTTTTGAGGAGAATGCTGTGGGAAACGGTGTCAAAAGCCTTACTGAAGTCAAGGTAGACCACATCCACAGCCTTCCCCTCATCCACCAAGTGCGTCACTTGGTCATAGAAGGAGATCAGGTTCGTCAAGCAGGACCTAAACCACCTTCTCCACCTCCTTTACTCACCTTTCCTTCATTTAAGGACAGTATAAATCTCAGGTAGGTACCACTATTTCAGAACACTAGAACTACTGCATTGTAACCTCAATCAGCTTTAGTTTTAGACAACTGACCTGCACTTTCTGCATAGAAAGATTAAATGAATTTTTAATAAGTTTAAATATGTTTAAATAGATTAACCAACATTTGAACAGCATGTAACCTTTGAAGTGTTAGAAGAATTCCAAGAGAATGTTTTAAAAGTGTAGGACACCAACGAGTGATGTTTACAGAGAGACAGGAAGTCTGACATTTCATTTTGTTTTTCTGTGGGTTAAAAGCAAAGATTTTATATGTTTCTGAAGTCATTATCATTGTCTGTGGGTGGCTAAATCAGAACATCCCAGAGTCTCTAGCTGCACTATTAAAATTCTTCACTACACAATACTTTGCCTCTTTATCCCAGGAGAGAGGCAATCTAACACTCATTTCATCCTTAGCTGAAAACTAAGTATTCTGCAGATTGTCTGAAGATATTAAGTTCATATTAGGAGTAATAAAGTTAACTGTTATTCAAATAATTTGGATATACAGGTATTGCAATAAGAAATTTACAGAGTTAAATCATTTGTTGCGATTCCTACCATTTAGGAAGTGCTCAAAATTCAAGGTATGGTCCAGCTTGAGTAAGTTTCCCCTGCTACTTGCCACTAAAAATACCCTAGAGCAGAGAACAAAAAATACAAGAAAGCCAAAATTTTCAAAAGCAGCTTTTCTAGTTGTTCTCTACTCTGCAGATAACAAACACCAACATGCAAATTTTCATTTCTTGCTTTCCAACAGAGGAGGCAGCTTGTCTCTCTGCTTTTCTGGTGTTCACAAAAAGTTTCCTTAAAATTTACTCAAGTGAATGGAGTGAGGGGAAAACATTCAGCAGTGTCTGCTGTTGCTGGAGCCATCAGACATAATGGCTTTTTCATTAGCTACATCCAAAAATCTCCTTCAAGAATATAGGTAAATGCATTAGAGTGTCTTTACTGCTTTTTCTACTAGAATAAATCTGTAATACGGAAGCTTTAGGGGAAATGGAAGTGGAAGAAAACGGGAAATGCAATGCAATTGTACCCACAACACCTTAACTCAGTAGTTACAGTTCCAAGGACCCTTCCATGGTGAGCAAAGGGATGTAAAATCCCAACTCCGTCTGAACGTCCCATTAATTCAGCATGAAGAGAGCACAGCTCTCAAACTAAACACGGTAACTTAAAATCTAGGAAATATTTGCCTGGGGATAGTTAATGAGTAATCACTTGTTCTATTCGAAATACACAGTACAGAGTTACTAATTAAGCATCAGCTTTTCCAAAATAAAAGCGGTGTTGTACAATTTGAGCCTTACCAACAATATACAGTCCAGTACTTACGAGAACAAAACTGTGAGAAAATAAAGAGTAGCCACAGTGTTTTTCTTGACATCTTAGCAGCAGCTGCTATTTTTGACAGAAGTGAAGACTAATAAGCTAGAAATATATTAAAGACAAATATATCTCAGTAGTGTTTTATCAAGAAGATTATTTGCCAGCTTAAGTTCTGGCACAATGCCTTCTGCACAATACCAAGGACTAGAAGTAACTGTCTTCCCTCCCGTACACACTAAGATAATTTTGTGACTTCACCAGCATTTGACAGCTGCAGTGTCTTGCCATCAGCTACACAATGACTATATATCGTCCTTGATTCAGAATCAAATGCAAGAGTGATTACAAGATGCATCAAGTGCAAACTTTATGCAATCATTTAGTAATAATTGCTCCACTAGATTATCTAAACCAATCTACTGCTAAGAACCCCTTCCCCACAATATTTAGATGTTCTCTTACCCACGTTTGTTCATCTTTCAACCCCTTCAGTTTTATTAGATACACACAGGATAAATACACAGGATACACACCTCACAGGATAAATGCATCAAATTACTAATTCTTAGAAGGAGCAAAGGGCAATTTCTTTCCATCTGAATTCTAGAGAACAAGTTAGACATCAACTCTAGCAAGAGAGGAAAAGAGAGATGTGCATACGTACTTGAGTATTAACACGTGCTACAAGAAAACTATTCAATCTCTTCATCTTTTACCCTCTATAGATATAAAAGGTATACAGTTACTTTATTGTTTTTAAAAACTGAAAAACACCCCAAAAAACAAAGCCACCTCCAAGATACTAAGCTGTTACAACTTTCTGGAGCACTACAGCTATGTATACTCTGCATATGCCAAAGCTCCCAAAACAGCTTCCCTGGCACAACAAAACAGTCTTAAGAAGCATTTTATAACGGCTATCTTAAGGCTCTATTTTACGCTTTTGCCTTCGTATGTAAAGCAACAAATTTACCAGTAGCATGCTTTTTGTTTTACACATCTAAATATTTGTTAGATAAACGAATTTAGATATCAAGTTTCTTCATTTAATAGTCATTGTCTCACTATCTCTGATAAATAGTCTTAATTATGCATAAATTATGCAGTAAAACCCTTCTTTTAGACGTAATAATTGGATATCATCCTAACAGAGAAGCAAAAGCAATTTGAGGCAATTCTTTTCAAATTAACATAACTACAGAGAAACTCCATCATATTTGAGAAGCTGCAGAAATGTAAAGAGACAGATTTCTTTCTAGAAATCAGTAGACTAAGACTGTGTTAGCTCATGTTTCATATTACACAAGAGAAAATAAACTGAAAGGTCAGTTGAACAGTTACAGCATTGCCCTTTTCCAAGGTAATCAGCAGAGCATGTAGCAGGGACGTGAACACAAGCGTGACTGGAAAGACAGTAGCTGATGAAGAGGCACGCTGCCACAGGACGTGGGACAAAATGCTGCTCCCAACGCCAGCTGAGGAGCGTGGCACTCTGCAGGACTTACTTCACTAACTCTGATTTATTGCTTTAATTTCAAATTAGTGTTCCTGTTAACCATTCAGGTTTTCATATTGCCAAAACACACTAGAAGAAGGAATACTGAACATTAATCACATCTCCAGGTAAGCTACAGAAAAAACATCATTATTAATTTGTTTGTAATAGGGACACAATACAGTCAAAAATTCATCCATCTGGTTTACTAACACATTTTTGCTTTAAGCACCCAAATTCTTGTTCTTCAGCACTGTTTACCTGCACATTGTAGGGCAGAGTTCCCATCTTCGCCCCCACCTTGCCCATCAAAGTTTATTTTCCTCTCAGAATAATGTATTTATTGGTGGAAAGCTCCAAAACATTTTTTACAAATCATATTAGCATATGCTTAAACCCTCCTTAAGTTAGAGACAACTCAAACATTTTATTTACTAGAATTATTCCTAATGAAGCTGTAAGCAAGAGTATATCAATTCCCATTTTATTCCACGGACAGCTATTTCTAAAAGACTTCCTTTGTATTAATAGGTATCTAGGTCTAGTTAAGGGGAGAGGGAAAAAGTCAGCAATTCCCACAACACTAGCACTAAGTTGGAATCAAAACGCAAGCTAAAAGCAGTAGCTACAGCAAAGGTTTCAGAAGATAACATAGGAACTTAGAATGAATTTATGATATGCTTTTTGGTGGGCACGTGCTATTGCCTCATGAAGGTCTTAACCAACCTGCAAGTGTCAGTCAGTACTATTTCTAATGAAATTATCTACCCGGTAAGGATCAGCCCACATGCCTCCTATGGGTTTTAAAAGCTCCCCACATCGTGACAAGATAGTTTGGACTTCAGTGATTATTTCATTTCATCCTAGCTGTTTAAAAAAAGCTGTTTTCAATGTATTTTATTTTTTACTAGCTTACCACAGCAGTAAACATAAGAAGCCATCTGTTTCTTCTCAAATTTGGATTTTTAAGTGTGCTGCATCAATTTGGCTTCCACATTCTTTGGAATGCTGCAAGTAATTTTAGTTGGCATAAATGAAGCTCAATGCAATACTAAGAATGATTTATCCTCTTAAATAACCCCCAAGAAGTTAAGAATCAAAAGTTTTAGTTGTCTACCAAAATTTTTGCCTACCAAGTTTATGTCAGAAGTCACTCCTGACTATTTCAAATTTTCAAATCAAACATTGGGTATTTGTCATTACATTAGCCTCCCAACCCACTTTAGAGGGCACATCATTCAATAAAAAAAAAAAAAAAAAGAATTTTGTACCTGAAAACTCTGCAGCTGCTCTAGCTACAGCATAATTGCTGATTTTCATAATTTTTACTTCATTTCCTATTAAGATCTGTTCCAAAAATTAGAGAGTCTTAACTTAATGGATCAGATCAATGGCTTACATGCTCGAGTAGTTTACTATCTGAAAGTTAAGTCAAGAAGTTAAACAAAAGTCTTCTCATCCCCTAATAACTATAAAGTAAACAAAAAACCTCACTACAGAGCTGCTTCTTTGTCAAACTTCAGATTAAGTAGATTTAAATAGATAGCCAGAGGCTGTCAAAAAACTGGCTAGAAGAAAGGTACCCACAGCAATCACTGAGTTCCATACTACAGCAAACCTTGCTCCCCTGCAACAGTTTTCCCTCTCATCTAGTGTAAGCATAAACTTACGGTACTCCAATCTACTTTAATAAACCTTTAAACTCTATTATCTTGGCCTCAATTTCAAGATGTGCATGTATATCAACTAAATAAGCATTCTGTTTTCCTCTCACAAGTACAGATATACCCCCAAGGTAGGTTTTTTTCCTAACCTTTATTTATCGCCCACTTTTAGATTACCTCTCTGTAATTTAATGCTATAAAGAAAACTTCACAAAGCCCCAGGAAAGAAACACATGTATGTTATTTTACATATAAAGAAGAGAAAAACAAGCATTAAGAGTGGGATGGGAAGGAAGCTACACTTTTGCTTTTCTGGCTGACCGCCGAGGCGGTTCGATCAGTCTTCACTGGCTGGATCAATAAGTCTTTTCTATTTAGGCTCAGTGGCTCTATAGCACAATTCATATTGATTGCAGACTCAGCTTACCAAGTGAGCCTGGTCTGCTAGCTGGGTTCCCCGTAATGCCAATGAAGAAGAGCAGCCCGTTGAGAATAGAGATTTAAGGAAGAAAATGTTTCCTCCAGTGACTATAGACCAAGATCCTAGAGGGATTTGGGGCTGGAGAGGAGGAACAACATAGAGCTACTTTACCAGCTAAATAATTGTAGCAGCCTTAGGCATCTAAGCAGAAGTGCCATGCTGTCTTCACGGCACAAGCTTGCCTAAGTGTAATTCTTAACTGCCTTTGTTGTTGGCAGGACCAACCAGGAAAGCCATGCACTCAACTCACTGTACAGTCTGCAGTGCAAAATGCTTGTAATTTAATATCGATAAACTAGAAGAATAATTAGAATTTGGGTACTTAAGAAACACCTTTAACTAGTCCCAGGTAATCAAGCCTATTCCCAAGGAAGATGAGCAATCAAGAAGCATGTACGCAACTATTCACAGCAGCAACCAACAATACAAAGGCTTACTTTATTCACAGCCAAGCATTTTCAAGGTGTGCTCTAAAAAGTTCTTCCAAACTTTGGTAAGAAGGAGCACAAAGCTGAGAAATACCTATCATTAACTGCTTTGTACCATCATCTCAGGAATAGCTGTATGAATTCACAGAATTCATACAAATTCACAGAAGTTATTATACCGAATATTTGAGCCTCTTAAGAAAACAGAGGAATTCAAGTTTTATGGACTCTGCCTGTTCTTCTGAAACACTAAGCTACTATATCTCCTTGACACAACAGTCTTTTATTGGAATGAAACTACACCAACTGCTGCATGTCAGGAATCTGGTAAGGGCTTTGTAACTGCAGAATGAGCACTACCCGGCCGCTGCTGGATTCCTCTCACCCACATTTCCATTTTCACAGGATTGGAGCTCAGACAGACATATGACAGTTTCCAAGATATCTGCCTTCTGACGGGATCGTGGCTGTATTTGAAGTTAGCAGGGACAGCCCGATAATCATAGAAGTCACTGTTGCTTTGCAGTCTCCAAAGCATATGTCAGTCTCTTGTCTGTAATTCAACCTGTCTGTCTCTGCATTAGAAAGCTTATGGTCCAAGTTCTGAATAGTAAAGAAAGTTGTAAACAAGAGGCAGGGGAGAGCAACAACTAATACTGCACCACTACTCAGTACTCACAACTAATCTACCCGAGACGTGACTCAAACCTCCACAAGACACTGAAGCTCATACCAGACTTTTACACAGCGGAAGCAGTGAGGTACCTGGGACACACAGAAGGATGCTTGCAGCTATCAGGGGGTGCAGAAGAAACCTCACACCCCCACCCCAACCCCGTTAGAGAACCTGGTATTGCCAGGGTCAGTCATCTTGATATGCTGCACACTTAAACATGGCCATGGTCTTGCTTTTTCACAAGGCTACTGAGAAAGCTTCAGAGATCATGGAAGTATTGACATTAGTCTGATGCTAGGAGTTCAGAAACAAAAGACAAGCAAGCTGTCTACCAGGTGGAGAAAGCTTATTTTTACAGTTTAAGGATTATATGCACCATCTAAAGCAAGTACTAAAGTTAGAGAAGCCTTTCATATCAATTTTTGACAGAAGCCTTATTTACCCAGAAAGCCTTGTATCAAAAAGTCGTATTTTTAACTTCATCCATCTGAAGCAAATGCTTAAACACAAAGGTTGAGCAACATCGTAACAGACTACAGGTTTAACAAGACTTCTTCCTCGTCATTAATTTTCCATTCTATTATGTTCCTATGGCTATTTAGTATGATTTTTTCCTCTTTATAGAGAAATGTAGAGGATTTACAACTTTTCAAGCAGTGTTTTTTAAAGTACCTGTCTACCCTTGAGGTACGAAATAGAACAAGCAGCGCACTATACTCTTGATGTAAGTATACACATGATTATCTAAGTATTGACATCAGGTGCTTAAACATCCCTTCCTTCCGCCCTCCCCCGCCCACAACAGGTACAACTGAACATAAAAGTCATCTCTTTTTTGGAACTAAGCCTAGGAAAACACCACTAGCTCCAGTTCTCAGGCTGGAGAGCTGCCAAAGCAAAGCCTACGAACAGAAGGCAGGGGAATGCCAGGTTAGCCCCAGAGCTTCAGCCAGCACAGCCTCCTTACCCTAGTCAGCTCGACAGGCAGCAGCATCAGGGAAGAGCCACGAACCTACAGCTTTGACTAGCTTTTCAATGCATCAGGAACCTCACCCCTTCATTTAAGAGCTACCTACCCAGAACACAAAGCTCGTAAAGACTTCTGAGGCATCGAATATTGTTAGGTATGTAAAAAATTAACGTGTGACTTTTTCCATCACAATATATTTGTTATATTAGAGTAGCTGGGGTACCTATTCCATAAATACATCTGTCATCTGTAAACTGAATACAACTGCACCAAAATTCAATTCTTCAACCTCTTCCTCCTCTTCTGAGGAGCCTGAACTGCTGTTCAGCTTCTGCAAGGCCACACACACGTTAGCATCCATAGATCTGGGCGTTTATACTTTCCCTCCTAACACTTAGGATTTAGGCACTGCCAGTCAGAACTTTTTCAGTTCTCATCTTGTACCAGTTTCATGTAAAATGCATGCAGAATTGAGAGAGGAGGTACCAACTAGAGAGGAGAAACGAGGTTTCCATTAGGAACAGAGCCTAAGAGAGGCTGCAGGATCTGTCCTTACAGGTCTGAGACCCAAGTGGACAAAAGCCTGAAGTCAATGCTGACCTGCTTCTCAGCAGGATGCTGGGACACTGAACATCCCGGGGTCCCTGCCAACCATAATTAATCTAAGAATATTTACTACTTTACACCAATTGAAGCTAGCCAGTTTCACACAACAAAAAATGTGATGATATAAGAACAACAATGCAGATAATGACAGAAATACAACTACAGCAAGTGCCAAAACATTCTAATATATCTTCGGTTACCAGCAACCACATACACCTCTGCTAAGCTTGCATTCATTATCTGCGTACATAAATACACTCACAAAGAAAAAGGGATGCCACATCACTAAAACAGACAAAAAATACAAGTGAAACAACCCAGCTCCTACCCTGAAAGAAGTTCTGCTGTTGTGGTAGGCATTGTTTCTCCTTCTCAAATGCTTTATTAGCACAACTGCCATGCGATTTAACATCAGTTCAAGTAGTCACTGAAGCACGTCAAATGAACTTTTACATCACTATTACCTTAAAGAAGTGTTACTACAATTATAGTAACCACATGTTCACAAGGAATTGTGATACTTGGTTATTTCCATTTTAACTTCTTGTAATTTCTATGTAAACTTCTGATATACACTGTACATGCATGCACATATATACACAGACAAAATTTACACACACACACTTATATAAAGAGTATTGTTCCAAAGCATTCTGGAAACAACAAGTGATTTACTATTGACAAAAATTTCCAGTTTTCACCACCAAAATATAAAACTCTTTAGAATTAGAGGCGTTATAGATGCAAGACTGTATATCACCCAATACTAAAGATTTTTCTTCTTCTTTCTTTAACCTTTTAACCAAATGTTACAGGTGCAATTTCCAAGTCTTTCCTCCTGGATAGCTAATTCAAGAGGGATGCATATTCCTGAGTCCTCTACACCAGAGGGGGTGAGCTCTCCTGAAAGGCAATGCGAATACATCTCCTTCCTGAGATGAAAGACAGAGCTGCTGTTCAACAACACGATGCCTCTACGAGGCCAAGGGGAGCCCTCATTTTCCGTATCACCTAAATCTGCAGGAATGTGAAGCCACCACACGATGCTCAGTGTCTCGCCTTGCATACCTTCCTGCTGCCCACTGGCAATCCCCACCTGACTGCTGCGGTCGGTCCCATTTATGCCAGCAGTGGGGTTCTGAAGGCAAGCCTGGGCTGTACAAGCACCTTACCAAACTTTCAACCAGATTCAGTAAATTTAAATTAAGTGCACCAGCCCTAATTCTGTCACGCTGAACTCTGTGGAGAACCTCCCCTGCTGATTTCTTCACGATTTTTAAGGAGACTGGTCTCTATGCTAAATTTGCAAGACAGACGCAGCACTCTTTGCTGCTTTTGAAAAAGTACCCAAATCCATTTGGGATAGTTGTGTTTAGCATGTCTTTCTTCCTTTACAGGTCTCCCTCAAAACAAATTAGCATAACTCTGCATTGCTAGGGAGGGACTAATGTGGCATGGTTATTAGAACTACTGTAATGCCCAACGTGCCTTACACAGTAAAGGGCTCTGAGTGTTTACCTCACTCTAGATCTCTTGAAGGAAGCCTGGATATTTATATTGCATTAATTTAAGAAAATAAATGATTAATTCTCACATTTTTCTGAGCTAACCATTTAGTGCCTTTTCTTTCAGAAAGTGCTTGCTAAATAATATATTTCTTTTAATCATTAAGTACACAGGGCATCAGTAGGTGCACCGTTTGACAAAGTTTAAATACCTTAGTTTAGAAAGTCCCGACGTGCCATCCCACTGCGTTATGTTACATGATACAGTTACTTGGCTACAAGAAAAAGCTTTGAACACAAGACCAGCAGACAGACAGGAGAACCACGTGGAAAGGCCCTTTTCAGTATACATCAGGCTTCTAAATGCAGACCAGAGCCACGGTCTCTTTCCGAGTCCTAAAATACCACCCAGCTGGTGCAGTGAACTGCTCGGTCTGCCACATGGAGTCACAGGAGCAAGAGAAGTTCATTCAAGGTTACCAGCATGTGAATTGTGAACGCTGCACTGCTTAAGCACAATAAGCAAGTCTCAGGTCTGAACTGAACAGTTTTCCCTTGCATATGCACAGCTGAATTCAATAAAAAAGTAATCTTCGACCTGCCAGACGACTTTGAGAGAAACCTCTTAAGAATACCAATTATTCCTAATTAAGTGTAAACTTTCAGATTGCTTACTGAGAAAAATCCACAATTAAAAAAATATATATATATTTTGCAAGCACAATAGTATCTGTAATGAGCAGTATGAACAAAAACTGATACGGACAATAAAACAGAGTTTGAACTGATAATTCATTCCTCTTTTATAGCAGTAAGGAGTTGCTAGAACTGCACTTCACTTCCATAATTGAGTTTTGAGTGGCTAACATTCATATTCTAATCACAACAGAGCTAACATGAATTTCAACTTCCATATATTATACAGCAAGCCCCCTTCCTTGCTGTCTTGGGGGATGTCTAAAGGAAGGTGTCTTACCTAAGTACTACTCCACCTCAAGTCAACCAGGTTGCTGTCTTTCTGCATACAGCCTCTTTCCCTAGAGTATGCTTGCAGTGCAATGCGAGTTGCAAACACCTCTCCCACTTTGTTTGTGCCCTCATACGACCCAAAGAGGTCTGATCTCAAGACCAAGAAGACCGTTTCTCTGTACATATAAAACCAGAAAGCTGGATGCTCATGGACAGCATGCAATTCAGAGACAGTATACAACGTGCATTACTGAAGAATGCCGTTTCACAAACACAAAGCTGACCCGAAATTCTCCAGCTGACAGCTTTTTCCAAGAGCCCAGAAACTTCCTGGAGGGTGAAGTGGAGGGTGAGGGGGCACACGGTATGAAGAGGGCAGATGAAACCACACATTTCTATTAATGACAGTCAGACGTCAGCCAACAGAGCTGGCTTCCCCTCCAGGCCCCCTGTGGAAGGGGCTCACAGGGTTTCAGAGGCCACAACCCCAGGGGGGCGCCAAGCAGGGGCCCACAGCCAGGCCCTGCTCCTTCCCCACAGCCTTCCTTTAAAAGGCCCCTTCCCCTTCTTCATTTCAGTCTGGAAAAAAACGAAGCTTTGAAATCCCCAAGCAGACAGGCCACACACCTGCACACAGTTTAAAAACAGGCACAACTGCCCGTGATGCATTTCTGCACACCTAACACTTCAAGCAGCTCACACTCAGCCAAGGTTTAAAGCCATGAACGCTAATAAAATCCATTCTGTTAAAAGTCTACGGTACCGTGAAGGGAAAAGCTGTTCTTTAATTAACTCATTACTTACACATTAAGTTATTAGGCGAAACAGGTAAGCAGTTTCAAAGCAAATATTTTGGCAAAGGCAAATGCCTATTAATTTCAGTAGAGGTGAACCTGAAGTATGGCAGTTTTTTTTTTTACTAAAACAAACAGAAGACAAAGCCGACAGTTTAAAACTACATTGGTCCCTTTGCTGATCAACTAGCTCTTTCTAGACATGAATTCAGCATTAGGTGCCTTCCACCTTTGCTTTAAGAATAAATTCAGAGTAAGATCTAGCTGTCAAAGTGCTTTTCTCAGTTATTTGCAGGTGAGGGGCACTGAAAGTTACAGAAAACACCCCAGCTTTTTATAACAATCATTAATTTATTTTTTATTCTCCCAGGAACTAAAATAACTCTGGAAGCAAGTTTAGCTTGCATCCATACAGCTCACTCTTAAGTCCATTCAATTAGAGTGAAAGCAACCAACCAAAAGAGCACACACAACCATCCCACCCTCCAAATAAAATGTCACCACGCACAGTGCCCATATCAAATCCATGAGCTCATCCCCTGGACACAGATGAATAGCCAAAATCACCTTATTCCATTAAAAACTTTGCAGACCAGTGCTGCCACATTATACAGTTGCTTGCAGTTTTATCTTGGGTTTGTAGTCTCCCGTAGAAATTGGAAGGTCCCATCCCACCACCTCCATGCACAGTGACCACATCCTCTTACTGCCTCATCCCCAACAGCACTCATGGAAACTCCAAGTTTTAGTGTTATGCAGTATGTTCCAATTCATATATTTTAACAACACTGAAATAGTACGAGTTACAACAATGATATGATTACAAGGTACATTTTCTTCCAGAAATACTCTTGTTTTGGAAGTTTAAGATACAATCCAGATGCACCATAAGTGTTAAAGATTAAAAGAAACCATGCAGAAAAATTCATTCCTAGCTTACTACCAAATATGTAGGCCTTTAATCATCATCTAAGTCTGATTACAAAGAAGGAGTAAGGTAAAAATAAATGTTCTGGAAGGAACTTCCTTCCAGCACCTTGTGGGCTAATCAAATGCTGCACTTCAGAGCAAAAGAAAAAATTATTAGGAGCCTTAGAGTCCTGAGATCCCCCAGAGAATATGAAATTCTGGTTTGGACACCCCAAATACACACTACAGATTGCTCCCTGTCTAAGAAGTACACAACTAAGTAGTGTTTGTAAGCAAAATTAAAAATAGTGACAGCAGTATGAATGAAACAACAAATGGAAATAGCAAATAGAAGATGCAATGCAGAATATTGTCAAGACCTGAAAACACGTTTAAAAGTTTACAAATTTTACCTTTCCGTAAGTTTCGTTAACTTTCAGTTAACTAAAAAAAATATTTTGACAATACAAAAATCCCATGATTATTGAAAAAAAAAAAGACTTATTTGTAAGGTATACTGAATGCCACCAGTTATGGGAAATGTCTAGAGTACTGACATGAGCATATTCAATACACATTTCACCACGAATAATGCTGAAACTGTTCTTGCAGAATTTGTCAGCAGTATTTCCAGGAATTTGACAAAAAGCAGTTAAGCAATTCCACCTACTAACAAACATTTCTTAGCAATATCTAGTCAGGATATCAGAACAGTAAGAATTACTGAAGTGACACTGAAATACACCATTATTCTACCTGAAGGTTTATAGTTATCTTACTCACATATAGATGATACAATGATGCAATTTCTTAAGTTCCCTGAATTTGACCAGCTCTCATCAGCTAACAGAGCAGAGCACAAAGGAACCAGCCAGGAGAAGCAATACTCCATTACAAATGTTACTGAGAGTTGTGTGTGATCTGCAATTACCATGTCACTGCAATAACTATCATGAGAAGTAACACTCCACGTTGCAATTACAACCTGTTTGTTCCAATCATCTTATAACCACTCTATTATTTAAAAAAATAAAAATAAAATCCTACCCACCTACAAACAACTCACACCATGCACTTCTTCATAGTAGGAAAAAGAGAAAAACAGCAGCACAGTCAGGAACTTTCTGACAGAGATGCAAGCCTCGTGTTTTGTCAGTCTCTAGAGGTGGTTTGGAAACCTTCACTCTGTGTTCATTTTCCCTCTGCTCCCACATTCATCTTAGCCTTCACCTCATCCATCCTTTTTCATTTTCTTTCCATTATTTGACCACCCAGAAATTCAAATTCACATTGCAATAGCATGTGTGTGTTGGCACATGCATGAAATCCCACAGACTTCCACCAAAATTTGCCACGGCTGTATTATAAAACATAGAGAAAACAAAATGAGAATTTTATGGTAGTATATGCAATATTATCATACATTTATCCTCAACTACCTAGGCTTCTGAGTCAAAAGGTTTGAGATAGCAGACTTACTCATATAACCTGTAATGCAAAAGACCTGAATGATTTCTGAGGAGATGATTTAAAGATCGTCCAATAAATATCTCCATTGTTCAAATAAGATCGTACAGGTTATCGGCATGAGGGAAGACCTATCTTTTTAAGCCCCTAAATTCAATTTTCATGATCTTGATACCTAAAGAATAAAGTAACAAAGCCAGCTAAAACCTTGTGCTCATAGCATGTAACATACCAATTAAGTACTGAAACCGAGCACACTGTTCTCACCAACAGGCTACTTTAAACTTGGTCAGCAGAGGCGGGGTGTGTGTAGAAACAACACAAATGGTGCCTTGCACACTCTGGCAGTCAGTTAGTAAGCAGCTGAGTTACAGACGCTTACTCAGTAAGAGCTATTTAATCCCACAGAGCTTCATTTTATTTTTCCTCCAAAGCCTACAATGCATGAACAGAAGCAGCTACGTGTCCCTCAGTTAATACTTCCCACCTGGGTTCATACCTTTGTGGTATGAAATAAAGTTCATCTGCCAAGACTGCAATTTCCTCATCACTTCAATTTCCTTACTATTTATTTCATAGTTTACAAATGGACCACTTGATGAAAAAAATATCAATAGAAACAGTAGAAAAAAGGAAAATCTTAAGTCAAAACTTCTCACCTAACAAGCCATGTATTCATTGTCAAACCAGTAGCGCCACTACTGTAGAACTCTAAATTCAGATATTAAGGAAAACAGGAACACAATACCTCAGACACAAAAAGCATACCCGGTTTGGAAAAAAAAAAAAAGATTATTTTTTGATGAGTTACACTGTTACAAGGTGTGAAATACATTACACAAGCAGCCACGGATTATTACTTATTCCTACTTTTCTGTCATAGAGGTTTTTTTGGTTTGTTTGTTTCTTTCTTTCTTTTCCAGAACTATGGGTCCCTCAAAAAAATACCTAACCCTTATTCTTTCATCTAATTGTCACATTTTTACACTACTATCAGGGACTTTTTATCAGGGACTATATTCTATATTGAAAGGACAAGGGGGAATGGTTTCAAACTAAAAGAGGGTAGGTTTAGATCAGATATAAGGAAGAAATTCTTTACTCTGAGAGACCAGGTTGCCCAGAGAAGCTGTGGATGCCCCATCGCTGGAGGTGTTCAAGGCCAGGCTGGATGGGGCTTTGGGCAACCTGGTCTGGTGGGAGGTGTCCCTGCCCGTGGCAGGGGGTTGGAACTGGGTGGTCTTTAAGGTCCCTTCAAACCCAAACCATTCTATGGTTCTGTGATCAAAAACATTAAAGCCAGTGTTTGGAGCTCATCAGACACGGAAAATATCTTACCAGAATAACAACACATTTCCCTGTGCCAAAAGAAAACAAGCATCAGCTTTCAATCATTGCATCAAGGTGGTAAACAAGTTGCTTTAGTATCTTTAAAGTTTTCCTGCTGTTGTTTGACACATTTCTGTCCCACCATCCTGTTCCAAGTAGCAGCACTCATTGGAGATACCAGAAAGAATAATGCTATCTAAAACAAACAAACAAACAAACAAAAAACAATCAACCAGAAAAAAAATAAATAATCTGATCTTTATTCTCCTCTTTCTTCTCAAGAATTCATCATCACTCTGGAACATGATTTATGGAACCCCAAAGGCTAAATCATCAACCTGTTCAACTCAACAACATGCATTGTGAATGTATTAAATACCATAACAGACATGATGGTAAGCACCATGTTGTCCAACACCTATCATGAAGAAATACTGGTAGAGTGAATGCCAAAAAAGGCTCCAGAGAGTCTGAAAACCTTCTCTCCCCAAACAAGTCCCAGGTTTCTTATAGTTCCTGGCAGACAACCTTCAAGGCCTGGGAAAGACAATGAAGAAAAAGTCCTGAAACAGAATAAGGGAACAGTAAAACAAAGATTTCTGACTTTCTCAACATATTTGTTGTTTTGAACAAGCAAGGACTAGAAGGATGAAATCTAGTTTGGAAAGTGCCAAAAAATACACAAATCACTGCTCAGTTGTTTTCCCTAGAGTGGGCTCTATGCTGTAGCTTGAATGGACAAACCTTATCAAGCACTGAATAAGAACTGTGACAAAGCCTCAGTGCCATTTTTAGAACTACTTAACCAGCCAACAAATGCTGAGAGCTATGTGGCAGAGTCAACGATACCAAGAGCAACCCTTGAAATTCATGGCCCACAGTAACCTGTAGAACCAAATACACGAAAGTCCAATCTACTTCATAAAGTCCACGTTGCACAAGTGTGGTATCAAAACACATACTTCAATTAATCACAGTCACACTGAAAGAACTTAGGCAAACACACCTATAAGCTGTTGCTGATCTTTTAAAATATTAAGACAATTGTTCTAAAACCAGATTTACATTAACAGAGCTTGTTGATATACTAGCAAATGCTACTGCTAAGCAGTACCTTTTTTGCTGACAAAGTCCTTAGCGAAGATGCAGTTAAACCACTGAATCTGTCATCACAAGTTTTGTCTACGTTGGAAAGGGCATCAGCAACAGTTGGAACTGCAAAAAGCATGCCCTTGCACCTGTAAGTTGTACTGACAGTGCAACCATTTCTCTAATATTGCATGTTGTGCTGGCAATGTCTGTCTTTAAGAGAGATACTTCAATATCTGCCTTTTTTTGTTGTTGTTGTTTTGCTGCCAAGTAATGCATTGATTATCCAACCTATAACACAGACCTAAGCATTTTTGAGAAAATACTGTTTCAATTGAATTATGTTAACTGACTAGACTTTGCAAACTACACCAATCTCTGCTATGTAAGGACAAAAAAAAAGATGTTTAGAGGAACTTTTGGAGAAGAATCAGGTCTTGACAGAGTTAACGTTTCCTACTTCTATAGGGCCTGGAAGATGCTTGTGTCATAAGCCATTATGGTCAAAGTGTTCTGCAACAACACTTAACAGATGTAATTGCTATTTGCAGCTACCTCCATTTTAAGCTGGAAACCACTCAAAGTCAACCATGACTGCTGCTGAATGCTCAGTCTGATGCCTACTTTGATGTCGGCACATGATATTAGGAAAGGAAACACACTGTTTCATGATCTGAAATTCAAAAGGCCCAAGTTCAGATAGTCTTGGTTCTGATACTAAAAAGCTTGTTTTGTTTTTATTTAAAGTTTTCTATTTGCTGTTAAGCAATAGAAAAAAAAAAAGTAAATAGCTAAGCCAAAATATACAAGGGCTGACAGGCATACTCAGAGACATCACTCGTTATTTTATAATACTTAGTCCATAACTTCAGGATCCAAAGTAGATCATATTCAGGAGACATCTTACAAATGTTAATCCGCTCATTGTTATTGTACAGTAACAACATTCCTCGTTTACTGGCTGTGATAAAGTAGCTGCCACCCAAGAGCTTCCAAACATGCTAAATTTTGAAGTAATAATGATCATTAGGTCTATTCCAGTACCTTATTCATTAGGTCTATTCCAGTACCTTATCTTCTAGTAAACCCTTTCACTTTCTTCTCAAAAGTCATAAGGTATAGCTGAAACACATATATCCCCATATGCAGACTGACTTAGTTTTACCAGTTATGGAACCTACGGACAGTTTCTATCAGGTCAAGGTGTCAAGGACCAGGTTAACTTCTGTACTATGAAAGGTACTGCTTTCTATTTTTGAACAATCAGATCTCAAGATTGAGTCTTCTGCAGCCATTAACTTCATCAAGTAACTTGCATTACCTTAACCTCTGGAGAAAAAAAATCTGATAAGTACTCTAATTTTAAACAATGCACACATGAAACCTGCTGAAACACTGTACTCGGACGCCCGCAGAAGACACTGTACTTGGCAAGTCTGATGAACAGGTCCTGTCTGCACTACCGGGCCTTGTACTTGAGGCTTGAGAAGCCTGAACGTTAGCATGAGTAGCCAGATGCTGCCTGGGAACCTTAGGGGGTGCCCCATGCCAACCTGTGAGGACAAAGTCAATTTGAAATTAGATTATAATTAAAGGCTTATCTTTGGCCTTAAAACAGTCTCAGATCTGCTTCTGAAACAGGGTAGTTCTTCCATAAAATCTTAAAACCAGAAGAGACAGCTTGCACCATAATCAGCGTTTACTTCATGGCATGTTCTGGGGGTAGAGAGGTGGAATTTATATACAAGTAACAGGTAAGTTTCACCACATAGCATCAGTACCTGGCATTATCACTCTATATAATCATTACTCCATAGATGAGGTTTGGTAGTTAACATCTCTAGTTTCCTTCAGTCTAGCTCTCCTTCTACAAACTGAAGCTTTTCATCCATATTCTACCTTAGCAACATTTGAAGACAGTTAGATATTTCATACATCACACTTTCATACACCGACACTACAATCCAAGGCCTCTCTCATAAACTGTATCACACCAGAGTTACAATTTTTAACTTTTGAGGGAAGTACTGCATACAACTACCATCAAAATCACACAGCATCTAAAACTGTACGAACTTAGTTATTTATTTCAGGGTAACAAGTAGGAAAGAGGGTTTTTGTCCAAAATGTTTAGATGATATGAAGAAAATCCAAAGAAGTTTGGCAAATAAATCCACATGCTAACAAGCATCATTTACAATTTTCTGTTTGAAAGAGCTAATCATTATAATCACATTCAAATTACACTGCAATAGCATTACTATTAAAAGTCTGTTTACTGCTATCTAAAAGACACTGTTAGAAGACTGATTTTTTTTCTTAAATATTTCCCAATTGTTGTAAACAGGATTAAAATAAGTCAGCAATATTTTGAAAAAAAAAAAATCAGATGTTTATGAAATCAAGTATTAAAGAACTCTCGTTTGAAAGCTCCTATCAAATATGCCATAGATTAAGACTATGAACTCCATAAGCCGTAGTTAAACTTGCCATGAACCCACTGGAGGCTGGATACGTGCACATGCTAGCTAGAAACTCCTTCAAAGAAGGGCTGGTGGGTGTCTGCATGTACATTAAGTGCATAGGTGCAACTTACAAAAAACATTTCCTTTTCCCCAAAAGCTATTAAGGAAGGTCTACAGCAAACATAACAGGAAAAGCTTGTTTTCCCTCTAAATTAAGAGCTTAGTCATATCTTAGCGTGTGGAAAATTCTAAGAAAAGCTATGAAACAGTTAACAGCAGGTCAAGTGACATCACACAGCCCAGGGTGGTGAGGCCCTGGCACAGGCTGCCCAGAGAGGCTGTGGATGCCCCATCCCTGGAGGCATTCAAGGCCAGGCTGGATGCCGCTCTGGGCAGCCTGCTCTAGTGGTTGTCAACCCTGCCCAGAGCAGGGGGGTTGAAACTAGATGACCTTTAAGGTCCTTTTCAACCCAGGCCATTCTACGATTCGATGAGAAGTATAAAGAATACATTTGATCTCTATTGAAAGAAATAGTCCTTTGCCAACACGCTATGCTTCGTTTTAAACCTCACATATACATCCAAAGAGCCAACGCCATTGGAAATACTAAACATATACCATCTACTCGTGAAAACTGAAATATTTTAATACCAAAAAAAAAAAAACCTTGGAAAATAATACAGTAAAGGAATACAACCCGGAATATTTATACTAGGGATATCAATGACAACAGGTATCAGATTATGGAAACAGTAAGACTTACTAGCCTAGTCAGAAACATCTCAGGGCATGTTAACCTACAATATCCATGATAACTGCTTAAGACTATCCCACACAACAGAATTTATCAAGCTTCTATTATCTTTTCTGGAATAGCAGTTGCAGCACAGTCAGGTACCCCCTAAGGCTGCTAGACTCCTATGTTTATGCAATTAATTCACTCTAGATGGGCAATTTCTGAACAGCATGATTTTAACAGGAGTCTTTTAGACAATTCCCCCTGGCCCTCCTGCTTTTCTCCAAAGCATCTTACCAAATGCATTTGGCTCATACAGCCAAAAACCTTAGATCCAATGAGGCTGCATTTGTATATGACCACAGGCAGTGCCTGGAGGCACACATCCTGCACATGCACGCAGCCTGCCTACTTTGACCCATAAGCAAAAAAACACCCTCAAAACAGATGTCTGGCCCCACACACAGTTGGCACAGATGGATTTGTGGGATGGGAATGCATTGCTTTGTCAAAAATCCCCACACTGACTGTAATAATCTCATAAAAGTATGATGAGTACTAAAGTGTTATTTTCTTCTTATCATCCAATACAATCTCTCAAAGAGATTCTATCTAATTCTATCTAGTTCTCCTCTACCATCTTCCTCTCTGGAAGACAAGGGCAAATTAAGATTAGAACCTAAATATTTCCTAGAAGAAAAAAAAAAATATATATATATATATATAATAATAGTAATTCTCTTCAAGTTGCACATCCTCACAATAGTGTTTAACTACTCTTCAAGATCAATGAAGTCTGTATTTTAGCTTATCCATACCCCTATAAACCTTTTCTTGATCAAAAAGGAGGATTTTGGTGGTTCATTTTCTTTTTCTTTGGTTGTTTTTTGAGCAGGTTGAACTAATACTAACATACTTGAAGTCCACACTGCTCTAGCGTATTACTCTAACAGGCCTTCTTCACTTTTCTGCTTCTACCACAAAGGACAGTATCTTCACTTTGGTTCCCCTTGTCTGCATCACTTGGAACCAGGAGCACATGGATTCCCATCCCTCTGGAAGGACTGCAGAATGTACAGAGGCAAAACCCTCACTGAATGCAAGACCAGTTCACATAACAAGGGTGGAAACTTATCTTCTGTTCTATGAAATAAGAAAGCCCTCAGAAATTCATTTTGTATGACTAAGCATCACTCAATTACTTCTGAAGATCTAGGCTACGTTTTTGGAACTTTGCATAACCTCCTCGTAGGGGAATGCCTGGGAGAGTAGGTCCGCCCTTACTGGAACTTCATAACTCCCTTCAAAATTATCCTCTCTAATGCTAAGCACAATGGCAGACATGCTAGCACAAACCCCAGCAACACAGCACACCAAAAGTGTAGGGATGTGAGAACCAGAAGGATGCTGTGTCTGAGCAACAGCCCAAATGAAAGAAGGAGGGTGTCAAATAGCATTAGAGCTACTGCTACCTGCAAGTAATATTAGACAACAGATTCAGAGCTGCATGTTAAAGAGACTGTCAGTAAGGTTTAGGGTTTTTTGTTTGTTTTTAACTCTACCAAGGTAATAGACTAAAACAAATTCAGCATTAGAAATACCCAGGTTAATGAAACAGTTTCAAGATATTCACATAAGTGAAAATATATTTCAAACAAACTAGTTGACCTAGCTCATTAGACAGGTCTTCAGACATCTATTCTGAGAAAGTAGATCAAAAGCCTACACTAGATTTTAATTGTAAATAATGTCCAGATAACATTCATTGGCAAGGTGCTTCTGACAGCAACATGAGCAAAGCAGACTTTGTTGTTCTAATCAGCACAGAGGCCTATTCTTTGTAGCATGGCCAGGAATCATCACTAGTAACTGGCCTTCAACTTGTTAACACAAGGTGCTATAAAAGTGTCAAGTAAGTTGTCAGATACTTGGAGAAGAGGCAAGCCATATTCCAGCTTAGAACTTTTTTCAGCAGAAAAACATTTTTTGCAGTGGAAAACTGAAAACTCATGTTTTAAACATTTTAAATACAAAAACCTGATGTTGTTTCACTTGACACATTGCCTTAAGACATTATTTTCTTTTTAAGCTAATGAATAACTGTATGAAGCAAGCCTTCAGAAGTACAAAGTAAACTGAAGCAGCAGCGAGACAGGTTTTAGATCTCTGACACTGCACAAGTGGAAAGGAGTTCCTTTTGTGGAGAGACAGAAGATGAAGGAGCAGCGAGGATTAGAAGGCATAGCAGGAGTAAGTAGAGGGTAATGGGGAGACTGGAAAGAAAGAAGTGTGTATACATAAACACTGAAATTGAACAGAGGGAAAAATGTATCTTCATGAGATAGGTTGTCAGTTTAAGAAGGTCCTCTGGAATGCCTTCTCCACAGTTTAGATTTAGAAGTGGCGAAGATGTACGCATAAATACTTGAATGTGAAGTATTCAGCAATGCAAAGCTATTCCTTACGATAACAACGAGACAGTAATTACACTCCTGGACACATAATCCATTGTTTTAAAGTTCTGGCCAAATTCTCAGAACCCACCCAATTTTCTCAGACCTGCTAATGCTATGTAGCTGAACTGACAGGGGCTCCAATCATCTTTTCAAAGAGTAATTAATTTTAATTCATATATGGAGGCAACTACCTTGCTAACAAAATTTAATACTTATATCCTAATCTTTCCTGCCTTTTTTTTTTAAACCTAGCAACTATTAAGACAATAGACAACTTGAACATTTTGTTGAGAACTATGACCAGATATACATTTGCTACAAGTCCATTGGCCTGCATAGCTATTTCCCCAGGGCCACCATAGGGATGCTGAAAGGGTCTCACTGCGGTAGGAAGCAGAGCTACTTTAGTTCTCACTTGTACAGCTCCAGGGACCCAAGACACACCTTACTTACTATCTGAGTCTTTTCAGCTGGAGCACAGACTACAAGCTCTAATTTCCTCCAAATGAATCCTGCCCTTAAGTAGATCTACAAAGAATCTATGGAGCCTGAATCTATCCCACACAAGTCTCCAATTAAGAATCCACTGACGCCAAACCCCACACCATCAGGACCATGCCTCCTTTTAGTCCTAACTAGCCAAAAACAAGAAAACAAGTTATGCATAGCATTTTCCCTGTTTTGTCTCAATATCTCCAGTGTAAGTACTTCAGAGGACATTTAATTTTTTGGTTTCTTGTTTGGAAATAGAGGATGTTTTAAGAGCAAAGACTTAAACTACCAAGGCTGTATTTAACGCTATGAATACATCTCTCCTGTTCTCAATGGAAAACGTGAGTGCCACAAATACCAGAGTAGCAGCATCATTTATGTAAAGCATAGATTACCAGCTTGAGTGAAAGCCTACCATGCACACAACAGTTTATTACCCAGCATAAGCAACTGGAGCCTGGGGGGAGGCTGCCCAACTCTAGCAATTGCCAGTGCAAAAAAGAAAAGTTCAGGTAACCAAGTCCAGTGAAGACGGGATTTGTGTTGGCCATCTGTGGTTGCAGATCGTTGAGTAAGGACACGTAAAACACACAGACAGTTACCAGTATAAGAAACACACCCTACAAAGCAGTTACCTAGCACTTTCCCCACTCCCTAACTTCCTCCCTTCTAAGTGTATTCCCAAAACTATTCACATTCCTTATGGAAAGAGCATTATTAAAGTTCGAATCAAATCACTGCAGAAAAAACCATAGATCTTTTCAATTATTTTCTGCTATTTAAACAGTCCCCCAGGAAGCGCAGGTTTCTCAACGGAACCCCTCAGAGTGGCTTAAAACTCCAAAAGATCAAAGCTCAGTCTTTATTTGACTTTATAACGGGTCCTTGACTGCATGCCCTGCGCTTGGCTAATGCAGCCTGGAATGGACAAGAAGCCATCACACCAGCAAGTATGTGCCTGGTTTTGCAGTCAATAGCACAGGAGTGCCTGAGAAGGTGCACCCAGTACAGACTGAACACTTCAGTGTCAGCATGTCAATGCCATGTCTAAGATGCATTGCATCAACATCCTCCTAACATCATCTTAGTATTTCCTTCAGGAATCTCAACTCCTAGTCTTAGCCAATAACATTAAGATCTAAATATGTGGCTATTGCATATTTATGCTCATCCCAACTTCTTAAAATCCTAATTAATCCAATGGCCCTACTTTTTGATGCTTCTGGTTTTAGGCTACTATTTCTTCTAAGTCTTTTGGATTACACTTGAGTCTCAGCCCATCTCAACTGCTTTCTACAACAGATAAAGCAAGTAAACTTCAGTGCATTGCAAAGTTGCATAACATCAGATGAGAGCTAGTTTGAGACAAGCTTCCAAACAGCTGTATGTTCATCGTGCTTAGGTACTTCCCCTCACAGGCTTAAAAGTTAAGGCCATCAATTATGCAATTGGCTGAGCTTGTCAGGGTTGTTTACCCTAATGCACAAGACCATTCTAAAGAGGATAGTAATGCAGAAGCATATAGCCCATTGAACTGGCAGATATTGTTTTCTACAGGGCTCTAGAATCATTCCGAGGAGTTCAACAGAAGCCTGCTGTACTTATGGGATGCCAGAAGAAAAAAGAAAGGACAGCAACGTACGTTATCCCGATTTCCACCTCACTCCCACCATTACCCATGACTACCATGCCATCCAAGTAACTCTTCTCAGCCATCATTCCCAAACTTACTAGACCCCAACAGCTGCCTTCCCACTCAGTCGTATCGAAACTAATTCCGTGCTTTTTCATTTTCAATACCTCTCCAAGTACCCACTACTACGCATCTCTGAAAGTGGAAAAAATGAAAAAACATAGTAAAGCAGCAGAAATCAGATAGTAGATAGATACAAACTGGAGAATGGCAAATATTTCCCTATTGAAAGAGTGGTGGTATCTAAGAACACCACCAGAAACCTCTAAGCCAGTTGACAGATACCTTGTTAATTAATCCAGCTACTAAAGCCACTGAGTAGATGTCCCAGTCTTAATGAAAAACTCAGCAACACCTTAAAAGAAATGAGACCTTCCCTTTCTCCCACAACCCATGCCTTTGATCAAGCACTATGGCAGGTGTTTTGCCTAGCTGAACAAACCAATGTCCTTCTCGAAGCTTTAGTCAAGATAAAGACTGAAGCTGTGCAGTAGTACATTTTTACTCATTTACTCTATAAACTGAACTATTCAAAAAGTAAGCTTTCACTGAGGACTATATAGTTAGCAGATTAAAGAGGCAGTTGCAGGGGCTACTAAAATATAATAAGGCATGCACGTTGTAACAGCAGAAAACTCTAATGTGCAGCATTTTCTAATACCAGTTCGTAACTCCATAAAATGCAATTACACCACAGGCATTAATGGTTTTAATTGAGCCAATTATGTTCTAAGAGGTAAAAGACTAAAAATATATACTAAATTATACAAAGTCTTTAGCCTAAATAACACTTGGGAGTTAACAAAATACTTGTGGGAAGACATATCACAGATGGTCAAACACTTTAGAACAGTGATACCCTATGCAAAGGCTATCACTTGGGGGTTTTTGTTAGGTTGTTTTTCTAACTAGATTCTTGTTTCAACTTCTGAACAGCATGTCTTTAGGTCAAGGCTGAATGGTTCACTACAAATAGTGAAAGGATTGCTTTCCTCCCCAAACAAAATACCCCACACAACTCAGGGTTAAAAATCATGTACTCAGAGGAGAGAGGAATTGTAGATGTCTATTTCTCCCCTCAAAACACCATTTGCATAGATATGACCAGAGAAGCGTCAAGAGAAGCCCAGTTTTTCCCACTAGTCACTCATTTATCCATGGTAGTCCATATTCCACGCTTATGACTTAGCAAGGTCCTAGAATCATATTTTAAGTAGCCCTTCTTTAGGGTAGGGCTTAGATCCCATCAAGGCACCCAGACTGTGAAACAAAGTGTTTCAGAACAACTCATGTTTTATAGATGCATGCTGATATGTCCCGAGATTTGGAACATGAGGGATCCTGGTCTTCAGATGAGAATAGATGTGACTCCACAACTTTGATGGCTGAAGTCATTAGGAGACTGCTAGCTGTCCTCCTGTCCTGAGTCAGGTAGAGATTTCTGGCCCGCATACTGGGGCAAGCAGCAGCAATTTGAGCATCAGCCTCTAATGGAGGAGCATGGAGAACATCCACTTCTAATCCATTACTAAATGGATGTTAGTTTACAGTTTTGAGAGAGATTCCTCCCCCCCCCCCCCCCCCCTTCTTAGGTCAAGGCAAAAAGAAGCCTGCAAGTCTGGCAAAACGAGGAGGACAACACTTGTAGAATGGCTTTGTTGTAAGACTGAGCCAGCTGCGTTCACTGCAAAGCCCACCTACACGAGTACCCAAGGCTGTGGTGAAGTCCTACACGCTGAGATGTATTTTATTTTATTCGGATCCCTTTCCTTGGAGCTACTTATTTCTTAATCACTCTCATAGATAACTTAAGTACATCCAAGCAGAGCTACCTATAAACAGAGTTTTTGAACGAAAATTTGAATGAAAGAGCACACAGTACCTGGGAGCAAGAATATTTAATGAGGTCACCTGAGGAACACTACAGATCACTGATGTAGAGGCTGCAGATCACTAATGTGGGAGAACACAGCTTGAAAGGGGAAGAATTCAGCAGTGTCAGCTTACAGCTAGTTAAGATCAAGGCTTGATTGGACTTTACCGCAGAGAACTTTGATTGTAGTATCGAGCACTCAAAGCCAAACCCAGGTTAGACAGCTTTGACAGTGTCTGCTAATCAGGGTTTAAAGCCCTCTCAAACACAGATGACATATCTTCTCCATGAATGAAGGACTAGTAATATCAAGACCATTTCTGCAGCAAGTACTTCTAAATGGCTATATGCAAAATTATTTAAGATGCACATCTCCTCCTAGCTGTACCATGTATGGCTGGCCTCATTCCACTCATCTGCCAGAGCAAATAAAAATTCAGAGGTAGAACACATTATGTAAGCAGAAAACATCATCTCCTTCAGCAACAAACTCTGTGCCCAAACGGACATGAAAACTACAAATATCTCTTAAGATCATTTGAATGCTACAGCTACAATCTTTAAAGTCGTGTTAGGGAGCTGTTTCCAAACAGCGGGAGCCAGAGAATTTAAGTGTACACCTGAAGACATATTTCAAAGTAATAGAAAGGTCTGTTTACCAGAAAAGTAAACAGAGTAATTAATAGTAACCATGAAGAAAGTTAATGTTAATGGAGTCTTATTCAAGTCTCAAAGAGCCAATGTAGCAGTTGAGAACTTTAGACAGATTTAATTTCAAATGTAGGATGTCTTCCTTGCTTACCAGGTGAATCATGGCAAATTAAGACAGAAGAAAATGCAGTTGATAAAGGACAGTAGGCTAAAAACTTGCATGCTATTAACATTATGCATCCATTCCTTCTTTAAAGAACATCCTTCCTTCATGTTAAAATGTCACAAATAAAATCCATGTAAATATTTGCTGTCAACTCCAGATAATGTAAAAATATTTTTTCTTCTCATTAAAGATGTTCCCATTCCTTCCACTACAACCCAAGAAAAATAGACACATCATAACACCTGTGCTTTTTATCTAAACATACGCTTTTTTTTTTTTAATGTGTAGGAATCATGTACAGAAGCAGTCACATGAGCAGAGGTAGATGTACTTTTCCTAAGGTAAGCTTGCCTGGGATGGTTAAGCAGCTCTGCTGATTATACTACATATTTTTATACAAATAAACATACACACAGACACACTAAACTGGCACAGTTGAAATCAAGACATCTGAAAGAGATGTGTTGCATTAAAATTAGACTATTTTTGTTACTTTAAGTATCCCAGTCCAATAATTCAGTTTGGTTTTTGTTGTTGTTTGTTTTGTTTTTAAATTCTTGAGAAACAAAGTCAGCTGTCTAAATCAGGATACTTGAAATTATAGAAAGCAGCCCTCAAAACCAAAAAGGAGTGTTTTCAGAACTCAAGGCAATATCATGAGTTGTTTCATCATGAATCTGGCAATTCTCAAAATGAATCAGCATAACTGCATCACTGTGCAGAATCCAGGCTGATGCAAGTTAAAGCCCGTGTACCCTTCAGTACCACCCTCTCCACCCTGCCCAATAAATAAAAAAGCACAACAAAAGATCTGGGCCTTAGGCACGGTGCCATGTGGTACAGTCACCTCTCTGGGGAAGATGGGGCACAGCCCAGGGTAGGAGAGGTGGATGTGAGCTCCAGCAGGACAGGCTTGAGCCTGGCAAAGCACGGGTGCTCAAGGACAAACTTCAGCCTCTGTAGAAAGCAAGCTTCTAGTTCCTTGTCCAGCTTCTACTATCTATGGCACATAGGCAGAGCCTGACAGCTGGCTTCTTCCGACTACAGAAGAAAAAGCTAACCTTGGGGAGGCATGAGTGGCACGTGCCTGCTTACAGTCTTCAGCTATCAAAGGGGCAGGTGGGAGGGGAAATGCTTGGAGAAAAGGCTGGGCCAGGCTCCTGTCCACAGCACGCAGAAGAGAGACCTGAGACAGACAGAAATGCAGCAAGGGAAGTTACAGCATTAAGACAGAAATCTTCACAGCAAGGATAGCCAAACACTGGGACAGGCTGCCCATGGAGGCTGTGGAAACACATCCTCAGAGATACAGCACAACTCTACACGGTCTTGCACAACGTGATGCAACACCAGAAATAGCCCCGCTTTAAGTGGGAGAATAAGCCGTCATAGTGAAGTTAGCTGTGTGTCTCGTAACGACCATGCAGAAAAAGTTACGAAATTTTCCACTAGCAATAATCTAGGCTAATGTGATGCTACGGATAAACAGCAGGCAGACTCCTGCCCAAGGGGTGAGTCAACAACTTGCTGATGCCACAGCCAGAAATAGAGCCCAAATCCTTTATATCCCCTCCAGTCTTTACAAGAACACATAGCTAGTAAGCTAGGCAAAGGAAGGGCTGTTTTTGTGGGGGTTTGCACAAAACATAGTAAAAAGATCTCAACAGACGTGTTTAAAAAAAACAAGCCTGTTTCTTAAACATCCTTAATCCTCTGTCAAAATCTCCATTTTTTATTTCTCTAGGTTATACACACTGTGCTAGCTGTCAGGACTGAGGGGGAATTTTGTGGATTAATTACTTTGTTTAATGTGTCAACATCATTATAAGCTTTAAGAAATTTAGACTACTACACAAAGCACCCATATGTATTGTATTTGACCAAATCTGTTCTATTCCTTTCTCAAAACTTCCCCATCCAAGCAAGAAAAACACTTTTGGTGCTGGAGGGTGCCAGGCACAACGTCTCTCTCTCATCCATTTCGTCAGGAACAACTCAATGCAGAGAACTGACAAACTGCCTGCACTTTTGTTGTTTAAACTATTCCAGTGGAAAGACATGCTACTAGGGAGGCAGGGGTAGTGGTGTCATCTGCAGCAGAGGTAGAGAAGGCCTGCCAGTAGTATCAGAAGGAATAAGGAACTTAACCATTCAGGAGTTGAGTGGTACCACTTCCATCCAATTTTCCTACTCTGGAATAATTGCTAACGTCACAACGCACAGTAAGAACTGGTCCTCCCACCTTAGCTGTGACCACAAGGCCATGACAAGCAGCTAAGAGTTGATCAGCTAATACACACATCTCCTTCACAGCAGATTCTTTGCTTCCTTATCATAGCCTTTCCTATACTACGTGGTGCACATTAATTCACTGGGTTGCTTAATGATATGCCCCACAAATGCAGGATCAAGATTTAAGTCACTACCTAAAATAAATCCTATCCTTCTAGAGACACAAGAACATACTGTCAACAGGTTTTCAGATTATATGTGCAACTTCATTTTGTACATATGCTTGGAGCTTCAAAAGGTAAATACATTTCTGCTTATAGATAGCTTGCCAGGTTTTATTTTCCTTCACGCTTTTACATGAAGGATTAGTTACATGAGTGCCATATCATTATGTAACTGTACTAAATCCATACAGTATGCAACTCAAGGACTGTTTTCAGTTCTAATTCCCACCTCAGAAGGGGCTAGGAAACAGAGAAAACATGGCAAAGAATGACAGACACATGGGACACCTTCACGTAACAACCAGTTGAAGGCATCAGGATTCCTCAGCCTGGCGCAGAGACCACAAAGCTCCACACCATGCAGGATCTCAGACACTGCTCTTGGAAGCTGGGATGGGTATTGCATGACAAGTACACAAAAGTTTTGCAAACTCAGTGTTCAGCACTACTGTACTATTCCCTGGAACACAAACACTGCTATCCACAGCATGACATTTAGATGGCATTAGGGCTCCCCAATCATTTAATAAATGTTTTTTATTAACAGATCTATTCGTTACTTTCTACACCCCGGCACCCTACTGAAAGAATTAGGTGTTTTACAGCATTGCATACAGTACTGTAAGCATGCCAGAAATCATTGTTTAAAACACTGTTATTCTGTCATTAAGAGATTAGTTTGAGGAAAACGCTTGATAAACCAACCTAGCAGTTTACTCAATCCCATTTCACAAGACCCTACCCTTGCTGCTACTGCTCTCTGCCAGAAACCAACGGGACACCTAGCAACAGTAAGCCTAAGGTGTGATTTGTAATATAGTAAGGAAAAAAAGAAAGATATGTAGTTTAACAACTCTACTTCCCTCTTGCCTCTCTGCCACCTTCCCAGGCCCTGGGGGCAGCGGCCACCGGCAAGCCCTACAGTTTGGGTTAGGAGAGGCCCAGCAGCGAAGGGCAGGCAGGGAGCTGCGGGGTGAGGACACCCCGTCCCCTTTCCAGCTGTGCTGGATGAGGCGACCTGCGGCTGCTCGGCCAGGCGCGGGCCTGGTGAACCCAGCACATCGCGGAAACGCGCAGGAAGGGGAGCTTCAGAAAGCAGGAGAGGCTCAGGAGATGTTTATTCACAGCCACCGCAGCCCCACTGCCCTTCCCCACCCGCCCTGGCCTGAAACCCCGATCCCTGCCCCGGCTTGGGGGGGCTTCAGCGGGCCCCGGCAGCGGCGGCCCCGCCCGCAGCGGAGGCGTCGCCGTCGGAAAGAGCGGGGCCGCCCCGGCGGAGGGACAGCCCACCGACAGCCCGCCGCCGGGAGGGGAAGGGGAGGAAAGGGGAGGGGAGAGCAGAGCAGGGGGAGGGGAGGCAGCCGCCGCCCCCGGCCCGGTACCTGCGCTGGAAGTCCTGCTCGAAGGGGGCCAGGTAGGGGTCCCGCTCCAGCAGCTGCGGCAGCTTGGGCGCCCGCGGGCCCTGCGTGTTGGCGGCCGCCATTTTGTGCGCCCCTGCCGGGCCGCGCCGGGCACGGCCACTATATACAGCCGGGGCGGGCGGGCCGCGCACCCCCTGCCTCCCGGAGCCGCCCACCGGCTGGGGCAGCCCGCGGGGCGCCTCCTTCCCTCCCTCCCTCCTCCTCTCCTTCCCACCCTGCAGGGGGAGGCTGTGAGAAGCGAAGCAGAGGAAGGGGAGCGAGCGGTGCTCCTGGCGGCGGAGGGAACGGGGGTGATAGGAGCGGGCTTCTCTGGCAGAGGGGGGTGTCTGTGCTGAACTCGAAACAGCGAAACATAGCTCTGAGGGCGTGCAGGAGTTCTCATACACCCTGTCTGTGCACAGCAAAGTGTTGCCTCACGGGTCAAAAGAGCCCAAAACAAAGGAAGATGAATTCGGCTGATCCTAATGCATGCCCGTGAATAGCATGGGGAGGTTGTTAGGGAACTTGTTGGCCTGATATCAGTGTGTCTCATTTTTGGATAGGCCACCAAATATCCGAGGCAGCTATTCACAAGCCTGACCATGCCTCTAGGCCAAACTTCAGCACTTTTGTTCTTTTTAAGGTCCAACACTAATACTTTGTTTAGACACATCATGACAACATGTATTTAGAGGCCTCTTGAATGCCTTTTAGCCATGGTTTTATAAACTTTTTAGCTCCAAGGTACTTCACATCGCTTTCACAACCATCTCTGAGACTGTTATCCTCAGTTTGTAACTCATCTCCCATTTTGGCTTCCTCTGAATTTTAGTGTGGCTTTCCATTCCTGCCTGCCAGATAACTGACAGCACAGCATGTAACAAACATTAGCAGTTCATTTATAACTTTGCCCAAAACTGGCTACAGTGAAAGTTTCCAAAATGATTTGTATAATGTTTAACTACACTATATTTCCTTCCTTGCAGCAGTTTACAACTACACAGGCAAAAATTTCAGTACTTTTGTCCTTTTTCCTTAGGGAGAACAACAAGTATTCTGTCCTAAGAAACAGGAGTAGGAAATAGTTTGTAATAAAACTTGCCCCAGCAGAAGGCCTAAGCAGTTTCTGTTTCTTTTGTTAAAGAAATAGCATGTATGATATAAGTTACCTATCGTATCTAGTTCTGATAGATCAGGATTTCTTTTTTTTTTTTTCCCAGTGTCCACGATTTCTTCATTCTCAGTGAGGACTGAAAACCCACTGTGCGTATTACCTGTGCGTCTCAAAACTGCCTGCGTGGCAGTGATTCCAGTGTCTGCATTAAATCAAAGTTCAGTAACTCTATCATCTTATTTCACACATCATACTATGCACATCATGTGTTCTTTTGCAAATGTGTCACTGCCATTCTCACAGTTAACTAGCAGGGCAAGCTAAACGGAGAGAAAATCCAGCTGATTATCAAAAGCCAGGAACTTGTTTTTCACAATAGCTGACGTTTTACTTATGCTGCTGCTTTGAGGCTTCCAGCTGTAGTGGAGAGGTTGCCTGCTGCTGAAATGGAAGGAGGAGGGCAATCCCTACATACAGTCTTTGAATTCACTAGCATAGGAAACAGGAGCTTCGTTCTTAGCAGTTTTTTTGGTTTTCTTCATTGTCAGAAAGCTCAAGCAGGTTCAGTGCCATTATTAGCTGTTTGGCACAGAAACAAGAGAGAGATTTATAGATTAGCATTAGCATTTTGTATAAACAGTAGGAATTTTGCTGTGATTTTTAGCTCCCTGGAGATGGGGACCCTGTCTTAGTCTTTGGAAGATTTTGAGTAGTAATAGCAGAGTATCAAGCCTCACATCTAAGCAACCCTAAACTTCAGGAAGTTAAATTCTGCAAATGGCCCGTCCCTGTAAACAGATCAAGCCCAAATGCTATATTTAATACCTTGTGAATTGGGAAATTGATAACCATTACATTTGTATCCATTCATGTTCCAGTTTATCTGTTCATGTTCCATTTACTTGGCCATGATTTTATCTGCTTACCTTGTCAAAGGTAACTCTGCTGTGGTTTAACCTGGCAGGCAGCTAAGCAGCACATGGCCGTTAGCACACTCCCCCCCAGTGTGATGGGGGAGAGAATCAGAAAAAGTAAACCTCATGCATTGAGATAGAGAGTTTAATCAGACAGAAAAGGAAGGGAAAATAATTATACTGATAACAGAATATACAAAGCAAGTTATGCAATTGCTCACCACCCACCAACTGATGCCCAGCCAGACTTCAAGCAGTGGTGGCCTCCCACTGGCCAACCTCCCCAGTCTTATTGTTCAGCACACCACCACATGGTGTGGGACTTCCCTTTGGGTAGCCCAGGCCAGTTGTCCTGGTTGCGTCCCCTCCCAGCTCCTGGTGCACCCCCAGCCTCCTTGCTGGCAGGGCAGCACCAGGAGCTGGAACATCCTTGGCTCTGTGTGAGTACTGCTCTGCAGCAACAAACATTGGCGTGTTAACAGCATTATTCTCATCCAAATTTGAAAACACAGCACCATACCAGTTACTAGGAAGAAAATTAACTCTATCCCAGCTGAAACCAGGACAAACTCAAATACACTAAGGCATATATTATTGTGGTCATCTATTACAATGTGATCTGGCTGAGACTGAGGCCAAATTTGGCTCTCAGGACACTGCCATTTAGTCTTCCACATGGAGGCAAAAACACTATTCAAACAATGAATTGTCACAGTAACTGAATGCGTCTCTATGCATTTATCTGGGACTGGTACAAAGCTAGTAGCTGCGGCTGCCTGCCAGCAGAAATAGGAGAAGAGGGTGAGTGGTAATAACTGCTCTTTTGGGCGCACAATAATGGATCATGAAGGAGTGATGCCTAAAGTACGTGTCTCACACCCAGTTACCAGTGAGGATATAGTGTATCAATCCACTCTAAACTAGTTTTTCAAGGGATGTTCGTGATTAAGTTACATATACTTTAAAACTGCATAGAATCATAGAAACATAGAATGGCCTGAGTTGGAAGGGACCTCAAGGATCATCTAGTTCCAACCCCAATTGCATGCTGTGCAATAACCGTATAGTCACAATTTTTGTAATAGTTTATATGCAAAGTTCAAACAGAAGAAGTTTTGGATTAAAGAACATTCATGATCTGGAAAACATTGAAGAAAGGAAAACTGACTACTCACGTCGTGCAGTACATCAATTTTGCTCTTTGCAAAAGATGATGGAGATGCTAAATGATACGATCTGGGTTCTGTTAGGCACCTGGTTTAATTGAAGCACTGGTTCAGATTCTCCTCACCATCCTGGTTCTCAGACTGGCCAGAGCAGGAATACGGCATTTGCTGGAGCTGCCTTCTAGCCTGCAGGGAGAGAAAGAGGGCAGTAGCCAGGGAGGATGCATACCATGTTTCTATTCCAGTACAGACATTAAGGGGACATTGCAAACATCCATTACATTTCTTAATTATCACTTACCTGGGTACTCTTCATAGGCAGGTCAAATGTTGGGAATGGAGATTAAGCAAGCTAGTTATCCCTGTCTTTGAACTCTCCAAGGCCCTTTTGAGACACAGAGGGAAAAATGGGCAATGTTGCACAACTGCTATAGCTCAACAGCATGTCACAGGTCCATAATTTAAACAGTTTTGCACTTCTAGTAAGGATGAGACCATTTGATTACATACAAACACTAAAGCACAAAACCTTGAAAACTACAGTAAACATTCCATAAATCCATTAGTATATACCTTAATTAGTTTGTGGGTTTGGGATGTTCATTTTTGTTAGTGTCCTGGTTCCAGTTAGGACAGAGTTAATTTTTCCTCATAGTAGCTGGTAGGGTGCTATGTTTTGGATTAGGATGAGAAGAGCGCTGATAACATGCTGATGTTTTAATTGTTGCAGAGCAGTGTTTACACCAGGCCAAGGACTTTTCGGCTTCTCGCTCTGTCCTGCCAGCGAGCAGGCTGGGGGTGCAGCAGGAGCTGGGAGGGGACAGACCCAGGACAGCTGACCCAAACTGGCCAAAGGGGTATTCCATACCATCTGGCGTCATGCTAAACAATATATAGGGGTGGCTGGCCGGGGTGGGGGGCGGCTGCTCGGGGATAGGCTGGGCATCGGTCAGCGGGTGGTGAGCAATTGCATTGTGCATCACTTGTTTTCTTACACATTATTGTTATTAATACTATTATCATTATCACTATTATTATTATTATTGTTATTATTATATTCCTGTCTCAATAAACTGTCTTTATCTCAACTCACAGGCTTCACTTTCCCGTTTCTCTCCCCCATCCCAGAGAGGGAGGGGGGAGGGTGAGCGAACGGCTGTGTGGTGTTTAGCTGCCAGCCGGGTTAAACCACAACAGTTAGTTTGATTTTTTTTTAAAGAAATTAGAAATTTATTGTTTAAGAAATACATTATTCACTGAGATTGTCTTTTTAGGTCTTACTTCTGCCCTGTCATGGTATCAAGAGCTTTAAATAACACATGTCTTTAAAGATCAAAAATAATGTGCAATCTGAACTACTAAAAAGCCAGCTTCAGGGTTGTCGAACTCCACTAAATGCACTTGATTGGAATGCCGTTTGCACTTATAATGCAGAAAAGAATGAAACCACAGACCAACAACATGAAAGTTCTAGCTAATGGCTGCTTTTTGCTTTCACATTATTGCAGTATTAACATGATTTGGTGTCCTTATTTCATATAACAGAGTATTAAATAAATGTAAATATCTTTTGTAGCTGTTTACACAGACAAGACACTTCATGGTGTGATACCAATTAAAAGAGTATCGGGAGATGTAGAAAAATATCTGTTGTGAAAATGCCTATGAATCTCACCAAAAAAAAGAGGATTTAATTTAGCAGAAAGTCATTAGTTTCAAGTAAGAATTTGTAAAAGATTTCATAGATACAAAATAAAGGAGACCTTTAAGAGTACCATAACATTTATGGAGGTGGTATATACGCTATTGTATATACGATTGATATATATTTCTCAAAAGTCATTACTGCCAACAGTAGCAACCTTCTACAAGGGCCAGTACTGCTATTTTCTGGTATTTTCTTGTTAGAGTATTCAAAATTCTGTGTTTCATACATATAAAAATTTTTATCCACAATAAATACATACACATTTGTTAGGAGCATAGATAAGCATAGGTTAGTAGGAAGCACATCCGTCTTCACACAGAGAAACAGGATTTCTCTTGCTTGGAGACAGAACCTTTAAGTTGGATCCCTTTTGTCTAACTACCTAGGTTCATGTTTTACCCCGCCCCCCTCTTTTTTTTTTTTTTTTTAACCTTTAGCCATGGCTTTCTAGTTAAAAGTAGCATTTTCCCTTTTCCTCTATGCATGTATCATAGTTACTACACATTTAAAGAAAACTGAGCAATATGCAGCTTAAAGTATCTGTGGATGCTAAAATCAGTGTTATATTAATAGTTAGACTTAGCCAGGCTAGAGCAGCTCTCCCTGTATGAGTTTTATGGATATTCAGGTTCATTAGCTGCAATTTTGTTTCAAGAACACTTTGTGGTGAAGCACATAGGAATAAAATAACTACTTCATTACTACTTAGTAAGAATATTTTACTTTGTATTATTAGATCACTTCAGTAATCCTCCATCTGTTTTTGTTCTGCTTTAATTTCACCTCTTCTTTGTAACAAAGTGGTAAACATTTTATATTTTAAACAGCAGTCTTTGCAATTAAACATAGATTATTTTATTTTTTTTTTTTTTACTTTGGGTTTGAGACAATCACATATGATAAGGTTAACTTTTGTTTTTCTGAATTACTGTTATCCCAATTCAATTAGAATTGTTTATGGATTGATGGCACTTAGTGTTCCTCCTTTCAAACGTCCTTCCTTTTTGGTATTTCTTTGAGCCTTGCTTCTCTCTCAAAATTCTCTCTGGTGTTGGATTTGGTCTTCTAATTCCAGTCAAGAAACGGTTGATATCACTGCCCAATCTGATTTAACCAACCACTCAGTGCAGATATCTCTCCCATTTTGCGTGATCAGCTTCTGCAGCAGGGCATCACGCATCAGCAGTCACAGCTCTCGCAGCAGTTCTGGTTTCCAGTGCTTGCATATTCAACTTCTTTGTTAGCACTTCATTCTCTTCCCGTGTCTGCTTAATCAGGACAGCCTTCTGAACTGCACAGATCGCAGCCTGTGCCAGGTATTCGATCTTTCTGCATTATGTTCTCTTCCAAGGCAACATCCAGGCTCTTTGTTTTCCACTTGCCCCTTAATCCCATCAGGACAGTACGCCTTCCCCAGTGATCAAATTGTAATTTGGAGTCTGTAAAGGTGAGGCGTAAGCCTTTTGGGCTCTGACTGAGAGGGATTCATTGCCTTTTTCCTTATGTCAGTCTTCAGTTAGTGATCCAGTAGGGGTCTGGTTGCAGATACTGGCCCAGTGTGCATCTTCCCCAGTTTTCTCATGCTGCTTTGGATGTTGGTTTGTGCTAGGTCCGACTCCTTTCTTGCTACACTATTTGCTACCACTGCATACGCGCATGGATTACTTTGCTGCTGCTTCTTAACCTTGTCATCTCCCTTTTGCCACTTTTTCTGAAGAAGAGTATTTGAGTGTAAATACTCACAAAAATAACAGTTTTATAGCCTCTAAGTCATCTGCTCCCTTGGATTATTTTTTTTATTATTATTTTATTTTTTTATTATTTACTATTGTTTACGGTTCCCTAGATCACTTCTTCCCTCATGCAGGCTGCTAACTCATTCCATGCTGTGCTGATACCTACCAGCCATAAAACTAAATGCAGTCCTGTGTCCGGGCCAGCCACTACAGCTGTTTAAATACATCTCTGTCCTAACACAAGGCTTGTCCATCCCTACAGTACATAAAACTTTAAACAGAGCCTGACAACTTTTTCTGCTTCTAATACATCTCTGCCTTTTTTTGGCTTCTGATCATCATAATGATGCAATCTTTCAAATTCTGGTCTTCTGTTTTAAGCTCACACAGTGTTATGCATCCGGTCATAATAACTGGTTGCCACTGCAGGAGCTAGCTATTTTGCAAGAATCTGGAGCCCAAAGATTTAGTCCCTGCTAAATACCCCATTTCCTTACCTTAGCAATTTCTTCCAAGGGTACGACGATGGATGTTTCTAGGAACAGTGCGAATGTTCAGTAAGGGACTGGATTTGTTTTTCTCCTTTCTCGGTACGCCTGTCAATGGCCTTGTCCTTTACAGGTAAGCCATAATAAAACCAAAATCTCTGTTCAGCTGAGTCATGAGAATGGAGCAGAGACAAAGATCTCTGATCACTTAGGACTATGATCAGAGGATTTTAATGCAAATATCAGCAAACTTTGGGCTTCTATCCAGTGTCTGCCTAGCATGAGCTTGCTCACATTGCTACCTATTTTCTCCTCTTTCTCTCAATCATTCAGCAAACTGTCAGCTTTCCTCAGATCATTAGTGATCTTGAATCACTTGGGCTGCCAAAATTCATTTGTTACACCGTAAATGAGCTATCTGCCAGGACACAGGACTGCACACTGGCTGCATTCCTGGTCTTTCTTCCGTGATGACCGCAGGCTTCTGCCCACAAAGATTTTGCAGATGGCTACTCACCAACACAGCGGAAAGGTTCACGGAAAGGTTTCCCCACGTTCTGCACTGATTTTTTACACTCAGTGTCTTGTATTTTATGCTGTGTACATAGTGCTAGTCCGTATTGTAAATCCAGTAAATATCTAACAGTCTATCAGTCCAAATTATCTGATTAATATAGAAGAGCCTTACGTCTCTGGTATTGTGTTCTCCTTTCCAATGAGCCTCTAGGACCCGAGGCTGACAGTTTAAGTCTTCCTCATGCAGACAAGAGAGGGCTTGCTTTACAAGTTGTCATCACCCTGATGTCTTCACAAGAAGAACGATGATGTTCGCAGTGGGGGTTCTAACTCTTCAGTCTTGGGTATGTTTGGTTTTATTTTTAAACCTTTTCCTTACACCTTATCATTGATTCTCAGCTAGACTGAATATTTAAAAATATCTTTATATTGGGGCTCTCAACAGATACCTACCATCCAATTCTCTGCTATTTTATCCCACTATCATACAAATGTTAATTCTGCTTAAGTCAGTAATTTTAGCAATATAAAATTGTTATTCCTTAGTGGAGAATCCAGGACACAGGTGTTTATCATCAAGTCAAATACAGAAAGTAGCAGCTGTTTTTTCAAATTCACAGTAGTTTTGCTGAAATACGTAGTCAGCAGAGCTGTATAAAACTGGAAGCAATTGTGTCATAAGGTCACATTTGTCATTTAGCTACTCAAGTAATGCATCTATAAATGGAAGACATTGTGAACATTTATAATGTTGCAATACATAAAGCCCATTATACAGTCTGCCTGCATTCAAGCAGTTTGTCAATGAAGAATATCAGATCCTTGAATCCAGTATCTCTTCCTGTTTGTTCCGCTTTTGCAGTATTTGTCAAATTTATGCTGAAATTTTAACACAGGTTATGAAAAGCTCTGTATCTGTCACTGTTGGCCATGAGCAAATCAGCTGATTGTGTGCTATCCCCTTACGCTAACTCACTGTTCTCAGATAAATGTGCTGTAGAAATACTTAAGTATTCCATACGCTTTCTCCTGGTGAAGGATTACAAATATTTTTGTATTTATTCCATTTTTTTCCCCAAAGAATAAGAAAAAGTACAGTAGGATAAATGACAATACATGGACCAGTAAGTGCACTGGAACCTATCTGCTACTTACTTTGTGTCACCACTAACTCTCCTAATATGGTGTTCTAGGTAAAATTATTGTTGTGTATATATTTTTGCTTTAATATCAACCATCTATAAATTTAACTTGATTTTTAATCAGTAATACAGTTCACTGTCTCTGGTCAGTAGAAGTCAAATTTAACAGCCATATTAGTACACTACAAAGGAGAAATGCTCTAAAAAGTCTTCCATGCCTTTGTCTTCCCCCACCATTAAAATTTAGTCTCACAAGCTACACTGAGATCCTCTCCTGGTATTTTTCTGTCGGTCTTTGGCTCTTTTACCCTCTGCAGTTAATGCTTTGGTTTATGGAAATGGAGACATTTCTTCATTGATAAGATTGTTGTCCAAATTATTAGGATTGATTGGTCTTTTTCCCTTTCTCTGTTTCAACTGTACACAGTTAAAATACTGAATTGCTTTTACAGTTCACAACTTATCTGTTGCTTCTTGGCCTACGCACTCTTTCAGCTATCTCCTCAGTAACTCTTATGTTGTCAACTGTTTCAACACATGCACAAGAAAAACTCACAAAGGATTCCTTCCTGGGAGCTGAGTCATTCTCTAAATCAGGACCATCATCCTCTGAACATAAAATGCTCCTCTGCAGAACTTAACAAGTATTACCTACGTTATTTTATATTGCATTTTTTAGCTTCTCTTACTTTAAAGTACTTGTGTCTCTGACTCAAAATACCACATCATTTAGCTGTATGCAACAAAAATTTCTTTGTATTCATATAATTTGTGTTACCTAATGCCAACAATTTAGTAATCCTTCTCAGGTCTGTGTTCTATTTCCATTCTTTTATTTACTGTCATTTCAAAATATACTCAGTCTTCACTGGTTTGTTTTTTGTACATACATCTAATTCCTGTGAACTACGACTACTTTCCTGTCATCCAGGAAACCTCCAGTACTCAAGGAACATGATCTCCTGTACAATCAAATAGTCCAATCACACCTTTAAAAGACAGTCATGGTGAATAGCAATCTGGCTTAAGTCATCTGATACAGCTAACATTTAAAAGAGCTGACTAACGGTGACATGTATTAGACATCCTCAAAGTGTGGAAAAAGCAAGACCAGCTATTTATTTCTTACTCTTTTCTCAGCACTATAAAATACCATACGCATTCTTTGTATTTTTAAATGAACAGACTTGCTTTTAATCCTGTATCTCTGCTTGCCAAACATAAATACTCTAGTAGGCTGAAACCACTCTAGCACTACTACAAGTTATCAACGTGAACAACTTTTTTTACTGGGTTGACTGGTTTTTGCTGGGTTACTTACAGCTCAGAATAAGATTTATACAAAGTCTTCTGGAGACCTCTCTATTTGAATTCTATAATATTGCCTGAAATAAAACTTTTCAGCTGATTTCTCCAGCATAATTCTTTTCATGTTTTAGGAATTTTCACGTTAGCTCTGTTTTTGTAAATAATGCCTTTATTAAATTTATAACCTCCCAAATTTAATTCTTTTTTTTTCTTCTTGCTTTATTTGTTTGCATATTTATCTTCTGCCTATCAACACTTGTCCACCTTTTTTTTTTAATGTGCTGTTTTGTTTTTTAACTCTTTTTTTTTTTTAACAGTAAGTCATGTTCCACTGCTCTTCTTAAGGAATTTAAAGCTATACAGAAGAAAATTGAGCCCTGTACCAATGGATGAGATAGGCTTTACAGCTTCTCTGTGATCTCATTGCACATGGGTAAAAGCATGGAACTGTGGAATATGAGATACAAATGTCAAAACATTTACCTGTTTTTGTAAGAAGTTGCACAAGGATTCATTCTTTTCCCATACATTTAAGCATGAGTATTCATAACTGTAAAAAAACAACAGCAACAACAACACTGCCAACAATAGAAAAATAACTGCCATATCTTGTTTCTTGTTTATCTAATTTCCTTTCTGTAGAATGAAGCATGGGCATTCATATTCAAAAAAAAAAAAGCCAACAATAAGGAAAACTATCACATTATCTACTGTTTTTCTTAAGTATAGAAACGTTTTGTAGATTTTATCTGAAGCCATTAGTCAGGTGTCTTGCCCCAGTTTTTGATATTTAGAATAAACCTAAGTATTTCAGCTTTTAGCATTTGTCCTGTTCACATAATTTTATTTGTATGGTAGGGACCAATTTTTCATAAACATCTAGAGTTCTTTCAACATTGGCACAGTAGCAGGGAACTGAGGTAGGTTCTGTTGTACTTCTGTAGTAAATTAAATTAATTTTATAACTTCTTCAATACTTAGAAACATGAAAACAAGCCTTTTTATAAGTTTGAAACAGGTACATTGTGCATTTCAGGTTAATGTATTTTATATACAGTTTTGAGTGCAGGTTTGCATATTAACTGAAAGGGGTTTGATTAGTTTTATTCTTTTCATTCTTTTCAAAAGAGTCTTTTGCATTGTATATTAGCTCTATTAGTAAAAATAATAAAATATTCCCTGATAACTTCCCATTATGTTAGAGTAGATTCATCAAAGACTTTAATGTCTTTTGTCTTTCGTTTTAAATCTGCATAGTTAATAAAATCTTCAAGAATATGGTATTTGTAAATATACTACTGTCATTCATAGTTAGAGATAATATGAAGAGGTTGTAACTGTGTGAGCTATTTAAAAATCAAAAGCAACACAGTCAGAATGTAGTCCTGTTTGGAGGTGTGATACATAAAAGTTATCCCTCAAGAACATACCCTTCTAAAGTGTAACCAAATATAATTATTTCATGTGGTGCTATATAATTGAGATGACTTGGTATTCCCCCTCTTGTAACACTTTTGATCCAGCTGTTAGGTTTGACAGGGTAAGGTTAAATCTCCTTCTCCTATCACGGGTTAGGAAATACTTTTAGTTCTAAGAATAGCTCATTAAAGAAGGATGGAGAGTCTCCTTTTCCGACGTACATATTAATTACCATAACACTCAGTGAATTTATCTTTGCTGACAAAATGACATACCTTGCTTCTATATCAATGAAAATTGAGTTTCTTGCAGATTAAAACTGTCACTTGCCTCAAATAACTGGGTACAATGAATTCAAAACAGGGAAAGTAGAGCGAGACTTTGCAAAAATATATAGTTCTGTGCTAAGCAAAACAGCACCCATTTCATTCCAGAAAGAATCTGAATTGAACACAGGACTTAGAAAAGTCAATAAATTCATGATCTGATCCACTGTTGTTCTGGACCTTACATGACCCCTCTGCTGAATTCCTGGCTTTGCACCAATGTCAGTGATGACAGCAAACACCGTAGCAAGTAAACCTACCAGTGTGCTTGTACCTTCGAATTTGAGGTGAGCATTGCCAGGAACATGTGCAGTTGGAAGACAGGAGTAAAACACTTGTATCCTCCTACAGTGCATATGCAGAAACTCTTTGTAAGAAAAAGGGATAGAGAATACATATATCACCAGATCTACATCTCTTTGTTTACACGGGAACACCCTTACCCTTTCCCATATTCTTTGCCCCAGGACAGAGAAAATCATTGCATAACTACAGTTTAAGATTTATGTTACAATGCCTTCTTCTATTAAATATAAAATATTTTTTCCACTCACCTTCAAGTGTGCAGTGCACTGCAAATAAAATACATTTCTAAGAAATTAGTAATATATGCAACCTTACTTGACTTTCCTTTCAGCTGCTGAAATAAAATACTCTAAAATTTCTCTAAAAGTCTGCATAGATGGATGTCTAGTTTATGGACTGCCAAATGTGTGATTTAGGGATAACTGCCAGAATTACAAAGCAAAGAAGTAGCTGCCCTGCACTGGCTAGTGACAGCACTTGTCTAAAATCCATTTAAGGATTCACTGTTCCTATTAAAAGTACAATTTTTGTAGATTTTTTTTTTGTAGAATTGTAGAATTTTTTAAATAGAATAGGCGTCTCCAGGTAACTCTCATCATGAAGTGATAAATAAAGTATAGAAGAAGGATTCTGGTATACTTTCAAAACACATGGTACAAGGGGAAAAATGTTAAATAAACAATTTCAGCATAATTAGGGAGTACAAGACTAGTTAAAGTTTCTGTTATTCTTCTTCAAAGACAATAGCTGCTGCTCCTGCTGCGGTGGTGAAGAAAAGCAAAAGAAAAAGAAAGCATAACTTAAAATGCTTTATTTTCATCTTTCTAATAATTTTTTTTTATCAGCATGACCAATTTTTCAACAAAACAAAAACTAGTAAGAAATAAATACAAAATTATTATTTTAATACGTATCTGTGAACCAATTTGGTAATGAAGGGAAATGCAAAGCATTATGTCTTTCAGAAACTTTTTCTCCAGTTATTTAAAATCTTCTATAAATTCAAGACCTTGTCTATGCACTATTTTTGGTCTGTAGGTAATGCACAGATAATCTGGTACTAGCATTCATGTCCTGAAATTTGATGGCCTTTGGCTTGTTTTGACTGAAATTGCATAATATTCCTGTTCTTGTTTTCACATTAATGGTGCTAGATGATTTGGCATAGCAAGTTCAAATATTGTTATGAGTGATTTTTCTCTGACAGTCATTGAAAATTCATTGTTTCTGTAAGACTATAATCATGAAGAAGAAAAAAAGGAACAGTAAATGTCTGAGCATATTCTTTCACTGATTTGACCAAATATTCACAGAAATATTTTTCAGCATTCACTAACTGGCAGATAGCAGTGCCTTTATATCCAGTAGTACTGTTTCCCTTGGCAAGTGAATAGTTGCTGGACCTCACCTCTAACTAATCTCTTCAGTGCACAGTCTCTTTGGGCGACGGGCCTCTACCCACATACTACCTGTAGCAGAACTCCCAAGAAACACTCTTCTTTAAACCTAACGAGTTTACAGCATCCTGCATTTTTTATGCCTGCATTTAAATCTCCTCAGAAGTACATCCTGTAAATTGCTAAATTTCAGTAAATTTATTCTTTCTAGTTTGAATATCCTACAGCTACCACTTTTTCTCTGAGCTCCAAAGAGGCATCTCTGTCCCTATTAACACGGCAAGACAAACTGCGATTTGTCTCTGCATGACCCTTCTCTCTGGGTACTACACCAGCATGCAGTGACTCGCAATCTCTCCTAGAACCATTTTTTTTTAAATGTGAAATGTTTGTCCATTTGTGTCTTGCTGTAAAGCTTCCCCAGTGTGATGAGTATCAGAAGTGTACCTGCCTCGGATGTGCCAGTGTCACAGCTGCAGCGCTCAGCACCCATCCTTGTGTTTTTCACCTCTGCTTTGGAGATGCCAGTCAGCTATCTCTGTCATCCCCATTCCTTCCCAGACCAGGTTTGTCCTGGGTTTTGATTGTAAACCTCAAAATGGAAAAGCAGGGGTGTAACCTGGAAATAAGCAAAGTAGGGCATTCCTCAATTAACAGGTCTGCCATTTCTCATTCCATAGTTCTTGGTATATCCTTGGAAGTATCTCTGATCGCAGTCCAGTTCCCTGCTTCCTTCATTCTTCGATTAATTCAAATTCATCATGAAAATACCAGACAATTAAACTGAGATATGTGTAATATCCATGAAGCAGATATCCCCCCAAATTCTAATAAAGTCAGAGACACTTTCCCTGCTGGTTAGGTTTCACTCAGTCTAGTAAGAATCAAAATACGACTCTGTACTACAGCTGTTACAGAAACCTAGGGCTGTTTATTTTAACTACTACATTAACTAAGCACGATTGTTTTTAATGGAATAATCTTTGAAAGCATAAGAGAAGACATAAAGGATTTTTTGTCACCAGGGACAAGACTAAAGGACCTGTTCCTTTAGCCACCCCATGGAGACCCCACTTACGTTCCAGCCTTCTCAGAGAAGCTTCTGTGGGGGAAGTGGTTGCAGTTTGAGGCCTCAGAAGAGTTCTCGAGGCTGTCCTTAGAGCATAGCTCACAGTTAAGACAGTTTACTGCAGTTCGTTTCCTAATCTACTTCCTGCTGCTCTATAGCATTATATTCATCCTTCTCACCCTCAGGACTTTTTTTTTTCTTTACCTGCCATACCTAAAGGCAAGTTACCAAACTCATTTAATCCTGAAGAGCAAGGATGTTAATTGAGTTGAAAATGGTAATGATGCATCTAATTTTCTCATATCTGCTGTGCTCCCCCTCCTCTCAGAACACCTGATGACACCTGCGTCCCAGAACAAAGGCTTGAACGTGTATTTTTCTGTGTTGCACCCAGCTCCTCGCTTGACCTATTATCTGTGGAAAATTACACAGTGAATTAAACATGATTCCCTCAATATCTCTCTTCATTCTATACCTTAATAAGAGCAGATGTATGCTTGGGACTTTTCTGTATTTGTTGCTACAGTTAAAGTATAATTAGCTCCATGAAAAGGAAGGGGATTAACCACCTCCACTTCAGCTGAGACCTCTGTCACCTTTGCATTTCAGGCTGCTATTTGGATCTTTAGCTATTTCAATTGCCAGTCAAGGAGGGGTTTAAGTCTGTAATAAAATAATACTTGCAATTGCTAGTAAATAGCATTTTACAGCATTAACTAGTCTGTCCTTACAACATCCTTTTCAGGCAGGCAAATAAATGTTATTATCCTCATTTTACAAACACATTGATTAAGTGACTTGCCTAAAGGCCACACATCAATTTCAATGTCAGTGCCAAGATTAGCACAAAGAAACTTCTGCATTGCAGTCACAGAAAAAAAATGATCAGTATTATCAAGTCCACCCTCCCCTGCTCAGAAACAAGCAATCACTTTTCAGATGCTTAGTCTAACCAGCATTTACCTGCTTCACATCCCCCGTGTCAGCCCTGTGCTCTGTCCACTTGTTAAGCTGCTGCTTGTTAATGACTCAAAATGGTTCACAGTGTGCCACTAACACGGGAAGCTTTTTTACTACATCCTGGTTTCAACCCAGCAGCTGGGAAGCACTGCCTCAAGAACCTGTGAAGCTCCCACAATTAGGGCTGAGCTTGTGGAGGCAGATGGGTGAGGGACAAAAGAGGGAGAGGTTTGTGATGCTCTCTGGAGGGCAACCTGAAGATGAGCAATGATTTGAGGAAGCAGCGCTTGCAGCAGGGTCACAATTAGCAAACAATTAGAAGGATCTTCCACCATTTAAGAGATTGTTGGCATCTCCAATCAAGCATATTTTCAGTTTCTAGGTTGTGTATACCAAGCACAATTCTCTCTTCTATTGCTGCATTAGCTACTGTTTGGAAATTGTGGTGGTTGGATTGGTAGTATTGGAAATTGAGCCTTCAGCTCTAAAATGCAGTAACATCTCTAGTCCTCAATCTGTTGAGCTATTAGGTAAGTTGCTCTATTTTAAAGCTCCTGCTTTTAAATTTGGAAGGAAATTTGGATTTCATCTACATTGTTTGGTTTATGCAGAGATACTATGTTTGCATTCATTGCCTGACTTATGAGCAACACAGACCTTAGTGCACGTGTGTATTTGACACATGAAAGTATAGAAATTAACAGCATACAAAAAATCTAGTAAACAGTACTGACTTTCTAATGTTAAAACCCTGCTCTGTTTACAGGCAGTTATTTCTTAGGAAAAAAACTGTGGCGGCAGTATTTGTTTTCTGCCCTAAAACATGTTTCCTACCCAGAAAAACAGAACAGGGAAACTCACTACAGCACTTTTAACAGCGAGCTAAGGCCATCCTTGTGTAATGGTGGGTATGTTTTGTTCTGATTTTGGCACAGTTTACATGATCTTTCTGACTCAACTTATAAATATGACAGAAAATCAGAATAATATTAAATCTTTTGAACTTCAGTAGTATAGTTCGTCAGCAGATTCACAAATCTGTCATTAAAAGCCTATGGTTACATTTATGAATACCTGAATTCGACCTAGTCATTGAAGCTGATACTGTGCCAGTGTCTGAAAGCAGATACATTGAAAAATTGTCCAGCATTTATGATAGATACTGGTATTTCAGACCAGATACCCGGGCAATGAATTATATTCTTAATAAGCATACATGACAAAGTTAAATTTAGAAGTAGAATTTGAAATGGTTGCCAAGTTTTTAACTGAAGGTCATTTGTACTTTTTTTTATTTTTAACCCATGTGAAAAGAATATGCACATGTAGACACTCACAGGCAATGTGTAGACTTGCGTACAAAATACCTCAAATATTAGCCATATGAATTATACATTTGCCTTTTTTTCTGGCTTTTTAAAGATCATTTCTTGCATTAAATTAACACCATTCAATTTACTGCTTGTGAGTCACCTGTAGATTGCAGTATCAGAGTTATTCACTAGGTTTATGCCTGTCAGAATTTCATATTAGCTCCATTATTCTTTAACAGAAAAATAAAAAATAAAAAAATAAAAAACCTTTCTAAATGAATGCTTAAGTGCATGTGTTTTCTTGGCATTTTGTTGGCTTGGTCTTCAGTGCAACTCTGTAATCCTTACTCTTCCACCTCAGAATATGTCACATAAAGAGATGGTAAGTTTAACTCCATTAAACTGTGATAGATGAGTAATCTTGCTGAGCAAAAAAACAAAACATGGCAGGATGTGATTGTGTTCTGAAGCCTGATAAATATTGTACCGTGCCACAATTTAAGATGCTCAGTGGCTTCACAACTTTAATTATGTTTTAATGATGGCAACTCTGTTCAATTATGTACTCTGTCGTCTTCAAATAAAAGCACTTCATTTTTAGAAAAATACCATGGTAAAACTCACCTGCAGGGCTGTTGCAATATTTGGGGTATGTCCTGTTTTCTTCAGCAGTAGTTTTTGGTGTCAACAAATCTGAACCAGAGGTTTCTCTGTTGGAAAAAAATTATAAATACACACAAATACATAAACAAGAATAAAACAAGAGCAGGTTATACAAACGACATTAAAATTATGGTCGTGTTTGCATGAAAATGACACTTTTTCTCATGTTTAGTCTGCGTGTTCTGCAGGGCAAGTAGTGTCTAGTGTTTTGTGAGGCACATTACACTGCACAGTGGGAACCTCATTTGTAGTTGATCCTTAGGTAATACCATGAACATGACTACTGAAGAAAATAAGTTTTCTTATAGTTCTTTCTCTTTTGTAATTTATTTTATTGAGCTTCTCATAAACTCTATACAGCCTCCTTACTAGAAGAAATTAATGGTTTTGACTAGGCACTTGGATTCCAATCTACTAAAATGCTTAGATGCATGCCTATCTTCTGAAACCTTTAACAGTCTCATTGTCTTTGATGAAACTTCTCACATGATGAGAGTCATAGGCATGCTTTCGTGTTTCAGCGGATTACGACTTTAGCTGTTTTTCATTTCTTTGCATTTATTTCTAAGACCTAGCTTCTTAAAACTGTACTGGGTCAATAATGCTTCAACATTTTATAATGTTTTTGGCTCAGTTTTGTTACTCAAATGTTCACTAATAACCCATCTCTTCCATTCACTTCCAGAATCCACTCCAGATTTTAATAAGTATCTGAAGTCAGAGTGCATAATGAAATGAAATATTCAGCTGTGCTTTCAAAAGAAGTTAAAATTACCTAGTGAAAGCCTTATTTTCACTTACAGAAGCTCTTACAAGCAAAATTATTTGTTTGTCCAGAAGTACAAGAACGATGGGTGAAGTTCTATTTGCTTCCCATGCGCCAGAAGTCAGACTAGATGATCAAAACACTCCCTTGTGGCCTTAAAAATCTCCGATGTATTCTAAAGCTTATGACTGCAGTATCAGATCAGTGATAGGTTATCACTGTTTCAAAAGAACAGTCCTCTGTGATCACTACTGCTGTGTTAGCTGATCACTTTAAATTAACAACACAAAACAGTTTTAAAAAAAATCATATTCTTATCTCCAGAGTTCCAGTTTTAAATATGGAAAAAATTGAGTCAAAAAATGGGTATTCTCATGAATAAAGTGCCTTATACCTCTCAACCAACCCGTCTATTATTTCATGGTGCTTTTCAAATAAATGATTTCATGTAACTCACAACTTCTAAAGGGATTTGAAGGTTATTGCATTCCATTCACTTCCAAGTAGATTGGATACTAAAAATAAAAAAGTAATGACTCAGAGCTTACCTCTCCTGACTCTGGAGCTGAAATGGTAAATATTTAATAAGGGAAACTCCGTTTCCCAAAGTTTTGTTCTTCTTTGTCTTTCTCTAAAATAAAAAAGCAAAATTAGTTTCTAACCACATAGCTGCGCTGATACCACACTCTTGGATGATCACGTTTCCATTGGATAAATGCAAAGTCCCCATCCTGCAAAAACATGCAAGGATTTTTACTGATTATAATAACCCCAATAAAAACAGTAGGAATATAATTAAAGATTTACTATTCACTATTTAAAAGGTGAAGGAAAATCACCTGTGTATATAAGGTGCGATGCAATGACTAAATGGATTGAAGAAAACCATTTTTTTGTATCTTACTAAGTGTTTTGCTATCACTGGATCATCTGTAAACAAAACATAAGTATTACATAGGCAACGGTATATATTTTTAAATGTATATTAAATACATGCATATGTATATATACATATGTCTCATGTACTCTTGAGAGTAGTGGGCACAGTACAGCATTTGTTCTTTAGCCCACTTTTCAAACGGAAAAAATACAAAAGCATAAGGCTGACAATCTTAGTTCTTTCCTTGCAAGGTCTGAATGAGTGAATATAATTTGTTTCTGATTTTGATTGTTAGAAGACATTTACCTGTAAGAAAAAACTATTATGAGGAAACAGATGATGCTTTGTGCGTTACTCAGTGAATAAAAGTGTCTTTTTACTAGGAGCCATCATCCCAAGGAGATGCTATAGCTCCTTCGGAAAATCTCTCCAATAACAGCAAAATATATTTGACTCAAAGTAAGAGATAAAGAAGGGTGCGCCAGGAATGAGAGAAGTACAAATATGAAGCATGAGGGACTAAGTATGAATAAAAATATAAAAATACCAAGCTGGAGATTTCAGCTCCCTCTCCAGTCTTTTTTCCACACTGTCAGTGGGCCTTTGCTCAGATCCCTGATCTCCCTTCCCTCTCAATGCTTTTAAAGATCTGTCCCCCCCCCCCTTTTTTTTTTTGGCTTTAAGATGGGAAAACAGTTTTGCATAGACTAGCTGGCATAGAATCAGTAAGAAAAAGTCTCCACAAAACTATATTGATCTTAACAGCCCCCTGCCAAAACCAAATGCACATATCATATATTCTGAAAGTCTGAATGAGTTCTTAAAATGATTTACACATAGGAAATAGCAAAGGTATTCTCTTGGGCTTTAACACTTCACTAGAAGGTAACTTGAGCTGGATCACAGGTAATCTCAATACAACAGCCTTAATACAACAGGGCTCCTAACCCTAACTACTACCTAACTAACTACCTAACTACTACCCTAACTGCTACCTAACTAACTACCTAACTACTACCCTAACTGCTACCTAACTACTTCTTACCTGGCTTTCCCATGATGATATAACAGATAAAGCCTTAGCATGGAAATGGCACTCAAATTGTTGGGTAAGTGCATGCAACTCAAAAGCCACAGGCTCACCATCCTGTTTTAATCCAGCTTGTTCTGAAAAAATATCAAGTAAACTGAAGCATACCCTGAAAATCCTAACCAGCTTTTCCTCACTGTAAATTAAACTGATTTTTCCTTCTTCTCCATGACTACTGTGAGAAGACATTATCGTTGTCCTTGTGCTCTGCCAAGTAAAAGAAAAATGCTCTTTGCTAGTAGTATTAAGACAGAGATTTCCATTTTTCCAAAACCAGGTAACAGAGTATGTCAATAACAAAAGAGCATAGCCCACAAATGTGCATGTATGCCCACTACGTTGCATACTGAAAGTAGGTTTAAATTACCTCACGGCTACTGCTGTCTGACTGCTAAAGGCATTGTGAAGCTCAGCACGGTGCAAAACCCACCTTGGCATCTGGGTTGATAACCAGAGCTAGCTAGGGTTGAGTTCCTGAAGCTAAATTTCTAGAATTAACCTACTTTAAACCTATCTCAGGAACATCTGCACTCAGTACACATATCCTAGAGTACACATATCCTAGAGTGTCAGTACTCAGTACACATATCCTAGAGTATCCTACACAGTACATATATTCTAGAGATGTGTTATAGATGATGCAACTGCTATGTTCTTCCAAGTTTCTTGTTTTTTTTTTTTCCAAGTATAATAGAACCCAAATTGTAATGATCATATTTATTCTAAATAGGTAACATCGCAACCTGAATGTAGTGGTAGATTTTAGTTTAAATTCAACAATAGATGCAAAAGACCAGCCATGAATTTCACAGAGAGATCTGGATTTCCTCAAAGTTCACAGATGTTTGAATCTTTGGGGGGTTTTTTGGTTTAAGACTATTTCTGGTTCAAATCCAATGGTACTTCTTGGAATATTTTTGTACCTGAAAAATGCAATTTCTCTACAATTTGTACTAAAAGCCTTCTTTCCTTGTAGCCTTCCAAACTTAGTTAAGGTGAAACAGACATGAATAAACTCACCATAAGGAGATAAAATATATTTTTTTTCTTAAAAATACATTTCTGCCACAAGACTTGGGATGCTTTGGGAGGGCTGAGTGGATGAAAGCTTCTGTATTAAATTACCTGGCGATTTCTGCCTAAGCATGGTAAGAAAAAGATGTTTACATACTTTATTTTTCTGACCTGTTTTTCTCTGCATTGAGTGGGCAAGAGGAAGATTAGAGTGGTAAAAGGACCCAAGTAGAGCAGTTTTAATGGAATCGTTATAGGTTCATTTTACCCGCCAAATGGTGCCAACCTAGGTTATATCTGTTGGATCTTTATTCCTTGGCTAGGAATCCAACATTTTATTCCTTTAAAGTCTCCCAAGACCAAGTAATGAAATTACCAAACTCTTCCAAACCTTGTGAACTACCCACAACGATATTATTAATGTTACTACTTTTAACTCTTCCTTGCAAAAATGGGTGATTTGTGAATCCAGGCATGAAAGCCAAAGTGTCAGAGGTACTGACAGCCATTTACTTCTGCCAGCCTAATAGTAGCTTCTTGAATTGGCTGATGGAAAATTTTCAGTGGCGCTAATTAAATAGTGTCCACAGCTCCAGCTTACAGCAAGCCACAGATCACTTACATTCTACTGTGTTGATTCTATTTTTCTTCTTATTATTTATTGTTTAGCTATCTGTTTGAAATTGTGTATATGTAAGATAAATGCAACAGTTTTTGGAAGACTTCTGGGTCAGCAGGCATACTTACCACTTTATCTCTACACCTTCAAGGCAGTAATACTATACCTCATTATGCCCTTGTGCAAAATGAGGAGGGGGGGGGGGACAGTAAAATGACTTCTACAAAATTGCACAACAAACCAATAACAGACCAAGGAGAGAACCCAATCCCTTATCTTCCTGCCATCCTTTCATTTGCCCTGTCTCCCAGACCAACCTGCAAACAAGTTTGGTTATTGCATGCTTGCTGATGTGCATTTGTTTGTATTGTCTTGTCAGGAATTTAATTTCACATGCTACCAACACAACCGTGTCATTGCAATTTAGCATGCATTTTTATGATGTGTTCTGTATCTCATTAAAGTCTCATCTTCTTAGCCAATACCATATGCTACTCATCTGTAGCAAAGCTCTTAAACGTAATGAAAAAGGTATAATCACAAATGAGAAGGCAACTGCCGACAAACAACCTACAGGTATTCAACTTCCATGACACCACTGAAAGAAAAGATACTGCAACTGCAAGCCTTTTAAAACTTCTAGCATCGTTATCTGACAGGAAAAAAATGTCGGGCTTGGAGGTGCTCTTCAGTCATTCCCGAACTGCTCAATTCCATTGCATCATTCTCAGATCGCCAGACAATGCTGTGTCAACGCGTAGGAGAAAGACCCATTTCTAACATTTATTTTTTTTTAACTGAGAAGAGAGTTTCAAATTATCAAAAGGCTGTACTGGACGCTTTCTGTTTTCAAAGATACTACTTTAAAAATTAAAATATTTTGGAAATATTTTGGGATTTTTAAACCTTCCTTTTAAACTTGCTGATTATATTTTCTTTCCTCACATATCTTTTTCGTTGTATGTTTTTGTTTTTTTTTTAATGTTTGTGTATTGTTTTTCTTTTGTTTTGAGTCATAATGGGAATTTTAACCTTTTTCCTGGATAAGAAAATGTGCAAATACTTTTCTGAGTGCTACTTTTTCATGAAAAATAATGCTTATGAAAACAAAATAAAGGGTTAGCGGTGATCAGCTCTATCAAAAGTAGTAGAAGAGGTTAGCCAAGTTCTGTCCTCAGAATATAATTGCCACAAATAAATTTGAAATGTAGCTGGATTAGGTAACATAACAAGTTTAGAAATAGGACCAGAGAGAGAGGTTCTAGCTACTCAGTATACTCCTAATACTTTTAACTCTTTAAAGTAGATAGAGGGGCCAACCCTCTAAGGAGCCCTACATGATATAACCCTGGGTCCACCACAGAGATGCACTGAAAATGCCTAAAAAAATATCTAAATAAGCTCTGTCCAGACACGTGAGGAGATCACAAGACACAGGCCTCAGACAAGCCAAGACAATGCAGATGGGAGCCTTGCCCAGGCACTACCCTGAGGTGGGGGCACCATGACAAGAAAGTGATAGAAACACAGTGCCCACGGCTGGGGAAACTGCCTGCCTGAGCACCTAATCCAGAAAAGAGAAGAGTTGCATGAAAGCCCATGAGCAAATGGGCTGGTGTTCGCCCACAGTTTCATTCCCCACTTGTCAGAAATAAACCCAAGCACAGGGTTTTTATAATCAATGTTGCACTCAGCACTGATACATTGCCAGACTGTATTTCTAACAAATGGTGAATATATGATTGACTGTGATGCTGTTGATAGTGGCCCAAATTTTGCTGTAGAGGCTGTTCTGATGGCTGATGATGGCCACAGCCAGTTAACCTGAAAGGTAGGTTTTTGTGACTCAATAGCAACTGGGAGGGCCAATAATACAAACGTAACTTTGGTGTTAACAAATGCTTGTTGAAGACATGCATCTTGACTCCAGTCCATCTCTAATTAAATCTAAATTAAATTTCACCAGGGCCTAATTAGGCCAGGGCCTAAATAGACCCTGTGATAGATCCTTCTTCCTGATGCCTACTAGCGTTCGACTAAAGAAAAAGATCCACTGAAGAGTAAACACATTTTTCTTTTCTTGGTATATTAGCTCATGTCACAAGAGCTAAGCTAGTAGGTTCCTTTGGACAGACAATATAATGCATGTGTGTATTTAGGCACACATATTTTAATTTTACAGCTAACAAAATATATTTGGAACTAATTTATAGTTCTTGACATGAGAAAATAGCCGCATATTCCAAATCTAAGGTTTTATACATTTCTTTGGTGGCAGCTACTTTAAAACTCTCTTTTCATGAATCTTCCCCTATCAAAGCTCTATAAATGAGCTAATGGTTGGCTTTACTAATGGTCACCTTAGTCTCACTTGTTTTCTTCTTTTTTCCAAGAGTACAATCTTTCTTATGTATGCCTTCCATCTGGAAATAAATTGCTCAGAATTAGATAGACCTTTTTAAAAGTTCAAAACTTAAGTTTTAATTAAGCAGTCCTTTTCATTCATTATTTTCCTCCTAAGGGGCTCTAAATCTTAGTCTGTTTCTGCCTGATATACATAGATTACTGGCTTATATTATCTTTTTATTTATATATTCACTTTGAACAAACTTCGATGAAGCTACGAAAGTTACTGAGGATCAATTGTGAACTGTTTTTCATATGCTGCTTTCCTTCCATCTGTAAACATTGTATCAATAACAGTCATTTTGTGAATCTTGCCCTGTAACTTTCACAGTAACAAAAATGATTACCTTTTCATTAATCATTGAGAACGAATTAGTATTGTGAAAACAAAATGGCTGTATTCTTACGAAAATAACACTCTCTCTATACAATTTAGTAGATGACTGATAATTTTATATGCCTCAGTCCCAATTTAGGATTGAAAGGCCCAGACTACCAGATGGAAAACAGAATTGTCTAAATGTAGTCAATGTATGAGTCTAATTTTGTGCAATGTGTGGTGCTTAGGCATATGATGAAACTTCCAGTCCCTTATACAATAAAAGGTCACTTTCATGACTTGCTTGTAATTCCCAGTCTTTCTTACAGCCTATATAGAGCATCTGCCTATTCTTTGTTCAGGCTGTCAGGTAGTCTAAAGTTCTTAAGCAATATTGCTTCCTAATCATTAGAAGTTATTCTGGATTTATTATACAAAATGATTAAGAAATATCTATTCCAGATGTCTATACAAAGACTCCTGTGCTAAGCAGAGATACTGGGAACTAATAAAGCTATTTCTTCTGAATGTTGCTACCTACAGAAAAGAAGCCAATTAATTCCACATATCTTTTATTATTATTTATAAACTAATTCTTAAATAGAGATGCTTACATCTGCCTCTAGCTCCAGATGGTGCAGTTTAGCTGCCTATGTTATTCATGAGTCGTCTTTGGTTTTAAACAAATACTTAACCTAGCAATTGTCTAATCAAGAATTCTCCATTTCTTACAATTGAAACCTAAACTGCACTGCTGCTTTAATTCTCAGAACAGGGAGTTTTCTCTCTCACAGGTCAAAAGTACAAGGGAAAAAAAAGTCTTTTTAATATTTCAGTGCAGCAGTCACAGTTGTAAAACTGCTTGATACTGTACCCTCCAGTTACCAGCAAAAATCCAGGCAGCAAATTTAATCCAAAATTCTCATGAGGTCTGACTACATGTAGAGAGTAGGACAGACCTTTTTTATGATTATTATTTTTTTTCCTGCCACATCACCTAGTCATTGAGTTTACATTTATGTTCCAGGCCATAGGAGTACCATTTCCAGCTTAGAGCAAATTCTTCAGCACATACAGCAATGTTGTGTCCTTGTCCTAAAATCTGCCCAGGAGGAAGCAATGAGCAGGCTTCCAGCTCTCTGCCAGGACAGACAGGTGCTGGATGCTGTTCTTGTAGTTAAGAACCATAGTGGGATGATGCAGCTGCTCCTAGGAATACTAGAGAAAGGAGAAAAAAAAAAAAAAGGATATTCTGTAGGAATGTAAAAAACACAACATGTATAGTTTGGCAAGGTCCTAGCAAAGTTATGGCCCAGATCCATCGTATGAAAAGCCCTGATAGATATCTTTAGATATAATTCACCTGCCTACTGGAATAATAAGCAGAAATGACTGAAAAACCCTTCTGCTATGTTATGCTATGGATGGAAATTTTGCCTTGAAGGTTTATTATCAAATAATGTATTTTGAAACAATACTAAATTCTAATAAGTTATAGAATTATTCCATTTTGACCCTTGTCTTTGTAAAATCTTACAATACCAAACTCTTAGAATGAATATAAAATTGACAATATTGTTTGAGACTTTCAAAGTAAAATAAATCTGAAGAGTTTGTGTTAACCCTTTCAGATCAGTAACACATAGCTATTGAGATTAAAAACATAAGTGAATGCTTTCCAAATTGTTATGTTAAAAACTGACTGGAAATATATTTTCATATGAAAAATCTCAAATCTATGTATTCAAATAATTTTATTTCTGAAGTGATTTTGGAGACAAAAATCATCTGAAAGGTGAAATTGAAATTAAGGTAATTTTTTATTTATGATTTCTGTGTATGCTCCTCTACTTTTTTTTTTTCTCCGAAATTAAGATAAGTAAAACATTTGAAATAGCTTAAACCTATTTTGATTTACTGGTTATGTACCTAAGTTGGTATGTCTTTTCATTATGAAACCTTCCTGAAAGACGATTTCTTCTTCTGTGGTCTGAAAAAATAGCATAGCTTCCTTGTATCTAGATAGAATAGCCATAACCATGCTGATAAATCAGTGTTGTGGGTGTGTGCTGAATAGCTGAAGGTTTTTTGGTTTTGGTTTTATTTTTTTTTTTACCACCAGAGTGGACATTACCTAGATCTTGGTCTGATTTCATCTGAAGCTACCAACACAGCTGCTCAAACCAGGAGTAAACCTAGGAGCAAACCCAGGAGCAGAACTGACACCTGAAGGATGTGCAAGTGAAATCCATGTCACCACAGGCAACCACTGAACAAGAGATTTGGGATCACATTTTTGGCCGAGATGATCAAAACTTAGGTTCATTCCAGCTAATTTTCCTATGGCTAAACACCTAACCTAAACTACTGAAATGCCTTGGTGCAAACCTGCTAACTCTTTGGACTTTTCAGTCATGGTTTCTTAGTCTGCCATGAACCAGTCCCTCTAAGCTTGTCTTATCTGAACAGTGAGTGCAAGTTAAGGGGCACTTCCAGAAACTCTTTCAAGTCTGTTCTTGGCCATCAGTATCTTCTTTCCACCTTTTACAGGTGACACTTTGGAGAATGGAGAAGAAGCAAAGCTGTGGGTGGCCCCAGTCTCAGCTGTGAAGTTCCAGGTATGAGCACCCCTTGTAAGCTCAGAAGCTATGGTTAACTACGTAAGAACTCTTTCTTGGTAGAAGAGCTTGGGTCTTACTGAGCCACAATTCACAGCTAATGCTGGAGATGCTTACCAAGTTCTTTGCTGTGGGGGTCATTCTAACCTACTGATACTGCTGGACACCTATGCCCATGTGTCCAGGACAGTAAACTCAGAATACCCAAACATAAATCAAGTAGTCTTTGTAAAACCAGCTTAAATTACAATCATACCCTCCTGGGCTTTTTTTTTTTTTTTTTTTTTTTTTTTTTTTTTTTTTTTTTTTTCGGCTAACAGAAAGAAAGGAAGGCTGAACTGCTTTCTGGAGCGATATAAGCTATGAAGCTATGATCTGCTCCATAGTGGTGCCTCTCTCTCTGCATATGCTACAATTCAGAAAATTAGATTTCCAAATTCTTTTCTCAACTAGGCATCTAGATACATGCTGAAAGAATTATGTCCATGTCTCATGTTGAATTCAGCTTTTAGAAAATAAGAGAAATTTTTCCTACTGTCAATCTTCAGGCATTTAAGAGCTCTTGAAGAGTTAGTATCCTGTCATGAGGAGGACTTTCATTAATTTGATGTGCCGTGATACTCAGTGAGGAATTAAAGGTGGGAAATTTCAGCTCTTTTGTAAGATTTAAGAGTCACATCACCAAAACAAAAGTACATTTAGCAAAGCACTGCCCCATCTTGTTCAATATGCTCACACATTATCATGTCATCATCATTTGGCAGATAGACAGTTTTTACAAATCTGCTGCAGTATTGCTAAGCTGCCACTTCAGGCCATTTCCTATAACTCTCAAAGATACATGTCTTTAAAACTAAAAAGTATGAGTTTTTTCAGTTTACTTTTTCCAACATACTTTGACAGTGAGTCCTCACCATTCTTTCTTCTGATGTATGTAGACCATTTTACAGTCAATAAAGGATATCTGAAGCTACCATAGTGAACCAAAATCTTCCCAAATACAAATATCCAATTATAAAATGCAGCTCAGGGTTTAACAAATTCTCTTCTGACCCTGTAGGTGATAAAGTGATGGCCAGAGGCATGGGTTTCATTATCCATATCTTTATCACAGCTCATATGACTGTTAATGCCAGCAATTAGTTTAATCAGATTTTCAATGAGAAATTTTCTTTATGAATCTAGCAAACTACATCCTGATCACTTTGTTCCAGCTTTCTAAGATAGAGACATAAACACTCTGAATGACCATGTATCTATTGATTATGAGCTTGGACAGACTTAACACCCACACAATAAGACATGTCCAAATGAGCATTAGGATCCAAGACAGATCAAGCATGCAGCAATTGTACCTATCAGCCTCATTAGCTAACCCTGACCATCCTTCATGCTTCACAGAAGTGCTTTCTGCATTTTAAAACATCATTAATGGGGAAAAAACGTGTTTGGGATCCCAAATTACTGCTTCCATGTAATGTTCTTCTAATGTATTTCTGTGAGCATTCCAACTAGCTGTTTATATTTCATTTGTGTTGCTTTCCAAACCATCAGACCCATTCCTATGTAGTACAATACTGTATCAGGTATATCTTATGCAAAATGAGAAGTGCAACAGAGAAATGCCTAGAGAGCTATTTTTAGAAGTGGCAGTTTAGACTACTTAGGCTATAATATTCATTGGTTCTCTTCCCAGCCAGAGAATTCCTTCCATTTATTCACGTTCCAACAAACTTCCCATATTACCACTCCTTCTAATCTTCTATACATGAAAAAAAAAAAAAAGTACTTTCCTGTAGTCCTTGTGCTTTGATTACTGAGGAATCATCAGGAGCAGAGTTATGCTACATAATTCACAAGCCCATCAGGTAATCAGGTAGAGTGAATGGAAACAATACATTGTAACTGATCAAAAGACAGCAACCACATATTTGAAATTCCAGTGTTTTGACATTTAGTTTTTCATCGCCCTGTAATAAGAAGTAAACTTAACAAGACTCTTAGCAATAAAGAAATTTTACAAAACATTGGAGCAGGGGGATGGATTCAAATCTCTTTTGCTGTTGTTTAAAAGGTATTTATTAAGAGGTCAGAATCCTGTCAGATTGTGGTCAGGATACCATGTCCTAGAATACGTGGAAGTGGCATGCAAAGAGAAGAATGTACTTTGCTCTTGTTATATATGTGTATATATATATAATATTTATATGTAAGCATGCATGTATGTATATATATCTCCTGCGATATTTTTAGTCAGAGCAAGAACTTTAGCATGTATGTGTCTTCCAAATCCCAGACCACTCTTGTAGTTGCCAGGCTACAGATCATTAGAATCCATAACTTTCACTGTACCCATTTCAGCTCCTGGAAAACTATATACTGTAATGACGTGAAGGGAAACATTTCTCAACAAAATTTCATCTATCTTTAGCAGAATATAGATATTCTTTCTAGATATTGCCAAAGAATACAAGAACCTAAATACAATAGAGGTGTTTTTCTGATGTTACAAGACTATAAATAGGACAGTGGAGCATGAGGAAAAATGCCCTAAAACCAGAAGTCAGGCTATTATTTTAGGCATTATATGTGAAAGCATCCCTTCTGGCCTGTCTCCATTTGTAAGAATGAACCATTCCAATGCCTGCTTAGGCCTTTCTGTTCATGATCCTGTCTTTGCACCGATTTGAAATAGTATAACTTTGACGTTCCTTTAAACTGAGATCCTAACTGGCAATGCTTTACGAATAGTCTCTTCAAAAGACAATTCTAAGAGGAACAGAACCAAGGAGTCTGCCAGTGAAATAGAATTATGTCTAAATCTTGGATATTCTGTGATATAAGTTACTGAAAAATGAAAACAATCTCACAGAATATCATAGTGCATAGCAAATGAGCCATGAGAGATCTGGTGAGAAGAATGAAAGGTAATACACCAGTATAATAACTCCAACAGTTTAAGGACAGCCTGTGAACTGAAAGTATAGAACAGTTTTAGTAAACACAAAGTTTGAATGCCAGGAAAGGTCTTATCTACAGTCCTTTAGAACAAAAGGCATACTTCATTTATTAATAGCTTGATCTCCACCAGCAGACTTCAATCTTCAATACAGGACCATCACTAATACTGAAAATCAAAAAGCATGAATTACTTTGCATACCTGTAGAAGACAAAACAAACAAACAAAAAAACCCCATATTTTTCTCTTTCATTCCTACTTAATATCTTTGCCAAAAACATCAAGATGTCTTTTTCTAGAAACAGACTCATTGTTCATCAGTTATCTTTACTTATTGCCTAACACATATACACACTAGCAGGACTTAAATGTTCACTTAAATAGGATCAATAGTATGTCTCCCTCCACCATGCTACTTCTCCAGTGTCTAAAATGAGTACTAGCACATACTCTGAGGTCCCCTTGTTTTGTGAATAATATGCTTAGAACAAGTACTACTTATTAATTTTAATTTATTTTATTATCACAGACAGATACTACGCATTGCTTTTTTACTCTCCTTTTCCTTTCCCGCTAACCAGGAGAAGCCACCCCAACCAAATGAACTACTTTTGAACAAGTGGCATTGTAAAGTGTTCCCTGTACACAGGAATAAATAGATTAAGAAATGTTTAAGAGTGATGTTTTTAAAGATGGAAAATCCTTCTTGTGACCTGTAGACCTTATCTCCCACTGGTTGCTTGACAGGTAACTCCTGAAGGTGAGGTGAAAGGTAGGGAGCAGTTCTGGCACTTAGTCTCACGGAGAGGGAATCTTCTCAGTGTACTCTTTAATCATCAGACATGGCAGGGTTTGGGCCATCTGGGGCCTTGGTGGAACAGCCTCAGCAGAGCAGCCTAACTGGAGCCAGGCATTTGCTGCTAGCTGATTGCTATGAGTTCCTCTTGCAAATTTGCTTGGATATCTACAAAACACGCAGACATATTTTGCAGGAGGAGAGAGGGAACATTAAAGTTAATAAACGGGCAAATGCCTGATTCTGCTTGAGCTGAACTGTGGGAAGACAAAAGAGTACATCTCACATAGCAGATGGACCACGAACATGCATGCAGCCCTATTGCTCACATCCTGCATTAGGCCTCTGGTTCTTTCATTCTTTCTGATTTTGTGACACCACGATGAAGATGTTTCTCCTGGCTCTGCAGCTGTTGGGCTAGGCTCAGCCTCTCTCCAATACCAGGAGCACCCCAAGTATCCTATCAGAAGATGCTGTAGGTTTATCTTTACTTGTAGCACTGCATTATGGAAGAATGCTGTCCTGAATCTCCCACATGCAAGACTCAAAGAAATGAAAAACAATACAGTTTTGCTTGTTGGTGTGGATATTCATTTCAAGACTCTCCTGCCTACTTGATACTCATTTTCAAAGTATTGCACAGACAGATAAGATGGTGAACAGATCCTTCCCTTCATTAATTTTTGGAAACCGTAGATATAGTGTCATTTTGGAGCTGGCCATTGCACTTGTTCTTTCCAGACGAGAAAAACAAGTCTGTTGTCTTACTGAGCAATATATATATATATATATATACACATATTGATATATATAAGTTGTTTATTTTTCCCTGTTGCTAAAGATAAAGTATCTAACCTGCTGAAGGTTAGATAGAAGGTTATATTGTTTCAGGTTAGTCCAGAAATCTACCTCAGGTTAGGAAAGAATGGAATTATGGACATACTACATGACATACAAGTGCTCTGATTCCCCTGGGATATTAGAAAGCAAGAAGGTCCTGCTCAATATAGTTATTCCATGAGTGGCTCTGTGAGCTGGCAGGTACCTCATGGACACAAGATTGGCAAACAAGGGTTCCAGATGTAGCTGTAGATTCAGGTCATGGCCCAGCTATACTTCCTCTTTTAGCAATTGCTCAAGTTGGTTGGTGCCCTACAGTTGATCATAGGCTTTAGAGTATATGCATTGCACACACATGAGGTTCGGGTGACTGGTAGAGGGCCCTGCAAAGAATGCAGTAAGGTGTGTTCCTGAGAGCGGCGTGTTTCTCCTACACATGAGGCAGAATTCCACAGTCGCTTGATACATGGGCACAACCACTTCAGTAAAGGGTGGGAATGACTGCAGTCTTCAAGGGTGTCAAACAATACTGCTGTACACTGCCAACATTACCCCCCAGAAAGTTACATCAAAAAAATTACTTGCAAACAAGTTAACCACTTGTTACTTGCTAGAAAGTGAGCCTGTGTTCCCAGTCTGCTCCCCCTACTCCATGCACTGAAAAAAAATCAAAACCAAAATGTTTTCTAAAGCTCTCAGTTATAAATCAGGAGCTTTCAGATAGTTTAGAAGCGCTTGTTTGCAGGAACTCATCTCTCATAAAAGGCTTGTTGCTGCTCTAGGGAGGAGTAAAATAGCTACTGATGACATTCAAATCATGGTTTGTCTTCTCAGCCATTAATTTTAAATATGATTCATACTCCATTATGCTCTGGAAACCAAAGAAATTATCCTTTATTGTGTCTAGCCATTTTTCATCACTATGGACTCATAATGACCAATTTTACTCTTCCCTGTTGTAATGTGCTTGAAAATGTGCAAAAATTAACCCGACTGTTTACATTTGCCTTTAATTCAGCTTCATAAGGATTTCCCACTGTAAATACGTATTTACACAATAGAACAGAATTATTAGCAACTAACATATATAAACAGCATTAGTTTTTAAATTGCTTAAATATTAGTGCTTGCAGATTAGAAATAAGTCTGTGTCAATCTTCAGGGACCAAACACTACTGAACTTTATCCTACTTAAACAGAAATCTAAATAAAAACATACCTTTTAATGAATACCTAAGCCTGTCTTAGGCCATTTTAATAACCATGGAAGAGAAGTCCAAAAGTGAATGGGTTTATACTGTTCATCCTCATTTATAACACCAATACATTTTTAGTTAAAAAATAAAGGTCGCAGGAAAAAAAAAGGTCCTGGGTGAAGTTTTCAAAAATCCCGATGCAATCCCATGTTTCAGCTATATGACTTTGCACAAATAATCTACTGTCTGTGACTCAAAATCTCTCATGTATTTCCAGACAGAGTGCTCTACAAGCAGAGACACCAAACAACTGGACAGGTACGCTGCATGTATCAGAGACACTCCTTTCACTTGTAAGGGACCTCTTACCTCAGGATGCAACTGCAACTCTGAATCCCAAGTCAGGGCCAAGTTCTTTCTCAAAAGCCTGTATGAGAGGTGATGCTGCTCTTCTGTAGCCTCCCTAAGCTTTACTCTGTGAGCACAGCAGTTGAATGCTGTTTTTAAGGTGATCTGGTCCTGGCTCCCTGCTTCCCAGCCCTGCTCTCACTGGGGGCAGCAGGGCTGCCGGCTGAGGGAGGCCGCAGGAAGCGCATGGTGTGGACGCGTGGCCTGAGCCAGCCACTGGAACATTGCTCAAGGAAATAGGGACATAGAATCGTGTTTCACAGTGAAGTCTGATAAACATCTTATGGATTAGGGAAGTAAATAATATCTATGTAAATAAGTAAATAATATCTATGGGAAGTAAATAATATCTATTATCACTAGCTACTTATCAAACAGCAGCTGAATAAAAGCAGTCAGCAGGGCCTGACATCCAGCATTCTCCAAGACAACGCAATTTTCATTCCTGTTAAGTGCAAGAGTTCATGGGTATCAGGGGCCGAGTCGACTGTTGCAGGCATAAAGGTTTTATTAAAAAACAAAACAAAACGCCTCATTACTCTTAAAATAATGGTGATGAGTGCTGGGCATAACAGGACTTATAAATGCCTGGTTTGTTTTGGTGTTGGTTGTGTTTTTTTTTTTCAGAGTAAGGAGTTACCTCTCAACAGTTGGCAATAGCAAATGCTATGCAGCTCATACAGCTTGTCACACGTGAATTAAGTCCAACATCTCCCACGAATGCAAGCCTCAAAGAGCACATTTCCAACTTAATCAAAGAGATTTGATCTTAAATTAAGCTCCTGATGGATAAGTTGGGAAGTTAGCTCTATTTTTAAAACCTTAAACATGCTGCAAGAGGGACAAGGTATAGGGCTCAGGTGCCCAGGCGTTGGCAGGGGGCTGGATGCCACAGGCCAATGCACTGATGGCTGCAGTTGCATTAATAACTGTATGAAGTAACTAGAAATAAGAAGATGGAGAGCAGAAAATTAGACAAGTAGCTAACAACTCCAGCAAAGTTAAGAAAAAGAAGAGAGGTGCTTCTGGAACAGACAGTTCAATGGAAAGGCCTGAGTTTTGTTCCTGCTATGGTCAGCTTTCTCTGCATTTTTGTAAATTGCACTCAATTATATCAGAAGATAACTAATGCAGATTACATATTCCTAATGAAAATAACAAGGCATCAAATACTGGCTACCCGATTAAGCAAAAGAAAGGTAAAAACATACAATTTTCTCCAACCATTATTCTTATGAGTAATAAATCTACATGATGTTAGCCAGTCACTTTAATGACTTCCAATATCAAACTTACATTTATCCTTGCCACATTTCTCTCTTTTTTTTTTTTCTTTTTTAAGTACGTTTGCAGCATTTTAAGGAAAATGTTGAAGATGCTACTGAATTTATCTTGAATAAATGATCCAAGTCCTCACTTAAAATTGTTCCCATTTTGACCTCTGACTTGTCAGAGGATGACTAATAAGCAGACAAGCTGTCTGTGCTGCCCAAGTCATTTGTTGGTCTGTGAAGGCCTCCAGTCCATTTCTATCTTTCTATAGACATCTACCTTACTTAAAGCCAAAAATCTTGATCCCCAGAGATTTTGCACATTAAGTCAATTAAAACAGTACCAGAACAATAAACAATAACCTGGAGAAACCAGTAAAAAACAATTTAATTGCTGAGTGGAATTCCAGAGCTAAAAAACAATCTGCAGATTTTGTGTGTACTTTCTCACCGTTCTTTTGAGCTGGAGAGAGAAGCAAGAGAAAGCAAGCAACCAAGGTACTGTATAGCCACTTTCCTCTCACCATTTTTATCCTGTCTCAAATGAATGTTGAAATTAAAATGAACAATGAAGCAACACAACATCAAGCAATCTATGAAATGTAATGTCCTAAAGATGGTTCAGAATGAATGAATAAGAATGAGAAGAAAAAAAAAGTTAATCTAATTAAAAAACTTATGGCCATAGTTATTTACGTTGCAGATATTTGCTGTGATTCTTTGCAAAGCTTTAAATTTGTAATCTAAGAAAATATATTTTTTTTTCTGCAAAATGACTGAGATAACCAATGATAAAAAATTAAAATGAACTATACAGAAGTCAATGTATAGTTCCATCAGATGCAAATTCTGCTGCTGAAATTGCCTTAGTATTGTAAGCTGTTAAAAAACACTTTTCTCAAGCGATCAACATCTATTTACAGAACTACATCTTTGGGTAATATGCACAGGTAAGAATCATGCTGAATTTTCTTTCATGAAGCAGCTCAGTAATGGATAGTCAGATACTTATTTATAAAGTGTCAACTAGGATTCTGGCAGGTTAGAAGGCCACATGCTGCAAAAAAAATTACTGCACAGAAACTGACGTAAGCAGGGCTCTAAATCCCAGAAAAAAAAATGTAACCAGAAAACTAAATTCTGCACTGGCTTGCATTCAGTAGTATTATATGGGTGAAACATAGGACAGAACACATATACACATTATATTATATATCTTGTTAAGAGTTTATTGTATTTTATTCATTCCTTTTAAGGTGGTCTTCAATAATGACCACTCTGGAATCAATGTTTAATTCATGAACTATGCACAACTCCACAGAAACAATGCCACTGATTTCAAATGGCATTGGTCAAACTTGTGAGGCAACGTTATTTCAGCCTCGAACTGGCCCTGCTCCTCTTTGTTGTATGCTCTTCTTCGGCTTAGCCCTGTCTTCTTTTGTACTTGTGGAAGTTCATCCATGTCAACAAGGAAAAAGAAAAACTCTGAAAACAGCCTTAGTTCTTTTTCTTTACATGTCTTACTACAAAAAAAATGGCTGTTAAATTCCCTGTTCCCTTGCTATTTCTCTTGTTGTTGTTACCATGTACTTTAAGATCAGTGTATACCTGCATCAGAAGTCTTTTAAATTGCTAAATAAATAAATAAATAAAAAACACCATAGTTTTTGTATGTCAGTGAAAGCCTGATATAAAATCTTGAAAAAATTTTGCGTTGCATGGTAAAAAGAACAAGAACAAAAAACGACAAAATTATTTTTCTTAAGGGAAATAACATTGCTGTGGTCAATGCTATTTGTAGTTTATTCTAGCCCTAAAAAAGGTCTTGAATTGACTTCAAAACATTTCTATACTCCACATGCAGTGAGGTCATATAGAATCTTCTATTGTGCTTATATCAGAGCATTTTCCTGCAAATTTTGATGCATGTCTAGCTCTTAGGGTTCTTAACCTTAGCTCTTTCAGCGTTGGAATAGAGAGCAGCCATACTGCAGCACATGCTAGCAAGCACCCCAGTCTCTTGTAGGATGCCAAAAGGAGGAGAAGAGGAATCCCAAACTACCAAAACATAAAATTTTACACTTTGCTGAGTGGGAAGCTTATAGCACAGGGAGTTTTTGCTAGGCTGTTGCTAAGGCTCCCTCACTTTGACATGGAACATAAAAGGGTCTTAGCATCATGGAAATCAAGATACAGCTGCCTCGTTTTGACAATTCTACACCCTAAGAAGGAACAATCATTCTCTTTATATGTATTTGATTTGTGTACTGTGGCATTTTCTTACCAGACTTCTCAGCTGTAAAAACTTGTCAGTCAAACAAGATTTTACTACTCATAAATGTATATTTCAAGTGGTACAAGGGAGCCATTAAAAGTTTTGCTATACAGCAGCATCTGCAGAACTAAATGATTTTCTGTTTCCACTGCAAAGAGTTACCTCTATTATTGTCAGTATGGTATGGTGAATGCTGCAATTCTGAGTGCCCATTGTACCGTGTAGCTGGTACATTTGGCATTCTCCACGCCACAAATCCTATGCATCAGCCATCAATTATATCCCTCATGTCAATCTGTTACCTTCTACTGGAAATAACTGGCATATTCTCATCACCGTTACTACTTTACATCCTATTTGTCCATGCTTGTTATGCATCTAAACTCCTGTGCGTCATAATGAGATCATACATGAATACACATATCGACACATACTTATCTAAATATGCACACACATATACAAGTAGTCTGTAAAAGCAGGTCCATTTTTTTCAGCTTTGAAGAGAACTTCAGTAATGTAGTTGTAGATATAGTGCATATTACCCTTGGCAGTGCTAAAAATAAGTCATTTGGATTAACCATTTTTGAGAAGTACATTTCATAACTTAAATACTATATTTATTCAAGATCCCTTTTGGTTTAATACAATTTGTCTGAGTGTGCGCTAATTTCTGTTCTCAGCATAGCCTTGGGAGGTTAAAAACGTGAAATATGATTTTTTGCAGGTTTTAAGACATCATCATGCCTTATGAACAGTCGATAATCACTACCCAGTGATACGTACTGACAGCATTCATTATTATATGTATCAGAAGAATACTGAGAGTATCATGTAACAGCCTTGACTATGCTCTACGTAAGTAGCTACTGAATTGTAGCCAGTATCGTAAGACATTGGCAGGTTCTCATTTTCTTAACAGTTGGAGCCTTTTGGTCAAGCAAGCTGCTTTTCTTACTTCTGACAAAATTTATTGCAGTAAGTTGTTAAATTGAAAGTTTAATTTAAGTTGTTAAATTGAAAAACTCTTGCAATTGAAAGTGGAAAATATGGAGTAGTCTGAATGTATGAATGAGGAGTAAATTACAGATAAAAGGACTGACAAGAAAGGAACCCATATGGTAGTTGGCTGTTTACAAATAAAGTTTTAATATAAGACGTAATTTTGCCTTCAGTTTTCATCTTAATTCATTTCCATTGTTTTCATGTGAACACAGTAACTGGATTCTCACTGTTGTACATGAAAGCCAAATATAGTTTGCAGAAATTATTTTGGTCAAGTTTAAACAAAGCGTGCTGAAAAATGGTCTCAAATTTTCACCTGGTAAAACCTTCCATTTAATATTTATAGCTCTCTAGTGAAGCTTAACAACAGAAAGAATACCAGTAATTCATGCTACCAATCTGTCAAAATCCTGGGCTTCCTCTAGAGAATGAAAATACCAAGCTTTTTGCACAGTTGATAAATATACTAGACTGCCTACATATCTTTTATGAGTTACCCATTCACTTCTTGCTGGTAAAAAGCTAAAACAGACTGACTTTTAATTGTAGCCTTGAAACTCAGAAATGAAAAGTATAAAAACAGGTGAAACCAATCATCTATTGCAGAAAGCTGAGGGCAGTTCTAAAGTTCAAGAAGCTTTTCAAAAAGGTAAAACGAATGCAATCTTTATGAGAAATGTCAATTTTATTCTGGGCAACTGCAGTCAAAACATGAGGATTTTAGCCAGAGCAGTTAAGAACCATACGCTCAGAAAGCTAAAAGAAGGAAATAATAGTATGGGAAAAAGGTTAACATCTTGACATTAAATTATGGGCTTTAATAAAAATTATGGTATGTTTTTATATGATCAGGTATAACTGAGTACTATGGCAGGTAATAAAACAAAAATGAAAAGACTTGTTTCAACTGTCAGTCTCCAGTTGCAGCAGAGCTCCACAGGAAGCCTAAATGTGTGGGTCTTTGAACTGAGCTAAATAGCTGTGTGAAATAAACCCTCTTTACTTTCAAGTCTCTGTGCTGGAGATAAAAGTATCATATTCAGTCTGGCTTGTTTTGTTCAATAGCATAGAAAACTTTTGTCCCAGTTTCAGAGACTAGCCCCCACCTTTTATGACCTGTTCAGTAGGTTTTTAATTGCATATTTTTTATTCATGAAACTAATTGTTTGTATATATGCTCGAAAAATTGCAATATGGCCCTTAAACCATGTAAATCAATCTTTTATGGGATGCAGTTTTATAAGATTACTATTACTTTGGAAAAATATTTTTTTAGAAAAAAATGCTCTACTGTAATCATTAACAACAATTTTATAGATTTAAGTCTTTAAAACAAATAACAATCACTAACTGTAAATAAGACATTTTTTTTTCAATGAGTATCTAGGCATCTAAAGCTGCTTAGAACAGTCTAATAGCTTTTTTCCCCTGCAAAGTGACTAAATAGATAAAGTCAGTGGGAGATAAGTACCTAACTTGTTAAAGATCTTTGAAAATCTCAACTGGTGTTCATCAGAATCATTAGATGCTTAAATCCCTTAGGGAATCTGAATCTAATTCTTTCTACAGACATTTATATGTGGCTGATTTGATGTATAGGAAAAGTCTCAGTGCTGTTTCTGCATAAGGTTGTTCTTTTCATAAACATGCATGGCAAAGCTGTGCCTTTCAAATCTCCTGTATTATTACCATGGTTTCTCAACTGTCTTGTTGCTGTTAAATTGGTACAAGGATTCTCATTTCCACACTGGCAGGGAAATAACTATACTGTTATTGGGCCTATTCATAATGATACAATTTACCACAAAATGGGGTATCCATAACCCAGTAGTTTAAAAAAACACATAGCAATCTTATGTACAATTCCTATCCATTTTAAAATTTTAAAATCATTCATACTTTACTGTTAGGTAGCATTAATTCCACCTGTGATTAACTAAGTTGAATTTTAGGCTCACAAAATTTCAGGTACCCAAGTCAGAACTTCAGCTCCAAGATAGCGCTAAAAACTTGTCTTAAACTGACACTCCTGTGTTTAAGTGCATTGGGATTTACTTGCTAAAAGAAGGGGTTATGTGAAGTCACAGGCTTACACAGAACCTTTACATTTTTTAAAGTCATGCTGTTACAGTGCTGTGACAGAATATTGCATGATGATAAAGGATAAAAGCTAAATGGATTAATAGGTATATATTATTTTCATAAACATTTGTAAAGTATTCAGAAAATAATTAAATACATTTTACTTTTCCAGAGAGATTAAAAAAGAAAAAAAAGACTACCTTATTCAAGTGAACTTTTCTCATTGTTACCGTGTAAATGAAACTATAAGGACAATTGTCCATTTAAAAAATATTTCTTAGTGTACATTCCACTGAGCAAGCTTCCCATTTATATCAGAAAGGCCATAGTCAAGATCCTCGTTTGTTAATAAACATTTAGAAAATTGGAATGACAAAATGCTCTTTTTCCTGTATATTATATACCTTAAATATAAAATACATAATTGTCCTTTTCATTACAGATCAGTGAACCAAATTCCATTTGGTAGTTTTGTTACATCTTTATATCATGAAGACTTCCAAACAAAGAGAGAAAAAAATCTGAAGGTATTTGACTTTACGTGTGTATTTGTGACTTGCTGAACCAGATTTGCTAATCCATTCCTAGCTACATAATATTGACTTATCAAATATGATACACATATGTTAAGCATTGATGCTGATACTCTTACAATATAAACTATGCATCAGGTATAAATACTTCATGATCTTATATCATGTTTACAATAGAAATTAATTCTGAAATTGCAAAATATCTTCATAAAGGACTAGTATCCACAATTTTTCATCTTTTTCTTCAAATGATGCTAGCATTAGCTTCTAATGAAAACTCCTAGTAAATCCTGTTCTTTGCAGCATTGTCCTCACTTTACAATTGGATTTGACTTGCTTAAGATTTTAAAGTATTATCTCGTTTGCTGACTACCAAAATTGATGCTAAGATGAAGAGGAAAGTAAAGAAGAACAAAATACAGTTTAATCATCTTTTCCAAAAACATCCAGATATGAAAGGAAGGTGTGAAACACCTCCAAATGAAATATATTTCAATGCCTGTTACAGAATATTAAATACTGCATTCTGTTCTTAGCCGCAATGCTCTGAAAATATAAAATTAAAAAAAGAAACATTGGTGATTATGACAAGTAACCCCTGTTAATAAATTGCTCTCAGTATTCTGTCAACATGCAAAAATTCCCAGATCATGAAAGCTGCAGGCTGTCTGCTTTGTATATGACAGTTATCTTAAAGAGAACAAAGTCAAACACTGCAGCATGCGTAGGCCAGAGGTGTGACACTGCTGGAGATTATGTATGCATTTTGTGACTGGTGGTTGCAGTGATAGCAGACTGGAGAACAGAAATTAGAGATGTCTACATACATGATTTGGGGAATATGTATGTATGGGGGAAATGCAGTATTCGCTTACATTTACTAAGCTGATAACTGAGTTTACCATAAAAGCCTATTTTCCCCATTACACAAATATCTAAAAATTATTTGTTTGTACAGTTTGTCTTTCTAACTATACAATGCATAATTGTGAATTGCTTGTTCATTTTTTTCAGTAAAACAGAAATAATTTCAGTTTTGCAGGTTGGAAAGATAACCCCTCAAAAGATATATTTTAAGTCTTTATAAATTGTAGGATGATAAATAATTTTTATGACAAAAGGTATTGCTAGCCAAAAGGCCTTCTGAGAAATAGCTTTTTGAAAAAAAAATATTAGGAAGTGCTAGGAAAGCATAATCAAAATGCTCCAAGTCCTTTATGATCACACTGATTATACCCAGGTGATGATCAGCATCCAAGAATTAGCAGAGGAAGCTGAAGAATAAAGCAAAGCTTTGTTATGCCCTGTTACAGTTTGCATTATTTATTGTCTGAATCAAGAGGAAGATAATCATAAATGGCAACTAGACATTTCACTGGCAAGACCCATTTAAATGACCTTCGTTCTGCTTATGATATTAATTAGCAACAGAAATACATTGTTTTGTTAACAAAGGCAAAAGAAATGTATGCCTGTTAATACTGCAGGAATATTGTGAGAAGTCTTTTTGCTTTTCTAGAAAGTTCTGTGTGCAGCAACGGTGACATCAGGCATACGATAGCCTTTAACAACAAACATACTTCATAAACTTGAAATAATTTGACCACAGTAGCACGATCAGCACTGACACAAAAATAATTTCCCATATCTCCTCTCCTTTTCTAGAGATGTTCCTAGAACACCACAACAATGAGGAACTTTTCTGGAATTCATCAATCTTATCAAGAAAGTCCTTAAAATAAATTTGAAAGAACGTACTGTGTTTTCCAGAAGTCTAGGGAGTGCAGGCAAACTGAACACATCAGATGTGAAACACGAACAGTTAGATTGGAACTTCTACAATAGCTTCATCCTAAGAAGAAAACAGTAGGGAGGCTTCTTGAATGCACAGACAGAGTAGTAAGGAAAATGCCTTTATCATCACCATGAGGCTCAAAAGTCTAAGTAAAATAATACAAACCCAAAATATCCAGAGACATGTGGTGGATAATTTGCAGGAGCACAAGGTAAAGACGGACATATTAAAAGCATTGTATGCATTTTTGTTTCCAACAGGAAAAAAAAACATCAGTCCAATGTATATCACATTTTTACTTCTGAATGTTATTCTCCCCCACATTGTGAACAAGGTTGTAGATTAAAAAATAACAATCACACCCAATATCATAAATAAAAGGTGACAGTTTGTTAATTACTGAGCAATGAAAGTGAATGCGTATAACAAGAAGAGCAGACTAAAATACTTCCTTTAGCTCTCTAAAATTGTCAGCAGGACTTTGGAGACTATTTACCCAAGTAATCAATAACAAACCAAATGTTACCATGACAACTATCATATTACAGACGCAGTAGTTTATATAACCTTTGGGTTAAATGAACTTTTGTAAAGCTCACTTGGTTTAAAAGTCTCTTCACTGCTTTGTCCTCTCAAAAAAACCCACTAAAACTAGTCGTGAAAATGTGAATTATATTACTTTTTTCATGCTGGAAGGTAGCCAGCTTGCTAAACGATATATCTATAAATCCACATTCTAATGCTTACTTTGTTATTTGTTTTGAAGAGTCAGAATTCAACTGGACATAGCAATAGTCCCACAGGACACTTTTCCCAGGCTATAAAAATAGCAGCGTTCACAAACTAGTGAAGATCAGCCATCCTAATCCGTTACAAAACCTAAGCCCAGGATGGTCCTTTAGTTCACTCTGATCCTGTACGAGATTTGAAAGGTATGGGCAGTGCTGCTCATGGCATCAGTGAGACTGAAGGCCATTCTGGACCTATCACCCTTGGTATGAGCAATCCCTTAGCATCAGAACACTAACACCAACGTCTTTGTCACTAGAGTTGCATCCAGAGTAACATCTTTAACTGGGTCTTCTCCATGCCTTAGCCTGGCTGTTATTTTCCCGGTTCACATGTTTAGCTAAATCTCTGTCTGAGCTAACTCTCTACAAACTGTAGAGGGAGGCCAGGCAGCATACCTTGGACATCTCAATTGGCACTGCCTGTCTAACCTTTAGCAATGAAATCTCATGCCTAATATTTCAGAAATGGCCAGTAACCATTTTGACCGTCATCACTTTATTGTTTTTACTTCAGCGTTGTTAATTTACTGTTTCATGCTTCCCATAGCAGTTTTGCAACTTACCTTCTTCTTATGTCTTAATTGTGCTGTGGATGTCACCTGCTGTAGCAGCACCAGTCTACAAGCACACATCACCTGCTTGGTTCAGGAGGTATCAGCTTCTAGCCCATTTGAACAGTGAAGGGTAAGCTTCTCTGGACGAGGATCCCAGTATCCAGTATCCTGGCCCCAACGCCATGTTTACATACACACTTAACTGCAGATGGACTTCGGTGTGTGATGGTCAGTCTTCCTTAACATATACAAATTATAAGAATGCACAACTTGAAAATTTAGTATAGAGTAGGTAACATGCAGGTTAGCAACCATTCATAAAGAATTAGTAGATGCTTGATACTTGGGTTCTATCTGTGTCCTATCTAAATCAGCAGGAGAATTGTAACTGCCATCTGAATGACAGAGAAACAGCTCTGAGAATTATGAAAGAGAACAAAAGAAAAAGATAAAAAGCATAGTATTAAAAAACAGTTTTAATAAGAATGTGCACAGTTCTGGAAACAGAATTAGGCTTTTGGCAGGGGAGTCAGCAGTCTGAATTTAAATGTTAATTTTGATCTGTGGTGCAGAATGTGCTTTGTAATAAAGGTTAGATACAATTTTTTTTGTAGTAAGTATCCTGTCACATGGTCTGATTTATATCCTAATTAGTTTATAACCCTGTAGCTAGTCCATCTTACAAACAATTAGCTGATTTTCAGTATTTGATATTAGTGCAATAATTTCTATCTTTTCTTCGTCCTGTGCTCTTCATTACTTTCCCCTCCCACTAACAGCCTAAAACGCAAACCTAAAGGGTAAAAACAACCTGAGTTGTAAATGATATTAAAGAATGAAGCTTACCAAACAGTGTCCTTTTCCTCCAAAACAAGCTAGCACTACTATTTCTCAGATTACATCATCTCTGATTGATGTATATAAAAGAACATTTTGTGCAGATACCAGTATAAAGTTTATACTGCTAATAATTGAAAAGTCTGATTCAATACTTTGTGTCTGAGACATGAAGAATAGCTTTGTATTCTTTGAGCACCATTCCTTGAGATAAATTAATCATTTCCACTGTTCTATCATCAAACGTCCATTGATATTTCAAATTCACAGAGCCTACATTTTAAAGGTATTGTACTATATGTGTTGCACAACAGCTGTTTGACATTATTTAAAGAGGAAAACATTTCTGCAAACACATATAAGACATCAGGAAATAAACTTTCAGAAGCAATTGCTTTAGGCTGAAACCTGACACAAGGAAATAAACTAATCCATGGTAAAATAAATTTAATAGGCATTTCCATCAGGACAAATCTGGCAGGACAAATTCTGTATTAAGATGAGAGCAAGAATTACTTTAACTTGAAAATTAAATACAGATCTTGACAGAATATGCAAAGTAAAAATCCAGGTGCTTTCTGATGACCTCTTCTGCCACACGTCAAACAAGGATAGACACTACTCCAATGGTATGCCAATTGCTGATGTTCTAAACAAAGACTAAATACAAAGTATTTGTAACCTTTCATAGTTGAGTTCGCAATTTAATTTGTATTCCAGACTGATTTGGCATCATCAGAAGTACACACTCACAAATCAAGTGCTTTAAAAATTGATTGTTCTAGGCAAGAAAAAAGAGCTGATAAAATTAACAAAACTATGAAATAAGAATATCTTATACTGATAATTGTTCAAATATACTGATAAATGTTGAAATACATTTTGGGAAAGCAATAAGATTAAAGCTTGGCCATGCTTGCCAATGCAAGGGAAGAACATTTTTGTACTTACAGTTTCTTCATCTTCACTAGAAACCTTTTCCTGATACAGCCTAAAGCATCAGTTATGTTTCACTTCAAAATATCCCATTAGCAACACACAATCAGCCCGTGATCAAAGTATGTTCTTATTAGGTGTAAACCATGTTTTTTGAGTCAAGGGTGGCTACAAAACATAACTTGCAAGTTTAAACTAGTCCTTCTACACATTGGCTATTACTATTACCAATAACTACACCAAAACATTTGTAACTATAATTGATTTTGAAATGAAGAGCAAACATCATGAAAGTTCTCTAATTGGTGGACTCATTTTGTGTTGAGTTACTAGTATTTATGGTTCAACTCACTGTAAAACCCAAAGTTCAGAAAGTTCTTAGGACAATAGTCCTCACGTATTTAAGCTTAAATAGCAAAAAGACAAGCGAACCCAAAGTACAAATATCCTGACAGATGAGTATTTTCGTTTTTCCTTGTGCTAAAATATGCTTTTGGATTTCTTCTTCCCAAGAAAAATCTTTCTATTCTTTGAAAACTGTTTTAAGTTATAAATGGCCATTAAAATCACAATAACTCCTATGACAGGATAGACTATAACAGCTCCCAAGGAGTACTGCAATCTGCAGTGGCTTCTAAATTAAGGAGTTTAATCTGGTTAGGGACAGATAAAGAAAGTACTGACATGACAGAATTAGTCTGGCTTCATAATTAGTCATAGATTACGGTATTTGTCTTTCCAAAATAGCATTAGATGTGAAAGTAAATATATTAAGGAAAAAGGCAGGTACTATTCAAAGCAAAGTTGCATTGCGCAGTATCACCCCCCACTCACACTGAAGCCTTCTACCATAAAATAATGCTACCAGCACAGTTATATCAATCTGTTAGCCAAAAGAAACATGGTTAAATTAGCTTGCTTCAGGAAGGAGCAGCAGCGCATAAATCTTATCAGCAGAGTTACTCTAACAGGCATCAAAACAAAAACTTGTGACCCTTATCACAAGTCTTCCTCTCTTTTTCTTTGCTACTGACAGTAATTTACTATATGTCTATGCAAAACCCTGTGTGTTGGCTCATCTGTGCTGTAAAACAAGGAGTTTGAACCAAGTTCTCCCATGTATCTTTCAGAAAATGAGTGAATGACCACGCAGCTCTGAATAATCAATTCAGGGATGTGAGGCTAATCTCATAATATCACTTGCTGGTAATCCTTTGAGACGATTTCATTCAAAGCTGACTAAAAAGATAGGGTAGAGAGATGGGACCAATCTGAGACCGGTTAGAGGCAATAGGTGGTATCCTAGAGCTGTGGTACCTAGAATAGCTCTGTTGGTCTGCACATAGCAAACAGTGCTCCTGAAAGCATTGGTACATGCACACCCAGTGGCAGTTCTGTTGCAGCCTGTGGTGGAGCTGACTAAACATACAGAGAGTTGTCCAATTTGGCAAATCCATCTGAGGCTTGTGCTTCATCCTATCTAGCTATATCCTGTTTAGAATTAAACAGTTCAGGCAGCAGCAAAGGAAGTTAGTTATTAACAGCTCTTCCCACATGGTTTGGGCACAATTTGTCTAATGACTTGAAGAAGAGGACATCTCTGTGTGGCTATGATATGATATTTAGTTGTGTGATTAAGTATCAGACAAATCTTCGAGGGCATTTTATACCTCCTTCTATCCACCCTCCTTCCCCAGGAAAAATGTAAGCAACATGAAAAAGTTGAGCTGCTATTATTATTATTACTATTATTATTAAATCATTCTTCAAACTTAACTTTGATTATTCTGCACCTACTTTTCAGTCATTATAGAGAAGCTGCGCAAACACAGTGAGAATATACTTGTCTTAAGCAGAAGGTAAACCTGGAAAACTGAAAATTTAAAGTGATAGAATTCCATGCTACAAATGAGGTTTGTCAGGCTGGAGCTCAAATGATCTCCCAGCTGGCAAAAGAATCATATTTAGATAGTCCATAGCATATAATTATGTGGAAGCCTGAGGAGAATTATTCAGATATAGCTGGAGAATTCTTATTCCCATTCTACCATCTAAGTCAGAATGCATGCATTCTAACAGTATGACCTTTCCTTACTCAAGGTACTGCAAAATTACAAAGTTATGTCATTTAACAGAATCAACAGGCCGATATAAATCACACTGCAGAGAAAAATCAGGGCCCATAACTCTAGTTCTACTTCTGTTGGCCCAAGCATGTGCTCTTTTTTTTTTTTTATTATTTTGACTTTGTACAAGTTTGCACTGGCAAATGCTCATCTGTTGCATACTGAAGCTCAAAAAGACTATTTCTACCCTGAAATAAAAATAAATCATATATTCTATTCCAGATTTGACAGCCTCATCTATAGAGAGACAGAGAAAATTGGGAGTTGTTTAAGCCACATCCCACGAATCATCTTGCATGCTCAAATGTCAAGCTGTATTCTACATGAGTCACTGACTACCCGGATTTCTTTGGGGGTGTTTTTCTCCGGTTCGATTTGTATCCAAAGTCCATGCACCTTTTCTTTTACTACAAGGAAAACATTTATCCTTTCACAGAAATTATATGGTAAAATCCAGTTTAAAAATAAAATAAATAACAGAAAAGCCCACATGAAACACTGTGAAATAGCAAAGTTGTGAAAGAATTTTGTCATTTATAATTACTGACACATGGTAGCAGCATGCTTAGTTAGCTACCAGACAATCCAGTGACCCCATTTGTACGCAAAGTGGAAGACATCCATTTTTCTCAAACATGTGGGAAATACACGAACCAAATTTGTAGTATTTTTACATATGCCTTTTCCCTGAGTCACTTATCTACTCTGATCCTTCTTGGCACCTTGATATTGGCAAGAAGACACCTGTAGTCTGTATAGTTGAGGTATTAAACAACAGGAGGTAATGTGAAGTCAATCTTCCCATTTCTTGACTTAAATATGCAGTTCCACAGGACTGGTAGGACTTAGCCCAAACTCCCTCCTTTTTGGACCTTATCGACTGGTGCAGTCTGTAACAATGGCTATGAGAAGGCCAAAGCTACTGTGTAGTCGGCCAGATAACTAAGCAGCTCCCTGGGATACCCCACACTGCCTTCTTTTGCTGTTCCTAGAAGAACATGGATGTTGCAGAAAATGTAGGCTCATGTTTTCCATGCTTTTTGAATATAATCAGTGGCAACACTTAAAATCTGTGACTATTTCTAGCTTGTCAGTAAAGCTTAAAAAAATGATATAGTCACCTCAGGAGAATACTTTTATTATGCTATCTCCTGAACCAAGCAGTTTCAACTCATTGGAATTCAAGTAATTAAATGCTCGAGCAACTCCTGCAACTCCAGACAAGAACGTGTGGACACACAGTCAAGTACAAAGTGAGCAAGGCAAATACCGTTCCAACTTCTGCTCTTTCCCATCTGATAGTCAGTTTGGTCACTCTTTACTGCCCACTTGAGGTAGTTACTATTAAGGAGGGAACACTGATGAATCATCTTCACGTCTGGCAATACTGTTGGAACAGATCAGACAGATAGGGATTTTTTTTGCTTCAGCAAACTTAATCCTGAGTCCGGGAAAATACCGCTGAAGTTACAGTGATATGAGACAAAGCTTTTGGATTCCCAGATGAGCTGAAATCTAAGAATTATTTGTCATGGAAGGATCTATTTTTTTAGCATCACATGATCTTCACTTTGAAAAGCAACACTAGAAGTATGCTTTCACAAGTTAGAGACACTTATCCTTTAAAAGCTGATATGCATTCCTAAAACAGTCAGAGGGGGAAAGAGAACATGACAATTTTACAATTGATATTTTTTAGTAAACTTTTTCCAATGTTACAAAGTACGACTTTTTTTTCCCCAGTCAAAATCAACACCAGGACCAAATGTTGTTAGTAACCTCTCACAAGGGGTGTTGCTTTTTGGACAAGAATTTTAAATACGGATGCCTCAAGCTGGGTTCCCAAAGGCCACGTTTAGGCACCTGTTTGCTTTGAAGAGTCCTGAGCAACCAGCCTCTCAACATGATTTCTCATAGGTGCCTGGCACCACAGCAAAGCAGACAGATGCCTAATTACAGCCTGGGGAGCTCCTCGTTAAGTTGCTACTTTAGCAAGTCTTGGCCTTTATCCCTTCTCACAGGTGGGAAATCTTGTCCTTTCTACATTAGTTTGGAAACCTTTGCCCTTTCTCTTCCTACTTTACATCCCAAGATTTATATACACACATTTATATACACATATAAGTAAAAAAAATTGTCTTCTCTTTTTAAGACTATATATGTTATAATATAATACATTGATAATATTAGGCATCTTTAAGAATATATACTACAGCAGAATGTTTGAAAGAACAAACATTCCTATTCTCAGAGAGATGGTTACAGCTAAGCAAATAACAAAACGTGTTTTCCTACATCTTAACATTCCTAACCACCAATCCAGCGATCATGTAGATGTGACAAATTTAGCCTCTGTGAGCATGTAAGTCCTGGCACTGATTATCAATATCTTAAGACTATTATCAACTGATTATCAACATCTACCTATTATCACTATCAACATCTTAAGACCCACAAAGTTGAATCAGTCAGTGCTGCTGTCCTGTTCAAACTTACTTGTATGCAAACATCTATAGAATTGCGTGTTGATGCTCTCCACAGTTTAAACTTAATGAAAAACCTATTCATTTTCTTTAATCTTATTTTGCAATAATTTCAATGATTTTCTTACTTCTCATATAACGCTTAGGTATTTTCCCTATACCTCTTTTCAGTGTTTTAATTAATGACTTTTTAGGCCATATCTCTACCTCAGCCACCTGTTTCTATGATACAGTCCTAGTCTATTTAGTCTTTTCTCATCCCTGATAGTGTTTAAGGCCAGGTTGAATGGGGCTTTCAACAGCATGGTTTAGTAGGAGATGTCCCTGCCCATGGCAGGGGGTTGGAGTTAGATGGTCTTTACGGTCCCTTCGAACTCAAACCATTCTATGATTCTGTGATTCATATGGAAGCAGTATTAATCTTAATGTTCTTCACATACTGTTTTGAGGTCTAATTCTCCCTTTCTGACATTGGGTAAGTGTAATGTCACACAGTATTCAAATTCTTGGTATTCTAAAAATACATGTAGTGGGGTAACTTGGAGCTTTTTGATTTTTCAGAAAACTAAGTTTCATAGCAACCTAATGTCACTCCTGCATGATAGCTTATTTAGAGTTCATCAGGCTGCAAATGTATGCATGCACGTATACACAAAAAAAATACACCATACCGGGAGTATCTACTACTGAGCATGTATTGACACTGAGTTTTTGCTGCTGTATTATGTACTTGCCCAGAACAGAATACATTTTTACAGGTCAGCTTGCCATAGTCATCTTTAATGTAACACTTCATCCCTTTCTCCAGGTTCAAAATATCCTTGCATTTTGGGTACCATAAGTCCCAAACATAAGATCTGGAGCCTCATCGGTAGCAAATTTCCACTACAAAACCTGGCCTCTTATTTATCAGCCGACAAAGACACCTCCTAGTGATAGTTTTCCTGCCTTTCAGGACCTTTTACCTAATTAGGTGACATTGACCGAATCACCTGTATCTGAGTATTACCTCACATAGAGGGAGAAGTGGCTTTCCCTTATTAAAAACAATACTGATTTTCCTTCACTGCCTCATATTTATTCATGGATCTGCTAATTAATTCTCTTTATTTCATAGCTCCTACCAATTTCATTCTCATGAAAATCTGATTTATTTGTTTATATTAACCAGGATTGCTCTGGGGGTCTTTTTAAAGTTTCTGTCATGCTTGCCACATTTCTTTCCTTAGGTAGTGAGGCTGATACAAAGAGTATATTGCAAACCACAGTTAGCAGTTCAACAGTTTCATATTCATGGGTGAATGACATCTGGCCCTGGTAATTTATTCCTATTCATTTTTTAAATTTATTTTAAAAGCTTTTTAAGTGAGGTTTCATCTCAAGACAGTTTTTCTCTCCCCCTCCCCTGTAATGAGAGGCTCCTTCTGCTGTGGAGCTCCTGATCTGTGACACAAGCTGCCTTGAGCTGTGACAAGTATATTATCTATACATGAAGTAGAGGTTTCTAACTCAGCAGAAGCTAGGAGCTGCTGTCTTCCCTTTGGCCACCTGTTTGGCAAAATCTTGACTTTGTCTGGTAGGTTGACCCTGCCTGGCAGCTAAGCCCCCAACCAGTCATCACTCACTCATCTCCCCCCTAGTGGTATGGGGCAGGGGGAGAACCAGAAGAACAAATGCTGAAAACTTGTGGGTCAAGATAAAGACAGTTTCCTAAGTGAAGCAAAGCTGCACATACAAGCAAAGCAAAAAGAAGAATTAATTCACTACTTCCCCTTTGTAGGCACATATTTAGCCATTTCCTAGCAAGCAGGCCTCTCTGTATGTTTAACAGTTTCTTCAGAATATAAATGCAATAACCACAAAAGCCTCCCCCCCTCCTTCCTCCTCCAATCCCCAAGCGTTTGTGGCTGAGTATGATGCCATACGGTATGGGATATCCCTTTGGTTACTTTGGATCAGCAGTCCCCACTGTGTCGCCTCCCCTGCAACTTCTTGCACACCCCCAGCCTACTTGCTGTGGGGACAGAGCAGGGAAAAAGAAAAAAAGGGAAAGTAATAGAAAAAGAAAACCTCAAGGCTGTGCAAGCACTGCTCAGCAATATCCAAACACTGGTGTGTTACCAACACTGGTAACACATGAATCCAAAGCACGGCACCCTACAGATTGTTTTGCCAAAAATTAATTCCATCCCAACTAGATCCAGGACCCTAGCTGGAACACAGGGAAAGTGTGAGGAAGAAGGAGAGGCAGAGAGTAGTGGTTAAGGACTGACCACAACCTCTATTCTTCATCCCCTTGTAATGCTCAGGAGGGAGAGGAGGTAGGCAAGTGGGGAATGAAAGAGTGGAGTTGGGCCTGGGAAGAAGGGAGTGGAGTAGGAGGAAGGTGTTTTAGTTTAGTCTTCTTTGTGAGGACATTTCAGCATGAAGAAGGTTCATACTTCAATCCTGCTCCAAAAGGCTAAAGCCAGGGGATACCTTTAAACCAGACTTGAGCCACAGTAGCTTATTTGGAGTCCTCCATGACATTTCTGCAGGCCTGCAGACCATTCCAGCAGGCCTGGAACTTGGCTCTTTCGTCCTTCCTTTAATCATCACCGTTACTAATTAGGTGATGTGTGCTTTCAGGCACAAAGATGCACAACGGAGAGCCAGGTGCTACAATGCATCGATAAGCTGCAGAAAGGCAGGGAAAAGTTACTGTCTGTACTGTTGAAGCCCAAGACTGAGTTAGTTCTCAGTAAGGCTGAGACCTCACTAGGAATTATCTCTCTATCATCACAAATCATAAGGAAGCAAAGCTTGGCCATAGTACAATTCAACACAAAGCATCAAATAAGCAACCTCTTCCTTGTCACTGTTGATGAGGTCAGTTGACGAGACCTTGTCCACCACAGCGGGCACAGCACCCAGGGATGACAGAGCTGAAGAAAGCCAGCTATTGAGGGTGGCGTGGAATAGGCAGCACACAGACAAGAAAACTGTGAGTACCTCCACTTTCTGCTTTGTTTTCCTTCCTAGAGAATAGCAGGGGAAAAAAAGTATGGCATAGTCCTCTTCCTCTTAGCTTGCCTAGTCCTAAAAGTGCAGGGGACCCAGGAGCAACTTCCTGAAGTTACAGGTTTATGTGTTGAAATGGACCCAGAAGATGAGCTATATGAGACAGCTCACTCACAGGAAGGCTTCCAAGTACAGAGGCTTGCAGAAAGAAAGAAATGGTACTCAACTGGTGGCTTCAGAAACTGGAGTCCCTGCTTGGGTATTGCTCCCAAGGACAACAGAAATAAGCAGCAAGAGCTCTGAGCCCCTGCCTTGCACAGAGGCAAAGGACACATTTATTCAAGTGAGAGCAGCTCATTTCACTTCTATTGTCACACAGACAGAGAAGGAGCTTGTGTCTTTTCCAGAAGCAAGGCACTGCAAAGAGCACAAGCATGCGATCAGCAACAAGATACCAACTTCCAACTCCTACTGTGTTCAGAAGCATATTTTCATGCCAGTCATCCCTGGACTGGCTAGTTCTAGCTTTTTATGCCTACTGTTTGGGCATTCATCACTACCACCACAAAAACAAAAGCAAAATCCAACCACTACTGCAGCAAATATGACAAGATATTAATACATTTCTTGCACAGCTATTGATAACCCTCTCCCCTTGTAGTAGGGAAAATTCCAGCTCTCCTTCAAAACTGTGATGCATACATGTTGCCAATATAATGATCTTCCACATGCAAAAAAAAGAAGGCAGGAAATGATTTAAAATGCCATAAACTTCCTCAGAACGGGTTTTCTGCTGATACGCCTTTCTCCCTGAAGTGCTCCCCATGCTCTTTCTGAAATATTCATTGCCCTAATGATTTCTTCTGGCTCTGCTCCTGTACATAAAGATTAGTTCCTCCTATCAGGAAAGAAGCAATGCCAAGGGAACTATTATGGGAGAAACCCATAGGGTTCAAAAATGTACGTAAAAAATGTTAGCTTTTCTTCCTCTGTGCCTAAGGTTGATTTCAACCTTTGCTTTCAGATGTGGAACAGTTACTGTTATCCATGTGTTTACTATTGGAAAAACAAATCTCTGATCTCTTATTTTTCTAGAGCTGTTATGTGTTTTATTTTTATCCATTATCTTCCTTATTTCGTGCACTTTTGTTTCGTCCTTTCAACATTGCAGAAAAAGAGAGAATTTTTATTGACTCCAGCAATGGAAAGCTCAGTTCAAAAGTGTCCAGTCTTTGGATCCTCTGTGTTCTGGCAAAGAGGCTTGGTACTGCAAGTCTGTGAAGCATGCCTTGGGAACACTCTGGTTCTTTTCTGCAAGTTGTAGGCACTTTGCATCTCTTCTACTTTGTGTGTCTGTCTTCTACATGTTAAATTTAGTCAAACATAAACAAATAAGTGGTCTTTGTTAAGATCTACTTCAAGCAATGATCTGCTTCAGTCCTCCACTGCACTATGTCATCTCACAGTGTAAGGGGTGCCAAAGCTCATTTGTGGGATGAACCCCTGAGTGCAGTAGAAAGCATGAATAGTACAAGGTAATATTTGAGAAATGAGGGTTCATGATTGATTTAAGCTGAAAAATTAGAGGTAAAAAGAACTATTTCACTTGCCCAAAAAGAGGAAAAACTTGGAAGTTAAAGGAGAGCTACAAACACCAGTACCAGATTTCTTGCTCAGGAGTGTTTCAGTTATACAGTAATAAATACAGGAATGAATCTACTTCATGCATTTCACAAACACTTCAAATAGCTCATGGTGAGAGGAATATAAACTAGATCTGTAACTCCAGGAGCGAGCTCCTAAGCAGACACATTTAAATAATCTTGTCTTCCATATGTTTATCAAAACAAGGGAACGGATATTCACCTGTTCCCACCATTTCTCCGGGGTTATACTATGTCATTAGTAATCTGTGGAACATCTATTAAAAACCAAAACAAACAAAAAAACAAGATCACAGAAGTTCCATACAGCACTGAGGAGCTCACTTAGTACTTCAAGTTACTATTAATAAATAGAAATATGAAAAATAAAAGCTAAATAAAAACCAATGTTTTCTCAGGTAATGGCAGCATATGGAAAATAAACTGAAGAGTATGAAGCAGGTATAAACCAGTAAAAATCATAAATTTGATTTTGAGATAGCAACTATTTTCCCACACCAAAAACCACCCCAAATAAAACATTGAAATGACTTAAAGGCATACACCCCAAAACTGGACAGACTAATTCCATTAAAATTTTAATTAGCTAAAGCCTTCAATTTCCATTGAAAATACAGATATGTTTTACCAGTCTTAGTATTTGATACAATTATATTGGCCATGAATGAATCAATTTAATTGAAAATGTATTTCATATTATTTCTTTTGTAACATAAAAAATAAAATATTAATTTTATAAGATGACTATAACAATGATTAATGCCCGAGCTTAAAAACAAACAAACAAACAAACAAAAAACCCCAGAAAAACAACTGTAACCAATAGGTAAGAAAGAAAAAGATATTTCTTCAGTATATTAGAAAAAGAACAGAACATTAGATGAAGAATCAGGCCATTATTAACAATAGATAAAAAAGATCAGAAATAGCAGTAAATAAACATTCACTTGACAGTTGTAATAATATGGTGGTACAAAGCAAGAGAAGGTTTCCATATCTAATAAAGTATTAAGGAAAGAATAGCAAGTTTCACACAGGCAAGGAAAAATAATAATGATCATTAACATAATGGGAAAATATGCAGTAGTAGAATCTGTAACCTTTTAAAAATATTTCACCCCGACTGAAGGGAATATCTTCAAGGAAAATAGCTGCAGTTCTCACCCACAAACGAAGGACTGCAGCTTGAGTCAAAGGTCTGAATCAATCTGAGAAAGTTTTAAAGGATTTAAAAAGTCAAGATCGACTTTTGATACTAGAAAAGGATTCAGACACAGAGATTGCTGGGGGTATAGGAGTAAACAGTCTTGGTTCAGAGCTCACATGAAAGTAAGAAGCAATTGATTCAGGATTCTGTGCCATCAACAGAAATTCAAGTTAATAATGTAATTGATGCTGGACATGAGAAGTGGGACATCTTTGTTGGTGACATGGACAGTGGGAGTGAGTACACCCTCATCAAGTTTACCGATGACACCAAGCTGAGTGGTGAGGTTGACACACTGGAGGGAAGGGATGTCATCCAGAGGGACCTGGACAGGCCTGAGGGGTGGGCCTGTGCAAACTTCGTGAAATGCAACAGGGCCAAGTACAAGGTCCTGCACCTGGGCTGGGGCACTCCCAGTCATGAATACAGGCTGGGCGATGAATGGATTAATAGTAGCCCTGATGAGGAGGACCTGGGGGTGTTGTTTGACAAGAAGCTCAGCATGAGCTGGCAGTGACAGCTCGCAGCCCAGAAGGCCAACTGTATCCCAGGCTGCACCAAAAGAAGTGTAGCTAGCAGCTCGAAGGAAGTGGTTCTCCCTCTCTGCTCTGCCCTTCCCCCAGTGCAAGAAAGTCATTGACATGTTCAAACAGGCACAGAGTAGGCCCATGAAGATGATCAGGGGGCTGGACTACCTGTCCTATGAAGACAGGCTGATAGCAGGAATCGTTATCTTAGAGAAAGCTCTGGGGATGCCTTATAGTGACCTTCCAGTACTTAAAGGGGGCCTAGAGGAAACATGGGGAGAGACTCTTTATCAGAGAGTGTAGTGACAGGACAAGGGGGAATGGTTTTAAACTAAAAGAAGGTAGATTTAGATTAGACATTAGGAAGAAATTCTTCATTCGGAGG